>NC_088234.1:70000-423929 GCF_036934945.1 Oncorhynchus masou masou | reverse complement strand
GGTTGGGACAGCGCGATAACATCCGAGTAGGGGCAGTGTGGGAAGTGTTGGATGAGAGCGAGAGGGAAAAGGATACAAGGTAGTGGTCGGAGACATGGAGGGGAGTTGCAATGAGGTTAGTGGAAGAACAGCATCTAGTAAAGATGAGGTCGAGCGTATTGCCTGCCTTGTGAGTAGGGGGAAGGTAAGAGGGTGAGGTCAAAAGAGGAGAGGAGTGGAAAGAAGGAGGCAGAGAGGAATGAGTCAAAGGTAGACATGGGGAGGTTAAAGTCGCCCAGGACTGTGAGAGGTGAGCCGTCCTCAGGAAAGGAGCTTATCAAGGCATCAAGCTCATTGATGAACTCTCCGAGGGAACCTGGAGGGCGATAAATGATAAGGATGTTAAGCTTGAAAGGGCTGGTAACTGTGACAGCATGGAATTCAAAGGAGGCGATAGACAGATGGGTAAGGGGAGAAAGAGAGAATGACCACTTGGGAGAGATGAGGATCCCGGTGCCACCACCCCGCTGACCAGAAGCTCTCGGGGTGTGCGAGAACACGTGGGCGGACGAAGAGAGAGCAGTAGGAGTAGCAGTGTTATCTGTGGTGATCCATGTTTCCGTCAGTGCCAAGAAGTCGAGGGACTGGAGGGAGGCATAGGCTGAGATGAACTCTGCCTTGTTGGCCGCAGATCGGCAGTTCCAGAGGCTACCGGAGACCTGGAACTCCACGTGGGTCGTGCGCGCTGGGACCACCAGATTAGGGTGGCGCGGCCACGCGGTGTGGAGCGTTTGTATGGTCTGTGCAGAGAGGAGAGAACAGGGATAGATAGACACATAGTTGACAGGCTACAGAAGAGGCTACGCTAATGCAAAGGAGATTGGAATGACAAGTGGACTACCGTCTCGAATGTTCAGAAAGTTAAGCTTACGTAGCAAGAATCTTATTGACTAAAATGATTGAAATGATACAGTACTGCTGGAGTAGGCTAGCTGGCAGTGGCTGCGTTGTTGACTTTGTAGGCTAGCTGGCAGTGGCTGCGTTGTTGACACTACACTAATCAAGTCGTTCCGTTGAGTGTAATAGTTTCTACAGTGCTGCTATTCGGGGGCTAGCTGGCTAGCTAGCAGTGTTGATTACGTTACGTTACGTTAAAAGAACGACAATAGCTGGCTAGCTAACCTAGAAAATCGCTCTAGACTACACAATTGTCTTTGATACAAAGACGGCTATGTAGCTAGCTAGCTACGATCAAACAAATCAAACCGTTGTACTGTAATGAAGTGAAATGAAAATGTGATACTACCTGTGGAGCGAAGCGGAATGTTGACCGGGTTGTTGACGTTCTATTCGGTAGACGTTGGCTAGCTGTTGGCTAGCTAGCTAGCAGTATCTCCTACGTTAAGGACGACAAATAGCTGGCTAGCTAACCTCGGTAAATTAAGATAATCACTCTAAGTCTACACACTCTAAACTACACAATTATCTTGGATACGAAGACAGCAAAGACAACTATGTAGCTAGCTAACACTACACTAATCAAGTCGTTCAGTTGAGTGTAATAGTTACTACAGTGCTGGTATTCGGTAGACGGTGGACGTTAGCTAGCTGCTGGGCAGATAGCAGTGTAGACTACGTTAGGACGACGAAATACGATAATTACGCAATTATCTTTGATACAAAGACGGCTATGTTGCTAGCTAAGAAGAAATTGCTAAGGTTAGACAAATCAAACCGTTGTATTATAATGAAATGTAATCCTACTTCCTGGGACTGTGTGGTGATCAGACCTCCAGGCCTTTTAACAAGAACCATCACAGACGTGTTTGAGGAATTTAAAATAGTCCCTAACTCTGTCATTGTAAAGGTATTTTCCCCCGACCCCCTGACTCCCTCCTTGACCTTTCCGAAATTTGTGTTTTTAATTTAACCCAAAAAATGGTTGAAAGGGAATTTTCGTTAAAAATATGTTTTTCCTCCTTCCCCTCCGTCTCACGACAGTTGTCTGCCCAGTCGATAGTCTAATTATCCAGGTTAACCTTTAACTCTTTTTTACTTATATTTACTATTATAGAACAGATATGTATATTTATACTACCACAGTACCCACTGATATGTGTATTTATACTACCACAGTACCCTCTGATATGTCTATTTATACTACCACAGTACCTTCTGATATGTGTATTTATACTACCACAGTACCCTCTGATATGTGTATTTATACTACCACACTACCCTCTGATATGTGTATTTATACTACCACAGTACCCTCTGATATGTGTATTTATACTACCACAGTACCCTCTGATATGTGTATTTATACTACCACACTACCCTCTGATATGTGTATTTATACTACCACAGTACCCTCTGATATGTGTATTTATACTACCACACTACCCTCTGATATGTGTATTTATACTACCACAGTACCCTCTGATATGTGTATTTATACCACCACAGTACCCTCTGATGTGTGTATTTATACTACCACAGTACCCTCTGATATGTGTATTTATACTACCACAGTACCCTCTGATATGTGTATTTATACTACCACAGTACCCTCGTATATGTATATTTATACTACCACAGTACCCTCATATATGTGTATTTATACTACCACAGTACCCTCGTATATGTATATTTATACTACCACAGTACCCAACCAGGAGCTGCCTACAGAGCTCACAGTTCATCACTGTCCTTTCCCTGGTGGGGAGAAGACCAGAAGAGGGTGATGTCCTTCCTGTCTCAGAAAGAGCTGGGGTGAGTTTTTCCATAATAAATGAGAAGCTTAGAAATGGTAATTTATTGTTTTCTTCTCTCATGATGTATCAATGCCTCAATGTTCACCCAGTGTCGTCCTTTCTAACTAAATTGTTATATATTCTGTTACAATATCTGTCGAGAAGATGAGTCCTGTCTGGTATAATTAGATGTCAAGACTGGACAAGGAGGGTTGGATAAACTCCTCTCTATGAAGATGAGTCCTGTCTGGTATAATTAGAGGTCAAGACTGGACAAGGAGGGTTGGATAAACTCCTCTCTATGAAGATGAATCCTGTCTGGTATAATTAGAGGTCAAGACTGGACAAGGAGGGTTGGATAAACACCTCTGTATGTGGAACAGGTGTAACTATTTATCATGTGTAACAATCAAACCTCCCTATTGGCTGTGTGTTCCACATTCTAAAGTAGAACCATCATTTTACTTGCTGAAATATTGTCCAGAAATGACCTCATTGGACAGAAAGTGGAACTCCTCCCACACGCATGTTGAACAAATATAATGTTTCCCTGAAACAAAGGATTTCTGTAGTTCCATGAAATAAGAAACTGATTCATAGTACATCATACATCATACAAGCCAACGTTCAATAGCAACACTGCTATTGGTTGGTTAGTGTCTCTACAGGCCCAAGAGGTTTTGTTTAAATCCATTGAATACTTTTAGTTTTATTGACCCAAAAAATGTTTTGAGGCCCTAAAGTAAATATACTTTTGCTAAATTATTGACCTGTGGAACATCCACCTTCTGGGTCAATTGTAACATCTAATATCCACCACTTGGTTGAATTGTAAATGACTGGTACGTCCTAGGAACATACTGACAGTGTAATGGGAGCTGAGACATGATGTTTGTATTGAAATATGATGAATCTAACTTAAATAATATTTTCATAATAAACTAAAGTCTAAAAGTGTTAGTTTGTTCCCCAGTCTCCTCTACTCTCACTGAGAAAAGGCCTCAACTGAAGAATCTACAGCTGCTGAGTCTGAGGTGTTAAACAGTCCATTGCTGCTCTGGCCACAGTGTTGTTAGGAAACACATTTTCTAACTCTACATACACAGCCTTGTGTCCGCTGTTACTGTGAACTACTTCAGTTACTGGAAATAAACTCAGCAGTGTTCAGACCACAATACATCAACATAAACAACACCAATAAATGAAACCATATTAATATCTTCTGGTTTCCAGTAATGAAAACTGAGTTCTGGTCAGTGATATTAATGAATGTGATCTCAGCAACCATAACTCCAGAACAATCCCACTGTTGTAATAGTGTGTTATACATGTAACCTTTTCTACCTGCAAATCAGTAATGAAGGAATACAAAGGAGAGAGAGAAGGTAGAAGAGAGAGACGGAGGATAGATAGGGGCTAGAGAGGAGTGGGGGAAGAGGGAGATAGATGGATGATAGGGTCTATAGAGGAGTGGGGGAAGAGGGAGAGTGATGGATGATAGATAGGGGCAAGAGAGGAGTGGGAGAAGGAGGGAAGAGGGAGAGAGATTGATGGATGATAGACAGGGGCTATAGAGGAGTGGGAGAAGGAGGGAAGAGGGAGAGAGATGGATGGATGATAGATAGGGGCTATAGAGGAGTGGGGAGAAGAGGGAGAGAGGAAGGGGAGAAGAGGGAGAGAGCGATGATCGATAGCGGCTAGAGAGGAAGGGGGAAGAGGGAGAGAGGGATGGAGACATGGTTCTGAGACAGCTGTATTCTTCAAAAATCTATAGATTTATCAGTAACTGAAATGACCATCAAAATAGTCAGGCAATACAATCAGGCAATACAATTCTCCAGGAAAGGGAATATGAACTAGAACTGGTGTGACACATCAAATGTGAACCTACTGTCGTCCTACTTCCTGAGGCTGGTGTGACCAATCAAATGTGAACCTACTGTCGTCCTACTTCCTGGGACTGGTGTGACCAATCAAATGTGAACCTACTGTCGTCCTACTTCCTGGGACTGGTGTGACAAATCAAATGTGAACCTACTGTCGTCCTACTTCCTGGGACTGGTGTGACCAATCAAATGTGAACCTACTGTCGTCCTACTTCCTGGGACTGGTGTGACCAATCAAATGTGAACCTACTGTCGTCCTACTTCCTGGGACTGGTGTGACCAATCAAATGTGAACCTACTGTCGTCCTACTTCCTGGGACTGGTGTGACCAATCAAATGTGAACCTACTGTCGTCCTACTTCCTGGGACTGGTGTGACAAATCAAATGTGAACCTACTGTCGTCCTACTTCCTGGGACTGGTGTGACAAATCAAATGTGAACCTACTGTCATCCTACTTCCTGGGACTGGTGTTACAAATCAAATATAAACCTACTGTCATCCTACTTCCTGGGACTGGTGTGACAAATCACATGTGAACCTACTGTCGTCCTACTTCCTGGGACTGGTGTGACACATCAAATATAAACCTACATTTACATTACATTACATTTAAGTCATTTGGCAGACGCTCTTATCCAGAGCGACTTACAAATTCGTGAATTCACCTTATGACATCCAGTGGAACAGCCACTTTACAATAGTGCATCTAAATCATTTAAGGGGGGGGGGTGTGTGGGTGAGAAGGATTACTTTATCCTATCCTAGGTATTCCTTAAAGAGGTGGGGTTTCAGGTGTCTCCGGAAGGTGGTGATTGACTCCGCTGTCCTGGCGTTGTGAGGGAGTTTGTTCCACCATTGGGGGGCCAGAGCAGCGAACAGTTTTGACTGGGCTGAGAGGGAACTGTACTTCCTCAGTGGTAGGGAGGCGAGCAGGCCAGAGGTGGATGAACACAGTGCCCTTGTTTGGGTGTAGGGCCTGATCAGAGCCTGGAGGTACTGCGGTGCCGTTCCCCTCACAGCTCCGTAGGCAAGCACCATGGTCTTGTAGCGGATGCGAGCTTCAACTGGAAGCCAGTGGAGAGAGCGGAGGAGCGGGGTGACGTGAGAGAACTTGGGAAGGTTGAACACCAGACGGGCTGCGGCGTTCTGGATGACTTGTAGGGGTTTAATGGCACAGGCAGGGAGCCCAGCCAACAGCGAGTTGCAGTAATCCAGACGGGAGATGACAAGTGCCTGGATTAGGACCTGCGCCGCTTCCTGTGTGAGGCAGGGTCGTACTCTGCGGATGTTGTAGAGCATGAACCTACAGGAACGGGCCACCGCCTTGATGTTAGTTGAGAACGACAGGGTGTTGTCCAGGATCACGCCAAGGTTCTTAGCGCTCTGGGAGGAGGACACAATGGAGTTGTCAACCGTGATGGCGAGATCATGGAACGGGCAGTCCTTCCCCGGGAGGAAGAGCAGCTCCGTCTTGCCGAGGTTCAGCTTGAGGTGGTGATCCGTCATCCACACTGATATGTCTGCCAGACATGCAGAGATGCGATTCGCCACCTGGTCATCAGAAGGGGAAAGGAGAAGATTAATTGTGTGTCGTCTGCATAGCAATGATAGGAGAGACCATGTGAGGTTATGACAGAGCCAAGTGACTTGGTGTATAGCGAGAATAGGAGAGGGCCTAGAACAGAGCCCTGGGGACACCAGTGGTGAGAGCGCGTGGTGAGGAGACAGATTCTCGCCACGCCACCTGGTAGGAGCGACCTGTCAGGTAGGACGCAATCCAAGCGTGGCCGCGCCGGAGATGCCCAACTCGGAGAGGGTGGGGAGGAGGATCTGATGGTTCACAGTAACGAAGGCAGCCGATAGGTCTAGAAGGATGAGAGCAGAGGAGAGAGTTAGCTTTAGCAGTGCGGAGTGCCTCCGTGATACAGAGAAGAGCAGTCTCAGTTGAATGACTAGTCTTGAAACCTGACTGATTTGGATCAAGAAGGTCATTCTGAGAGAGATAGCGGGAGAGCTGGCCAAGGACGGCACGTTCAAGAGTTTTGGAGAGAAAAGAAAGAAGGGATACTGGTCTGTAGTTGTTGACATCGGAGGGATCGAGTGTAGGTTTTTTCAGAAGGGGTGCAACTCTCGCTCTCTTGAAGACGGAAGGGACGTAGCCAGCGGTCAGGGATGAGTTGATGAGCGAGGTGAGGTAAGGGAGAAGGTCTCCGGAAATGGTCTGGAGAAGAGAGGAGGGGATAGGGTCAAGCGGGCAGGTTGTTGGGCGGCCGGCCGTCACAGAAGCGAGATTTCATCTGGAGAGAGAGGGGAGAAAGAGGTCAGAGCACAGGGTAGGGCAGTGTGAGCAGAACCAGCGGTGTCATTTGACTTAGCAAACGAGGATCGGATGTCGTCGACCTTCTTTTCAAAATGGTTGACGAAGTCATCTGCAGAGAGGGAGGAGGGGGGGAGGAGGATTCAGGAGGGAGGAGAAGGTGGCAAAGAGCTTCCTAGGGTTAGAGGCAGATGCTTGGAATTTAGAGTGGTAGAAAGTGGCTTTAGCAGCAGAGACAGAGGAGGAAAATGTAGAGAGGAGGGAGTGAAAGGATGCCAGGTCCGCAGGGGCGGCGAGTTTTCCTCCATTTCCGCTCGGCTGCCCGGAGCCCTGTTCTGTGAGCTCGCAATGAGTCGTCGAGCCACGGAGCGGGAGGGGAGGACCGAGCCGGCCTGGAGGATAGGGGACATAGAGAGTCAAAGGATGCAGAAAGGGAAGAGAGGAGGGTTGAGGAGGCAGAATCAGGAGATAGGTTGGAG
This sequence comes from Oncorhynchus masou masou, assembly GCF_036934945.1. Classification (NCBI taxonomy): domain Eukaryota; kingdom Metazoa; phylum Chordata; class Actinopteri; order Salmoniformes; family Salmonidae; genus Oncorhynchus; species Oncorhynchus masou. The sequence continues at coordinate 416,513 of NC_088234.1, read as the reverse complement.
AAGGTTTGAGCAGAGGGAAGAGATGATAGGATGGAAGAGGAGAGAGTAGCGGGGGAGAGAGAGCGAAGGTTGGGACAGCGCGATACCATCCGAGTAGGGGCAGTGTGGGAAGTGTTGGATGAGAGCGAGAGCTGGAAAAGGAGACATGGAGGGGAGTTGCAATGAGGTTAGTGGAAGAACAGCATCTAGTAAAGATGAGGTCGAGCGTATTGCCTGCCTTGTGAGTAGGGGGGGAAGGTGAGAGGGTGAGGTCAAAAGAGGAGAGGAGTGGAAAGAAGGAGGCAGAGAGGAATGAGTCAAAGGTAGACGTGGGGAGGTTAAAGTCGCCCAGGACTGTGAGAGGTGAGCCGTCCTCAGGAAAGGAGCTTATCAAGGCATCAAGCTCATTGATGAACTCTCCGAGGGAACCTGGAGGGCGATAAATGATAAGGATGTTAAGCTTGAAAGGGCTGGTAACTGTGACAGCATGGAATTCAAAGGAGGCGATAGACAGATGGGTAAGGGGAGAAAGAGAGAATGACCACTTGGGAGAGATGAGGATCCCGGTGCCACCACCCCGCTGACCAGAAGCTCTCGGGGTGTGCGAGAACACGTGGGCGGACGAAGAGAGAGCAGTAGGAGTAGCAGTGTTATCTGTGGTGATCCATGTTTCCGTCAGTGCCAAGAAGTCGAGGGACTGGAGGGAGGCATAGGCTGAGATGAACTCTGCCTTGTTGGCCGCAGATCGGCAGTTCCAGAGGCTACCGGAGACCTGGAACTCCACGTGGGTCGTGCGCGCTGGGACCACCAGATTAGGGTGGCCGCGGCCACGCGGTGTGGAGCGTTTGTATGGTCTGTGCAGAGAGGAGAGAACAGGGATAGATAGACACATAGTTGACAGGCTACAGAAGAGGCTACGCTAATGCAAAGGAGATTGGAATGACAAGTGGACTACACGTCTCGAATGTTCAGAAAGTTAAGCTTACGTAGCAAGAATCTTATTGACTAAAATGATTGAAATGATACAGTACTGCTGGAGTAGGCTAGCTGGCAGTGGCTGCGTTGTTGACTTTGTAGGCTAGCTGGCAGTGGCTGCGTTGTTGACACTACACTAATCAAGTCGTTCCGTTGAGTGTAATAGTTTCTACAGTGCTGCTATTCGGGGGCTAGCTGGCTAGCTAGCAGTGTTGATTACGTTACGTTACGTTAAAAGAACGACAATAGCTGGCTAGCTAACCTAGAAAATCGCTCTAGACTACACAATTGTCTTTGATACAAAGACGGCTATGTAGCTAGCTAGCTACGATCAAACAAATCAAACCGTTGTACTGTAATGAAGTGAAATGAAAATGTGATACTACCTGTGGAGCGAAGCGGAATGTTGACCGGGTTGTTGAAGTTCTATTCGGTAGACGTTGGCTAGCTGTTGGCTAGCTAGCTAGCAGTATCTCCTACGTTAAGGACGACAAATAGCTGGCTAGCTAACCTCGGTAAATTAAGATAATCACTCTAAGTCTACACACCCTAAACTACACAATTATCTTGGATACGAAGACAGCAAAGACAACTATGTAGCTAGCTAACACTACACTAATCAAGTCGTTCAGTTGAGTGTAATAGTTACTACAGTGCTGGTATTCGGTAGACGGTGGACGTTAGCTAGCTGCTGGGCAGATAGCAGTGTAGACTACGTTAGGACGACGAAATACGATAATTACGCAATTATCTTTGATACAAAGACGGCTATGTTGCTAGCTAAGAAGAAATTGCTAAGGTTAGACAAATCAAACCGTTGTATTATAATGAAATGTAATCCTACTTCCTGGGACTGTGTGGTGATCAGACCTCCAGGCCTTTTAACAAGAACCATCACAGACGTGTTTGAGGAATTTAAAATAGTCCCTAACTCTGTCATTGTAAAGGTATTTTCCCCCGACCCCCTGACTCCCTCCTTGACCTTTCCGAAATTTGTGTTTTTAATTTAACCCAAAAAATGGTTGAAAGGGAATTTTCGTTAAAAATATGTTTTTCCTCCTTCCCCTCCGTCTCACGACAGTTGTCTGCCCAGTCGATAGTCTAATTATCCAGGTTAACCTTTAACTCTTTTTTACTTATATTTACTATTATAGAACAGATATGTATATTTATACTACCACAGTACCCACTGATATGTGTATTTATACTACCACAGTACCCTCTGATATGTCTATTTATACTACCACAGTACCTTCTGATATGTGTATTTATACTACCACAGTACCCTCTGATATGTGTATTTATACTACCACAGTACCCTCTGATATGTGTATTTATACTACCACAGTACCCTCTGATATGTGTATTTATACTACCACAGTACCCTCTGATATGTGTATTTATACTACCACAGTACCCTCTGATATGTGTATTTATACTACCACAGTACCCTCTGATATGTGTATTTATACTACCACACTACCCTCTGATATGTGTATTTATACTACCACAGTACCCTCTGATATGTGTATTTATACTACCACAGTACCCTCTGATATGTGTATTTATACTACCACACTACCCTCTGATATGTGTATTTATACTACCACAGTACCCTCTGATATGTGTATTTATACCACCACAGTACCCTCTGATGTGTGTATTTATACTACCACAGTACCCTCTGATATGTGTATTTATACTACCACAGTACCCTCTGATATGTGTATTTATACTACCACAGTACCCTCTGATATGTGTATTTATACTACCACAGTACCCTCTGATACGTGTTTTTATACTACCACAGTACCCTCTGATATGTGTATTTATACTACCACAGTACCCTCTGATATGTGTATTTATACTACCACAGTACCCTCTGATATGTGTATTTATACTACCACAGTACCCTCTGATATGTGTATTTATACTACCACACTACCCTCTGATATGTGTATTTATACTACCACAGTACCCTCTGATATGTGTATTTATACTACCACAGTACCCTCTGATATGTGTATTTTTACTACCACAGTACCCTCTGATATGTGTATTTATACTACCACAGTACCCTCTGATATGTGTATTTATACTACCACAGTACCCTCTGATATGTGTATTTTTACTACCACAGTACCCTCTGATATGTGTATTTATACTACCACAGTACCCTCTGATATGTGTATTTATACTACCACAGTACCCTCGTATATGTATATTTATACTACCACAGTACCCAACCAGGAGCTGCCTACAGAGCTCACAGTTCATCACTGTCCTTTCCCTGGTGGGGAGAAGACCAGAAGAGGGTGATGTCCTTCCTGTCTCAGAAAGAGCTGGGGTGAGTTTTTCCATAATAAATGAGAAGCTTAGAAATGGTAATTTATTGTTTTCTTCTCTCATGATGTATCAATGCCTCAATGTTCACCCTTTGTCGTCCTTTCTAACTAAATTGTTATATATTCTGTTACAATATCTGTCGAGAAGATGAGTCCTGTCTGGTATAATTAGATGTCAAGACTGGACAAGGAGGGTTGGATAAACTCCTCTCTATGAAGATGAGTCCTGTCTGGTATAATTAGAGGTCAAGACTGGACAAGGAGGGTTGGATAAACTCCTCTCTATGAAGATGAGTCCTGTCTGGTATAATTAGAGGTCAAGACTGGACAAGGAGGGTTGGATAAACTCCTCTCTATGAAGATGAATCCTGTCTGGTATAATTAGAGGTCAAGACTGGACAAGGAGGGTTGGATAAACACCTCTGTATGTGGAACAGGTGTAACTATTTATCATGTGTAACAATCAAACCTCCCTATTGGCTGTGTGTTCCACATTCTAAAGTAGAACCATCATTTTACTTGCTGAAATATTGTCCAGAAATGACCTCATTGGACAGAAAGTGGAACTCCTCCCACACGTATGTTGAACAAATATAATGTTTCCCTGAAACAAAGTATTCCTGTAGTTTCATGAAATAAGAAACTGATTCATAGTACATCATACATCATACAAGCCAACGTTCAATAGCAACACTGCTATTGGTTGGTTAGTGTCTCTACAGGTCCAAGAGGTTTTGTTTAAATACATTGAATACTTTTAGTTTTATTGACCCCAAAAATGTTTTGAGGCCCTAAAGTAAATATACTTTTGTTAAATTATTGACCTGTGGAACATTCACCTTCTGGGTCAATTGTAACATCTAATATCCACCACTTGGTTGAATTGTAAATGACTGGTACGTCCTAGGAACATACTGACAGTGTAATGGGAGCTGAGACATGATGTTTGTATTAAAATATGGTGAATCTAACTTAAATAATATTTTCATAATAAACTAAAGTCTAAAAGTGTTAGTTTGTTCCCCAGTCTCCTCTACTCTCACAGAGAAAAGGCCTCAACTGAAGAATCTACAGCTGCTGAGTCTGAGGTGTTAAACAGTCCATTGCTGCTCTGACCACAGTGTTGTTAGGAAACACATTTTCTAACTCTACATACACAGCCTTGTGTCCGCTGTTACTGTGAACTACTTCAGTTACTGGAAATAAACTCAGCAGTGTTCAGACCACAATACATCAACATAAACAACACCAATAAATGAAACCATATTAATATCTTCTGGTTTCCAGTAATGAAAACTGAGTTCTGGTCAGTGATATTAATGAATGTTATCTCAGCAACCATAACTCCAGAACAATCCCACTGTTGTAATAGTGTGTTATACATGTAACCTTTTCTACCTGCAAATCAGTAATGAAGGAATACAAAGGAGAGAGAGAAGGTGGAAGAGAGAGATGGATGATAGATAGGGGCTATAGAGGAGTGGGGGAAGAGGGAGAGAGATGGATGATAGATAGGGGCTATAGAGGAGTGGGGGAAGAGGGAGAGAGATGGATGATAGATAGGGGCTATAGAGGAGTGGGGAAGAGGGAGAGAGATGGATGATAGATAGGGGCTAGAGAGGAGTGGGGGAAGAGGGAGAGAGATGGATGATAGATAGGGGCTAGAGAGGAGTGGGGGAAGAGGGAGAGAGATGGATGATAGATAGGGGCAAGAGAGGAGTGGGAGAAGGAGGGAAGAGGGAGAGGGATGGATGATAGATAGGGGCTATAGAGGAGTGGGAGAAGGAGGGAAGAGGGAGAGAGATGGATGATAGATAGGGGCTAGAGAGGAGTGGGAGAAGGAGGGAAGAGGGAGAGAGATGGATGATAGATAGGGGCTAGAGAGGAGTGGGAGAAGGGGGGAAGAGGGAGAGAGGGATGGAGACATGGTTCTGAGACAGCTGTATTCTTCAAAAATCTATAGATTTATCAGTAACTGAAATGACCATCAAAATAGGCAGGCAATACAATCAGGCAATACAATTCTCCAGGAAAGGGAATATGAACTAGAACTGGTGTGACACATCAAATGTGAACCTACTGTCGTCCTACTTCCTGGGACTGGTGTGACCAATCAAATGTGAACCTACTGTCGTCCTACTTCCTGGGACTGGTGTGACCAATCAAATGTGAACCTACTGTCGTCCTACTTCCTGGGACTGGTGTGACAAATCACATGTGAACCTACTGTCGTCCTACTTCCTGGGACTGGTGTGACACATCAAATATAAACCTACATTTACATTACATTACATTTAAGTCATTTGGCAGACGCTCTTATCCAGAGCGACTTACAAATTGGTGAATTCACCTTCTGACATCCAGTGGAACAGCCACTTTACAATAGTGCATCTAAATCATTTAAGGGGGGGGTGTGGGTGAGAAGGATTACTTTATCCTATCCTAGGTATTCCTTAAAGAGGTGGGGTTTCAGGTGTCTCCGGAAGGTGGTGATTGACTCCGCTGTCCTGGCGTCGTGAGGGAGTTTGTTCCACCATTGGGGGGCCAGAGCAGCGAACAGTTTTGACTGGGCTGAGCGGGAACTGTACTTCCTCAGTGGTAGGGAGGCGAGCAGGCCAGAGGTGGATGAACGCAGTGCCCTTGTTTGGGTGTAGGGCCTGATCAGAGCCTGGAGGTACTGCGGTGCCGTTCCCCTCACAGCTCCGTAGGCAAGCACCATGGTCTTGTAGCGGATGCGAGCTTCAACTGGAAGCCAGTGGAGAGAGCGGAGGAGCGGGGTGACGTGAGAGAACTTGGGAAGGTTGAACACCAGACGGACTGCGGCATTCTGGATGAGTTGTAGGGGTTTAATGGCACAGGCAGGGAGCCCAGCCAACAGCGAGTTGCAGTAATCCAGACGGGAGATGACAAGTGCCTGGCTTAGGACCTGCGCCGCTTCCTGTGTGAGGCAGGGTCGTACTCTGCGGATGTTGTAGAGCATGAACCTACAGGAACGGGCCACCGCCTTGATGTTAGTTGAGAACGACAGGGTGTTGTCCAGGATCACGCCAAGGTTCTTAGCGCTCTGGGAGGAGGACACAATGGAGTTGTCAACCGTGATGGCGAGATCATGGAACGGGCAGTCCTTCCCCGGGAGGAAGAGCAGCTCCGTCTTGCCGAGGTTCAGCTTGAGGTGGTGATCCGTCATCCACACTGATATGTCTGCCAGACCTGCAGAGATGCGATTCGCCACCTGGTCATCAGAAGGGGGAAAGGAGAAGATTAATTGTGTGTCGTCTGCATAGCAATGATAGGAGAGACCATGTGAGGTTATGACAGAGCCAAGTGACTTGGTGTATAGCGAGAATAGGAGAGGGCCTAGAACAGAGCCCTGGGGGACACCAGTGGTGAGAGCGCGTGGTGAGGAGACAGATTCTCGCCACGCCACCTGGTAGGAGCGACCTGTCAGGTAGGACGCAATCCAAGCGTGGCCGCGCGGAGATGCCCAACTCGGAGAGGGTGGGGAGGAGGATCTGATGGTTCACAGTAACGAAGGCAGCCGATAGGTCTAGAAGGATGAGAGCAGAGGAGAGAGAGTTAGCTTTAGCAGTGCGGAGCGCCTCCGTGATACAGAGAAGAGCAGTCTCAGTTGAATGACTAGTCTTGAAACCTGACTGATTTGGATCAAGAAGGTCATTCTGAGAGAGATAGCGGGAGAGCTGGCCAAGGACGGCACGTTCAAGAGTTTTGGAGAGAAAAGAAAGAAGGGATACTGGTCTGTAGTTGTTGACATCGGAGGGATCGAGTGTAGGTTTTTTCAGAAGGGGTGCAACTCTCGCTCTCTTGAAGACGGAAGGGACGTAGCCAGCGGTCAGGGATGAGTTGATGAGCGAGGTGAGGTAAGGGAGAAGGTCTCCGGAAATGGTCTGGAGAAGAGAGGAGGGGATAGGGTCAAGCGGGCAGGTTGTTGGGCGGCCGGCCGTCACAAGAAGCGAGATTTCATCTGGAGAGAGAGGGAGAAAGAGGTCAGAGCACAGGGTAGGGCAGTGTGAGCAGAACCAGCGGTGTCGTTTGACTTAGCAAACGAGGATCGGATGTCGTCGACCTTCTTTTCAAAATGGTTGACGAAGTCATCTGCAGAGAGGGAGGAGGGGGGGGAGGATTCAGGAGGGAGGAGAAGGTGGCAAAGAGCTTCCTAGGGTTAGAGGCAGATGCTTGGAATTTAGAGTGGTAGAAAGTGGCTTTAGCAGCAGAGACAGAGGAGGAAAATGTAGAGAGGAGGGAGTGAAAGGATGCCAGGTCCGCAGGGAGGCGAGTTTTCCTCCATTTCCGCTCGGCTGCCCGGAGCCCTGTTCTGTGAGCTCGCAATGAGTCGTCGAGCCACGGAGCGGGAGGGGAGGACCGAGCCGGCCTGGAGGATAGGGGACATAGAGAGTCAAAGGATGCAGAAAGGGAAGAGAGGAGGGTTGAGGAGGCAGAATCTGGAGATAGGTTTGAGAAGGTTTGAGCAGAGTGAAGAGATGATAGGATGGAAGAGGAGAGAGTAGCGCGGGAGAGAGAGCGAAGGTTGGGACAGCGCGATACCATCCGATTAGGGGCAGTGTGGGAAGTGTTGGATGAGAGCGAGAGGGAAAAGGATACAAGGTAGTGGTCGGAGACATGGAGGGGAGTTGCAATGAGGTTAGTGGAAGAACAGCATCTAGTAAAGATGAGGTCGAGCGTATTGCCTGCCTTGTGAGTAGGGGGGGAAGGTGAGAGGGTGAGGTCAATAGAGGAGAGGAGTGGAAAGAAGGAGGCAGAGAGGAATGAGTCAAAGGTAGACGTGGGGAGGTTAAAGTCGCCCAGGACTGTGAGAGGTGAGCCGTCCTCAGGAAAGGAGCTTATCAAGGCATCAAGCTCATTGATGAACTCTCCGAGGGAACCTGGAGGGCGATAAATGATAAGGATGTTAAGCTTGAAAGGGCTGGTAACTGTGACAGCATGGAATTCAAAGGAGGCGATAGACAGATGGGTAAGGGGAGAAAGAGAGAATGACCACTTGGGAGAGATGAGGATCCCGGTGCCACCACCCCGCTGACCAGAAGCTCTCGGGGTGTGCGAGAACACGTGGGCGGACGAAGAGAGAGCAGTAGGAGTAGCAGTGTTATCTGTGGTGATCCATGTTTCCGTCAGTGCCAAGAAGTCGAGGGACTGGAGGGAGGCATAGGCTGAGATGAACTCTGCCTTGTTGGCCGCAGATCGGCAGTTCCAGAGGCTACCGGAGACCTGGAACTCCACGTGGGTCGTGCGCGCTGGGACCACCAGATTAGGGTGGCCGCGGCCACGCGGTGTGGAGCGTTTGTATGGTCTGTGCAGAGAGGAGAGAACAGGGATAGATAGACACATAGTTGACAGGCTACAGAAGAGGCTACGCTAATGCAAAGGAGATTGGAATGACAAGTGGACTACACGTCTCGAATGTTCAGAAAGTTAAGCTTACGTAGCAAGAATCTTATTGACTAAAATGATTGAAATGATACAGTACTGCTGGAGTAGGCTAGCTGGCAGTGGCTGCGTTGTTGACTTTGTAGGCTAGCTGGCAGTGGCTGCGTTGTTGACACTACACTAATCAAGTCGTTCCGTTGAGTGTAATAGTTTCTACTGTGCTGCTATTCGGGGGCTAGCTGGCTAGCTAGCAGTGTTGATTACGTTACGTTACGTTAAAAGAACGACAATAGCTGGCTAGCTAACCTAGAAAATCGCTCTAGACTACACAATTGTCTTTGATACAAAGACGGCTATGTAGCTAGCTAGCTACGATCAAACAAATCAAACCGTTGTACTGTAATGAAGTGAAATGAAAATGTGATACTACCTGTGGAGCGAAGCGGAATGTTGACCGGGTTGTTGACGTTCTATTCGGTAGACGTTGGCCAGCTGTTGGCTAGCTAGCTAGCAGTATCTCCTACGTTAAGGACAACAAATAGCTGGCTAGCTAACCTCGGTAAATTAAGATAATCACTCTAAGTCTACACACTCTAAACTACACAATTATCTTGGATACGAAGACAGCAAAGACAACTATGTAGCTAGCTAACACTACACTAATCAAGTCGTTCAGTTGAGTGTAATAGTTACTACAGTGCTGGTATTCGGTAGACGGTGGACGTTAGCTAGCTGCTGGGCAGATAGCAGTGTAGACTACGTTAGGACGACGAAATACGATAATTACGCAATTATCTTTGATACAAAGACGGCTATGTAGCTAGCTAAGAAGAAATTGCTAAGGTTAGACAAATCAAACCGTTGTATTATAATGAAATGTAATCCTACTTCCTGGGACTGTGTGGTGATCAGACCTCCAGGCCTTTTAACAAGAACCATCACAGACGTGTTTGAGGAATTTAAAATAGTCCCTAACTCTGTCATTGTAAAGGTATTTTCCCCCGACCCCCTGACTCCCTCCTTGACCTTTCCGAAATTTGTGTTTTTAATTTAACCCAAAAAATGGTTGAAAGGGAATTTTCGTTAAAAATATGTTTTTCCTCCTTCCCCTCCGTCTCACGACAGTTGTCTGCCCAGTCGATAGTCTAATTATCCAGGTTAACCTTTAACTCTTTTTTACTTATATTTACTATTATAGAACAGATATGTATATTTATACTACCACAGTACCCACTGATATGTGTATTTATACTACCACAGTACCCTCTGATATGTGTATTTATACTACCACAGTACCCTCTGATATGTGTATTTATACTACCACAGTACCCTCTGATATGTGTATTTATACTACCACAGTACCCTCTGATATGTCTATTTATACTACCACAGTACCTTCTGATATGTGTATTTATACTACCACAGTACCCTCTGATATGTGTATTTATACTACCACACTACCCTCTGATATGTGTATTTATACTACCACACTACCCTCTGATATGTGTATTTATACTACCACAGTACCCTCTGATATGTGTATTTATACTACCACAGTACCCTCTGATATGTGTATTTATACTACCACACTACCCTCTGATATGTGTATTTATACTACCACAGTACCCTCTGATATGTGTATTTATACCACCACAGTACCCTCTGATGTGTGTATTTATACTACCACAGTACCATCTGATATGTGTATTTATACTACCACAGTACCCTCTGATATGTGTATTTATACTACCACAGTACCCTCTGATATGTGTATTTATACTACCACAGTACCCTCTGATATGTGTATTTATACTACCACAGTGCCCTCTGATTTGTGTATTTATACTACCACAGTACCCTCTGATATGTGTATTTATACTACCACAGTACCCTCTGATATGTGTATTTATACCACCACAGTACCCTCTGATATGTGTATTTATACTACCACAGTACCCTCTGATATGTGTATTTATACTACCACAGTACCCTCTGATATGTGTATTTATACTACCACAGTACCCTCTGATATGTGTATTTATACTACCACACTACCCTCTGATATGTGTATTTATACTACCACAGTACCCTCTGATATGTGTATTTATACTACCACAGTACCCTCTGATATGTGTATTTATACTACCACACTACCCTCTGATATGTGTATTTATACTACCACAGTACCCTCTGATATGTGTATTTATACCACCACAGTACCCTCTGATGTGTGTATTTATACTACCACAGTACCCCCTGATATGTGTATTTATACTACCACACTACCCTCTGATATGTGTATCTATACTACCACAGTACCCTCTGATATGTGTATTTATACTACCACAGTACCCTCGTATATGTGTATTTATACTACCACAGTACCCTCTGATATGTGTATTTATACTACCACAGTACCCTCTGATATGTGTATTTATACTACCACAGTACCCTCTGATGTGTGTATTTATACTACCACAGTACCCTCTGATATGTGTATTTATACTACCACAGTACCCTCTGATATGTGTATTTATACTACCACAGTACCCTCTGATGTGTGTATTTATACCACCACAGTACCCTCTGATGTGTGTATTTATACTACCACAGTACCCTCTGATATGTGTATTTATACTACCACAGTACCCTCTGATATGTGTATTTATACTACCACAGTACCCTCTGATATGTGTATTTATACTACCACAGTACCCTCTGATATGTGTATTTATACTACCACAGTACCCTCTGATATGTGTATTTATACTACCACAGTACCCTCTGATGTGTGTATTTATACTACCACAGTACCCTCTGATATGTGTATTTATACTACCACAGTACCCTCGTATATGTATATTTATACTACCACAGTACCCTCATATATGTGTATTTATACTACCACAGTACCCTCGTATATGTATATTTATACTACCACAGTACCCAACCAGGAGCTGCCTACAGAGCTCACAGTTCATCACTGTCCTTTCCCTGGTGGGGAGAAGACCAGAAGAGGGTGATGTCCTTCCTGTCTCAGAAAGAGCTGGGGTGAGTTTTTCCATAATAAATGAGAAGCTTAGAAATGGTAATTTATTGTTTTCTTCTCTCATGATGTATCAATGCCTCAATGTTCACCCAGTGTCGTCCTTTCTAACTAAATTGTTATATATTCTGTTACAATATCTGTCGAGAAGATGAGTCCTGTCTGGTATAATTAGATGTCAAGACTGGACAAGGAGGGTTGGATAAACTCCTCTCTATGAAGATGAGTCCTGTCTGGTATAATTAGAGGTCAAGACTGGACAAGGAGGGTTGGATAAACTCCTCTCTATGAAGATGAATCCTGTCTGGTATAATTAGAGGTCAAGACTGGACAAGGAGGGTTGGATAAACACCTCTGTATGTGGAACAGGTGTAACTATTTATCATGTGTAACAATCAAACCTCCCTATTGGCTGTGTGTTCCACATTCTAAAGTAGAACCATCATTTTACTTGCTGAAATATTGTCCAGAAATGACCTCATTGGACAGAAAGTGGAACTCCTCCCACACGCATGTTGAACAAATATAATGTTTCCCTGAAACAAAGGATTTCTGTAGTTCCATGAAATAAGAAACTGATTCATAGTACATCATACATCATACAAGCCAACGTTCAATAGCAACACTGCTATTGATTGGTTAGTGTCTCTACAGGTCCAAGAGGTTTTGTTTAAATACATTGAATACTTTTAGTTTTATTGACCCAAAAAATGTTTTGAGGCCCTAAAGTAAATATACTTTTGTTAAATTATTGACCTGTGGAACATTCACCTTCTGGGTCAATTGTAACATCTAATATCCACCACTTGGTTGAATTGTAAATGACTGGTACGTCCTAGGAACATACTGACAGTGTAATGGGAGCTGAGACATGATGTTTGTATTAAAATATGATGAATCTAACTTAAATAATATTTTCATAATAAACTAAAGTCTAAAAGTGTTAGTTTGTTCCCCAGTCTCCTCTACTCTCACTGAGAAAAGGCCTCAACTGAAGAATCTACAGCTGCTGAGTCTGAGGTGTTAAACCGTCCAGTGCTGCTCTGGCCACAGTGTTGTTAGGAAACACATTTTCTAACTCTACATACACAGCCTTGTGTCCGCTGTTACTGTGAACTACTTCAGTTACTGGAAATAAACTCAGCAGTGTTCAGACCACAATACATCAACATAAACAACACCAATAAATGAAACCATATTAATATCTTCTGGTTTCCAGTAATGAAAACTGAGTTCTGGTCAGTGATATTAATGAATGTTATCTCAGCAACCATAACTCCAGAACAACCCCACTGTTGTAATAGTGTGTTATACATGTAACCTTTTCTACCTGCAAATCAGTAATGAAGGATTACAAAGGAGAGAGAGAAGGTGGAAGAGAGAGACGGAGGATAGATAGGGGCTAGAGAGGAGTGGGGGAAGAGGGAGATAGATGGATGATAGGGTCTATAGAGGAGTGGGGGAAGAGGGAGAGTGATGGATGATAGATAGGGGCAAGAGAGGAGTGGGAGAAGGAGGGAAGAGGGAGAGAGATGGATGGATGATAGACAGGGGCTATAGAGGAGTGGGAGAAGGAGGGAAGAGGGAGAGAGATGGATGGATGATAGATAGGGGCAAGAGAAGAGTGGGAGAAGGGGGGATGAGGGAGAGAGGGATGATAGATATGGGCTATAGAGGAAGGGGGGAAGAGGGAGAGAGCGATGATCGATAGGAGCTAGAGAGGAGTGGGAGAAGGGGGGATGAGGGAGAGAGGGATGATAGATATGGGCTATAGAGGAGTGGGAGAAGGGGGGAAGAGAGGGAGAGGGATGATAGATATGGGTTAGAGAGGAAGGGGGATGAGGGAGAGAGGGATGATAGATATGGGCTATAGAGGAGTGGGAGAAGGGGGAAGAGAGGGAGAGGGATGATAGATATGGGTTAGAGAGGAAGGGGGATGAGGGAGAGAGGGATGATAGATAGGGGCTAGAGAGGAAGGGGGGAAGAGGGAGAGAGCGATGATCGATAGGAGCTAGAGAGGAGTGGGAGAAGGGGGGATGAGGGAGAGAGGGATGATAGATATGGGCTATAGAGGAGTGGGAGAAGGGGGGAAGAGAGGGAGAGGGATGATAGATATGGGTTAGAGAGGAAGGGGGATGAGGGAGAGAGGGATGATAGATAGGGGCTAGAGAGGAAGGGGGAAGAGGGAGAGAGGAAGGGGAGAAGAGGGAGAAGCGATGATCGATAGCGGCTAGAGAGGAGTGGGAGAAGGGGGAAGAGGGAGAGAGGGATGGAGACATGGTTCTGAGACAGCTGTATTCTTCAAAAATCTATAGATTTATCAGTAACTGAAATGACCATCAAAATAGGCAGGCAATACAATCAGGCAATACAATTCTCCAGGAAAGGGAATATGAACTAGAACTGGTGTGACACATCAAATGTAAACCTACTGTCATCCTACTTCCTGGGGCTGGTGTGACCAATCAAATGTGAACCTACTGTCGTCCTACTTCCTGGGACTGGTGTGACCAATCAAATGTGAACCTACTGTCGTCCTACTTCCTGGGACTGGTGTGACCAATCAAATGTGAACCTACTGTCGTCCTACTTCCTGGGACTGGTGTGACCAATCAAATGTGAACCTACTGTCGTCCTACTTCCTGGGACTGGTGTGACAAATCAAATGTGAACCTACTGTCATCCTACTTCCTGGGACTGGTGTTACAAATCAAATATAAACCTACTGTCATCCTACTTCCTGGGACTGGTGTGACAAATCACATGTGAACCTACTGTCGTCCTACTTCCTGGGACTGGTGTGACACATCAAATATAAACCTACATTTACATTACATTACATTTAAGTCATTTGGCAGACGCTCTTATCCAGAGCGACTTACAAATTCGTGAATTCACCTTATGACATCCAGTGGAACAGCCACTTTACAATAGTGCATCTAAATCATTTAAGGGGGGGTGTGGGTGAGAAGGATTACTTTATCCTATCCTAGGTATTCCTTAAAGAGGTGGGGTTTCAGGTGTCTCCGGAAGGTGGTGATTGACTCCGCTGTCCTGGCGTTGTGAGGGAGTTTGTTCCACCATTGGGGGGCCAGAGCAGCGAACAGTTTTGACTGGGCTGAGCGGGAACTGTACTTCCTCAGTGGTAGGGAGGCGAGCAGGCCAGAGGTGGATGAACGCAGTGCCCTTGTTTGGGTGTAGGGCCTGATCAGAGCCTGGAGGTACTGCGGTGCCGTTCCCCTCACAGCTCCGTAGGCAAGCACCATGGTCTTGTAGCGGATGCGAGCTTCAACTGGAAGCCAGTGGAGAGAGCGGAGGAGCGGGGTGACGTGAGAGAACTTGGGAAGGTTGAACACCAGACGGGCTGCGGCGTTCTGGATGAGTTGTAGGGGTTTAATGGCACAGGCAGGGAGCCCAGCCAACAGCGAGTTGCAGTAATCCAGACGGGAGATGACAAGTGCCTGGATTAGGACCTGCGCCGCTTCCTGTGTGAGGCAGGGTCGTACTCTGCGGATGTTGTAGAGCATGAACCTACAGGAACGGGCCACCGCCTTGATGTTAGTTGAGAACGACAGGGTGTTGTCCAGGATCACGCCAAGGTTCTTAGCGCTCTGGGAGGAGGACACAATGGAGTTGTCAACCGTGATGGCGAGATCATGGAACGGGCAGTCCTTCCCCGGGAGGAAGAGCAGCTCCGTCTTGCCGAGGTTCAGCTTGAGGTGGTGATCCGTCATCCACACTGATATGTCTGCCAGACATGCAGAGATGCGATTCGCCACCTGGTCATCAGAAGGGGGAAAGGAGAAGATTAATTGTGTGTCGTCTGCATAGCAATGATAGGAGAGACCATGTGAGGTTATGACAGAGCCAAGTGACTTGGTGTATTGCGAGAATAGGAGAGGGCCTAGAACAGAGCCCTGGGGGACACCAGTGGTGAGAGCGCGTGGTGAGGAGACAGATTCTCGCCACGCCACCTGGTAGGAGCGACCTGTCAGGTAGGACGCAATCCAAGCGTGGCCGCGCCGGAGATGCCCAACTCGGAGAGGGTGGGGAGGAGGATCTGATGGTTCACAGTAACGAAGGCAGCCGATAGGTCTAGAAGGATGAGAGCAGAGGAGAGAGAGTTAGCTTTAGCAGTGCGGAGCGCCTCCGTGATACAGAGAAGAGCAGTCTCAGTTGAATGACTAGTCTTGAAACCTGACTGATTTGGATCAAGAAGGTCATTCTGAGAGAGATAGCGGGAGAGCTGGCCAAGGACGGCACGTTCAAGAGTTTTGGAGAGAAAAGAAAGAAGGGATACTGGTCTGTAGTTGTTGACATCGGAGGGATCGAGTGTAGGTTTTTTCAGAAGGGGTGCAACTCTCGCTCTCTTGAAGAAGGAAGGGACGTAGCCAGCGGTCAGGGATGAGTTGATGAGCGAGGTGAGGTAAGGGAGAAGGTCTCCGGAAATGGTCTGGAGAAGAGAGGAGGGGATAGGGTCAAGCGGGCAGGTTGTTGGGCGGCCGGCCGTCACAAGAAGCGAGATTTCATCTGGAGAGAGAGGGGAGAAAGAGGTCAGAGCACAGGGTAGGGCAGTGTGAGCAGAACCAGCGGTGTCGTTTGACTTAGCAAACGAGGATCGGATGTCGTCGACCTTCTTTTCAAAATGGTTGACGAAGTCATCTGCAGAGAGGGAGGGGGGGGGGAGGAGGATTCAGGAGGGAGGAGAAGGTGGCAAAGAGCTTCCTAGGGTTAGAGGCAGATGCTTGGAATTTAGAGTGGTAGAAAGTGGCTTTAGCAGCAGAGACAGAGGAGGGAGTGAAAGGATGCCAGGTCCGCAGGGAGGCGAGTTTTCCTCCATTTCCGCTCGGCTGCCCGGAGCCCTGTTCTGTGAGCTCTCAATGAGTCGTCGAGCCACGGAGCGGGAGGGGAGGACCGAGCCGGCCTGGAGGATAGGGGACATAGAGAGTCAAAGGATGCAGTAAGGGAATTCACCCCCGTAGTGGACAAAAATGAATGGCAAATTATTGGCATAGGTCAAACCATGTACACATTGGCCAATACCACCCAAAGCGGCGTTGATTCATGCAAAGTTTACTTCAATTGCCATATGGCTATTGCCAGTTGTAACACTTCAAAAATCCAACAGGTGGCGATTGCGCTCCACCATGGTTTTTCATATTGATATTGGACTCCAAGTCAACATCCAAAAGCCAAGTTTTGAAAAAATGAATTTTTTGAAAAAAACTTAGCACCCCTTAAAAAAGTGCTTTCTGGACCGTTTTTCGAAATTCTTTCGCTTTTTTGACAATTACACATGTATAAGAACTGTATCAACATACTTTTGTCCAATTTTATTATCATAATTTTTTTAATTTTTTTACTTGCGCATTATTGCATATGTTTTGTCCATCTGCAATATGATTTCATAGGAAGTCAGAAGTCAAAAGTCAAAAATTATTAAATTTCATAAAAAACTTCACACACCCCTAACAAAGTGCTTTCTGGACCGTTTTTCGAATTTTTTTCGAATTTTGTGTCAGTTACACACGTATAAGAACTGTATCAACATACTTTAGTCATATTTTATTATCATAATTTTTTTTTTTTTTTTACTTGCGCATTATTGCATGTGTTTTGTCCCTCTGCAATATGATTTCATAGGAAGTCAAAAGTCAAAAATTATAAAATTTCATAAAAAACTTCACACACCCCTAAAAAAGTGCTTTCTGGACCGTTTTTCGAAAAATTTTCGATTTTTGTGTCAGTTACACACGTATAAGAACTGTATCAACATACTTTAGTCATATTTTATTATCATAATTTTTTTTTGTTTTTTACTTGCGCATTATTGCATGTGTTTTGTCCATCTGCAATATGATTTCATAGGAAGTCAGAAGTCAAAAGTCAAAAATTATTAAATTTCATAAAAAGCTTCACACACCCCTAAAAAAGTGCTTTCTGGACCGTTTTTCGAAAAAATTTCGAATTTTGTGTCAGTTACACACGTATAAGAACTGTATCAACATACTTTAGTCATATTTTATGATCATAATGTTTTTTTTTTTTTGCTTGTGCATAAGGCATATGTTTTGTGGGGGCCAAATGTCATAAGAAATTTGACATGCTCAAAAATCCTTCAGAAATGCAAAATTGACTGGCCTGATGAACTCGGGATGGCCGGGCAGTGATTGTTGTTCCTTTCAATCACTCGTGGTGTTGATTTCATCATGTCCATTTGTTTATGTTTTCTCACTTTTGCAAAGTCACTGTGCATTTGCCATATGGTTAACTGGGCATTCACCATCACCAATTTGTCATGCTATAAAAATCATGCAGGAATGCCAAATTGACTGGCCCGATGAACTCGGGATGGCTTGGCAGTGATTCTGGTACCTCTCCATTGCTCGTTTGGGTTGATTTCAGAATGTCGCTTTTGGTGATGGTACCTCACTGTTAAAACATATTGCAAATGTTTTCTCACTTTTGCAAAGTCACTGAAAATGTGTGCAGGAATGCCAAATTGACTGGCCCGATGAACTCGGGATGGCTTGGCAGTGATTCTGGTACATCTCCATCGCTCGTTAGGGTTGATTCCAGAATGTCCATTTGGTGATTTTTCTCACTCTTTCAAAGTCACTGTGCATTTGCCATATGGTTAACTGGGCAGTCACCATTACCAATTTGTCATGCTATAAAAATCATGCAGGAATGCCGAATTGACTGAACCGATGAACTCGGGATGGCTGGGCAGTTATTCTGGTACCTCTCCATCGCTCGTTTGAGTTGATTTCAGAATGTCGCTTTTGGTGATGGTACCTCACTGTTAAAACATATTGCAAATGTTGTCTCACTTTTGCAAAGTCTTTGTGCATTTGCCATATGGTTAACTGGGCATTCACCATCACCAATTTGTCATGCTATAAAAAATCATGCAGGAATGCCAAATTGACTGAACCGATGAACTCGGGATGGCTGGGCAGTTATTCTGGTACCTCTCCATCGCTCGTTTGAGTTGATTTCAGAATGTCGCTTTTGGTGATGGTACCTCACTGTTAAAACATATTGCAAATGTTGTCTCACTTTTGCAAAGTCACTGTGCATTTGCCATATGGTTAACTGGGCATTCACCATCACCAATTTGTCATGCTATAAAAATCATGCAGGAATGCCAAATTGACTGGCCCGATGAACTCGGGATGGCTGGGCAGTGATTCTGGAACCTCTCCATCGCTCGTTTGGCTTGATTTCAGAATGTCGCTTTTGGTGATGGTACCTCACCGCTTAAACATATTGCTAATGGACAAGAGTCACATGCAAGTCACCGTCCATCAGTCAATTTGATATCATTCAAAGCTAACTATTGGAGGCACTGTCAGTCTCTACGCACCCCAATGATACGTCCCTCCATCCATGTTGTGTATCTGTGTGATTTAGTTTTCCTTTGAATTTTTATGGGAAAAATGACTGATTTACAGTTCATGGGGGTTGCCTAATCATATATATGAAGTTTTGGAAAGATCTGATATTTTTAACCCCTCCAAACAGCCCATGAGACACCAATTATGGCACTTCCGGTTGGCACAGGAAGCTGTAACTCAACATACATCCTCATTGGGGTATTCCATTAGAGAATCCTGAGTTTTAAGTCTTTACCATGAAAACTGACTGATTTACACAGGGTTCAATGCACTATGTCCATCAAATTGCACACTTTTAGGGAGATTTGAACCACTTCCGGTTGGTCCAGGAAGCTTAGAATCGACACAGGTAGACCTTATAGTGGTCTGATGGACTGGTACCGAAGACAGGTTCATACAACATTCATAACCCATATAGACTCCAGGTTGTATTTAGTGGAGCAGCCAATGTATGCCTATGGGGAGAGAAGTCAATGAACACTGTTTTTATGTAAACACCTTCTTTTGACTGTGAAGGGTTAATGTCACACGGTCAAGGATAGGCTTGGACAGATCAGGAGGACCTTAGGAACAGTCCTGTGGTTGAATTGTCTTTCTAAACCTAACGGTTCCGCCGCTGTCACCCAAAATCAAATGACGTACTGGTGCAGGCTTCATATTGGGCCTATTTTTCTCATGGTCGCTGCGCTCAGACCGAGCGAGCTACGGTCAAGCGGGGCACCTCGTTGGACTCGGCACAGTCTGGACACTATGGTCATGCCATTGTTTGTGTTGATTTCAGAATGTCCATTTGGTCATGTTTTCTCACTTTTGCAAAGTCCATATAACCCATATAGACTCCAGGTTGTATTTAGGGGAGCAGGCAATGTATTCCTATGGGGAGAGAAGTCAATGCACACTGTTTTTTTGTAAACACCTTCTTTTAACTGTGAAAGGTTAATGCCACACAGTCAAGGTTAGGCTTGCACAGATCGGGAGGACCTTAGGAACAGTCCTGTGTTTGAATTGTCCTTCTAAACCTAACGGTTCCGCCGCTGTCACCCAAAATCCAATGACATTGTGGTGCAGGCATCATTGTGGGCCTATTTTTCTCATGGTCGCTGCGCTCAGACCGAGCGAGCTACGGTCAAGCGGGGCACCTCGTTGGACTCGGCACAGTCTGGACACTATGGTCATGCCATTGTTTGTGTTGATTTCAGAATGTCCATTTGGTCATGTTTTCACACTTTTGCAAAGTCACTGTGCATTTGCCATATGGTTAACTGGGCAGTCACCATCACCAATTTGTCATGCTATAAAAATCATGCAGGAATGCCAAATTGACTGGCCCGATGACCTCGGGATGGCTGGGCAGTGATTCTGGTACCTCTCCATCGCTCGTTTGGGTTGATTTCAGAATGTCGCTTTTGGTGATGGTACCTCACTGTTAAAACATATTGCAAATGTTCCTTACTTTTGCAAAGTCACTGAAAATTCGTGCAGGAATGCCAAATTGACTGGCCCGATGAACTCGGGATGGCTCGGCAGTGATTCTGGTACCTCTCCATCGCTCGTTTGAGTTGATTTCAGAATGTCGCTTTTGGTGATGATACCTCACTGTTAAAACATATTGCAAATGTTCCTTACTTTTGCAAAGTCACTGAAAATTCGTGCAGGAATGCCAAATTGACTGGCCCGATGAACTCGGGATGGCTCGGCAGTGATTCTGGTACCTCTCCATCGCTCATTAGGGTTGATTTCAGAATGTCCATTTGGTAATGTTTTCTCACTCTTTCAAAGTCACTGTGCATTTGCCATATGGTTAACTGGGCAGTCACCATCACCAATTTGTCATGCCATAAAAATCATGCAGGAATGCCAAATTGACTGGCCCGATGACATAGGGATGGCTGGGCAGTGATACTGGTACCTCTCCATCGCTCGTTTGGGTTGATTTCAGAATGTCGCTTTTGGTGATGGTACCTCACCGCTTAAACATATTGCTAATGGACAAGAGTCACCTGCAAGTCACCATCCATCAGTCAATTTGATATCATTCTGACACCAAACTGATACAAACTGACACCAAACCCACTTTTCCCAACTCATTTAGGAGCCAAGTATAACATACTTCAGAGCTGGCCCAAAATTCACAAGGCCTTCGGTACAAAACATTAAAAAACCATAAAACACATAGTTACTTTCTAGCTGCGGGGCCAGTTCGGACATTATGTGTAGTCCTATGTGAGGCGACCCCGAATCCCGAGTTTCGGCTCGATAGGTCATTTGGTGTCCGAGTAAAAGCCTAATTGGTGCTGAAAATCCACTTTTTTCCATGCCTTGCTACGGGGTCCTTGAATGAGCTATCGGACCGAGATGTTGGGTTCTGTCTCTATGGGCCGAGACGGTCACAATGCACCTAGTCTTGTGTCTCTGGGACATTTCTAAATGTCGCCATTTTCGTAATGGTCAAAATGAATTGAAGTCATTGCAAATGTTCGACGCTGTTTCTCGGTCCGAGAACCTCCTAGAGCGCCGTAACTCACCACGCACTATCTACCTGAGGTCTAGAACAGGATTCTAAAGTTTGAACTCTAGGTCTGACGGTTCTTTTTTAGCTCGAACAAAGCTAACTATTGGAGGCAATGTCAGTCTCTACACACCCCAATACGTCCCTCCATCCAAGTTGTGTATCTGTGTGATTTATTTTTCCTTTGAATTTTTATGGGAAAAATGACTGATTTACAGTTCATGGGGGTTGTCTAATCACACATATGAAGTTTTGGACAGATCTGATTTTTTTAACCCTTCCAAACAGCCCCTGAGACACCAATTATGGCACTTCCGGTTGGCACAGGAAGCTATAAATACACACATGTCTTGACTGACATAGAAACCTACGGAATCCTGAGTTTTAAGTCTTTAAGTTGAGAATTGACTGATCTACACAGGGTTGAATAATGCAGAGGCCTTTTCACCTTTCGATGTGATGTACATCCAAATACCTTTTGGGTCAATTTAACCACTTCCGGTTGCTCCAGGAAGCTTAGAATCGACACAGGTAGACCTCATAGTGGTCTGATGGAATGTCATAGAAGACAGGTTCATACAGCATTCATAACCCATAAAGACCCCAGGTTGTATTTAGGGGAGCAGGCAATGTATTCCTATGGGGAGAGAAGTCAATGCACACTGTTTTTATGTAAACACCTTCTTTTAACTGTGAAAGGTTAATGCCACACAGTCAAGGTTAGGCTTGCACAGATCGGGAGGACCTTAGGAACAGTCCTGTGTTTGAATTGTCCTTCTAAACCTAACGGTTCCGCCGCTGTCACCCAAAATCAAATGACATTGTGGTGCAGGCATCATTGTGGGCCTATTTTTCTCATGGTCGCTGCGCTCAGACCCGAGCGAGCTACGGTCAAGCGGGGCACCTCGTTGGACTCGGCACGGCCTTGGGATTATGTTTATGCCATTGCCTGCTCTCTGTGTCTTTAAACACCACGCTTTGTCACTCCATCCTTGCTGTGTGTGTGTGTGAGAGCTTTTCTTTGACATCTGTTGGGAAAAATGACTGATTTACAGTTCATGGGGGTTGTCTAATCACACATATGAAGTTTTGGACAGATCTGATTTTTTTAACCCTTCCAAACAGCCCCTGAGACACCAATTATGGCACTTCCGGTTGGCACAGGAAGCTATAAATAAACTCATATCCTCATTGGGGTATGCCTTTACAGAATCCTGAGTTTTAAGTCTTTACATTAAGAACTGAGTTATTTACGGAGGGTTTAGTGAGTGTGTGTTATTTCAGAAAATCATAGAAAATCACAGAAATGTCGCAGAGCTCCGCAGCACATTTTAAAAATATTCGTATGAACACCCTGCAACTGGATCTGTAACCGTTGAAAAAAACCCCACCTATATCTGAACATCACGATCTGGTCACCGTACGATTTCTCTTAAATGACGATAGATAAATGGCCGATTTTTTTTTATTGACACGGGAGGCTCCTTGACTTTGACGTGAAGTGAAAAAATCTTTTCTCTATTTTCATTTTGGACCTTTAATCCCAGAAATATGGCCATAACTCAAAAACCGTTGAGGCCTAGACGCCATCTTGTTCGGGGCCATCTTCCCATAATGCCAAACCTACGCTCACCAAGTTTCGGCTTCGAAATATTTTCAGTTTTCGAGATATGGCACGTCGTGATTCGGGATGTTTTGTCCAATAGCAATATGATTGCTTATGCCCTCTTGTGGGATATTCCGGCATAGCGCAAAAATGGGCCAAAATTTGTTTATTTTATTAAACGAAAACCGAATGTCCGACAAAGTTCATTTGATGACTTCCCGGTAGGTCTGGCCCTGCCGCTCGGCCCGACGCCGTCCCCGAATTTTTAAAATGTTTTCGGACGTCTAGTAAGGGACCGTACAGTTCCAATAGGGACTTTCTCACTAACCATACGGTGATTGTCAAAATGTTCCCTTAGGGTATGAAAGGGAAGAGAGGAGGGTTGAGGAGGCAGAATCAGGAGATAGGTTGGAGAAGGTTTGAGCAGAGGGAAGAGATGATAGGATGGAAGAGGAGAGAGTAGCGGGGGAGAGAGAGCGAAGGTTGGGACAGCGCGATAACATCCGAGTAGGGGCAGTGTGGGAAGTGTTGGATGAGAGCGAGAGGGAAAAGGATACAAGGTAGTGGTCGGAGACATGGAGGGGAGTTGCAATGAGGTTAGTGGAAGAACAGCATCTAGTAAAGATGAGGTCGAGCGTATTGCCTGCCTTGTGAGTAGGGGGGGAAGGTAAGAGGGTGAGGTCAAAAGAGGAGAGGAGTGGAAAGAAGGAGGCAGAGAGGAATGAGTCAAAGGTAGACATGGGGAGGTTAAAGTCGCCCAGGACTGTGAGAGGTGAGCCGTCCTCAGGAAAGGAGCTTATCAAGGCATCAAGCTCATTGATGAACTCTCCGAGGGAACCTGGAGGGCGATAAATGATAAGGATGTTAAGCTTGAAAGGGCTGGTAACTGTGACAGCATGGAATTCAAAGGAGGCGATAGACAGATGGGTAAGGGGAGAAAGAGAGAATGACCACTTGGGAGAGATGAGGATCCCGGTGCCACCACCCCGCTGACCAGAAGCTCTCGGGGTGTGCGAGAACACGTGGGCGGACGAAGAGAGAGCAGTAGGAGTAGCAGTGTTATCTGTGGTGATCCATGTTTCCGTCAGTGCCAAGAAGTCGAGGGACTGGAGGGAGGCATAGGCTGAGATGAACTCTGCCTTGTTGGCCGCAGATCGGCAGTTCCAGAGGCTACCGGAGACCTGGAACTCCACGTGGGTCGTGCGCGCTGGGACCACCAGATTAGGGTGGCCGCGGCCACGCGGTGTGGAGCGTTTGTATGGTCTGTGCAGAGAGGAGAGAACAGGGATAGATAGACACATAGTTGACAGGCTACAGAAGAGGCTACGCTAATGCAAAGGAGATTGGAATGACAAGTGGACTACACGTCTCGAATGTTCAGAAAGTTAAGCTTACGTAGCAAGAATCTTATTGACTAAAATGATTGAAATGATACAGTACTGCTGGAGTAGGCTAGCTGGCAGTGGCTGCGTTGTTGACTTTGTAGGCTAGCTGGCAGTGGCTGCGTTGTTGACACTACACTAATCAAGTCGTTCCGTTGAGTGTAATAGTTTCTACAGTGCTGCTATTCGGGGGCTAGCTGGCTAGCTAGCAGTGTTGATTACGTTACGTTACGTTAAAAGAACGACAATAGCTGGCTAGCTAACCTAGAAAATCGCTCTAGACTACACAATTGTCTTTGATACAAAGACGGCTATGTAGCTAGCTAGCTACGATCAAACAAATCAAACCGTTGTACTGTAATGAAGTGAAATGAAAATGTGATACTACCTGTGGAGCGAAGCGGAATGTTGACCGGGTTGTTGACGTTCTATTCGGTAGACGTTGGCTAGCTGTTGGCTAGCTAGCTAGCAGTATCTCCTACGTTAAGGACGACAAATAGCTGGCTAGCTAACCTCGGTAAATTAAGATAATCACTCTAAGTCTACACACTCTAAACTACACAATTATCTTGGATACGAAGACAGCAAAGACAACTATGTAGCTAGCTAATACTACACTAATCAAGTCGTTCAGTTGAGTGTAATAGTTACTACAGTGCTGGTATTCGGTAGACGGTGGACGTTAGCTAGCTGCTGGGCAGATAGCAGTGTAGACTACGTTAGGACGATGAAATACGATAATTACGCAATTATCTTTGATACAAAGACGGCTATGTTGCTAGCTAAGAAGAAATTGCTAAGGTTAGACAAATCAAACCGTTGTATTATAATGAAATGTAATCCTACTTCCTGGGACTGTGTGGTGATCAGACCTCCAGGCCTTTTAACAAGAACCATCACAGACGTGTTTGAGGAATTTAAAATAGTCCCTAACTCTGTCATTGTAAAGGTATTTTCCCCGACCCCTGACTCCCTCCTTGACCTTTCCGAAATTTGTGTTTTTAATTTAACCCAAAAAATGGTTGAAAGGGAATTTTCGTTAAAAATATGTTTTTCCTCCTTCCCCTCCGTCTCACGACAGTTGTCTGCCCAGTCGATAGTCTAATTATCCAGGTTAACCTTTAACTCTTTTTTACTTATATTTACTATTATAGAACAGATATGTGTATTTATACTACCACAGTACCCTCTGATATGTGTATTTATTCTACCACAGTACCCTCTGATATGTGTATTTATACTACCACAGTACCCTCTGATATGTGTATTTATACTACCACACTACCCTCTGATATGTGTATTTATACTACCACAGTACCCTCTGATATGTGTATTTATTCTACCACAGTACCCTCATATGTGTATTTATACTACCACAGTACACAACCCTCTGATGTGTGTATTTATACTACCACAGTACCTTCTGATATGTGTATTTATACTACCACAGTACCCTCTGATGTGTGTATTTATACTACCACAGTACCCTCATATGTGTATTTATACTACCACAGTACCTTCTGATATGTGTATTTAAACCACCACAGTACCCTCTGATGTGTGTATTTATACTACCACAGTACCCTCTGATATGTGTATTTATACTACCACAGTACACAACCCTCTGATGTGTGTATTTATACTACCACAGTACCTTCTGATATGTGTATTTATACTACCACAGTACCCTCTGATGTGTGTATTTATACTACCACAGTACCCTCATATGTGTATTTATACTACCACAGTACCTTCTGATATGTGTATTTATACTACCACAGTACCCTCTGATGTGTGTATTTATACTACCACAGTACCCTCTGATATGTGTATTTATTCTACCACAGTACCCTCTGATATGTGTATTTATACTACCACAGTACCCTCTGATATGTGTATTTATTCTACCACAGTACCCTCTGATATGTGTATTTATACTACCACAGTACCCTCTGATATGTGTATTTATACTACCACAGTACACAACCCTCTGATGTGTGTATTTATACTACCACAGTACCTTCTGATATGTGTATTTATACTACCACAGTACCCTCTGATGTGTGTATTTATACTACCACAGTACCCTCATATGTGTATTTATACTACCACAGTACCTTCTGATATGTGTATTTATACTACCACAGTACCCTCTGATGTGTGTATTTATACTACCACAGTACCCTCATATGTGTATTTATACTACCACAGTACCTTCTGATATGTGTATTTATACTACCACAGTACCCTCTGATGTGTGTATTTATACTACCACAGTACCCTCTGATATGTGTATTTATACTACCACAGTACCCTCTGATATGTGTATTTATACTACCACAGTACCCTCTGATATGTGTATTTATACTACCACAGTACCCTCTGATATGTGTATTTAAACCACCACAGTACCCACTGATATGTGTATTTATTCTACCACAGTACCCTCTGATATGTGTATTTATACTACCACAGTACCCTCTGATATGTGTATTTATACTACCACAGTACCCTCTGATATGTGTATTTATACTACCACAGTACCCACTGATATGTGTATTTATTCTACCACAGTACCCTCTGATATGTGTATTTATACTACCACAGTACCCTCTGATATGTGTATTTATGCTACCACAGTACCCTCTGATGTGTGTATTTATACTACCACAGTACCCTCTGATATGTGTATTTATACTACCACAGTACCCTCTCACATGAAGTAAAATTGTAATTAAGTAGAACTGTGTGACCTGCTTCAGCTCTTTAACATTTGTATGTAGGTGAAGAAGTTAAATGTTTTACTTAAGCGAAGCAGTCAGTCCTCCGTTTCATTCAGTAGGACACATCCTCCTCCATTTCATTCAGTAGGACACATCTTCCTCCATTTCATTCAGTAGGACACATCTTCCTCCATTTCATTCAGTAGGACACATCTTCCTCCGTTTCATTCAGTTGGACAAATCTTCCTCTGTTTCATTTAGTTGGACACATCTTCCCCCATTTCATTCAGTAGGCCACATCTTCCTCCGTTTCATTCAGTTGGACACATCTTCCTCTGTTTCATTCAGTAGGACACATCTTCCTCTGTTTCATTCAGTAGGACACATCTTCCTCCGTTTCATTCAGTAGGACACATCTTCCTCTGTTTCATTCAGTAGGACACATCTTCCTCTGTTTCATTCAGTAGGACACATCTTCCTCCGTTTCATTCAGTAGGACACATCTTCCTCTGTTTCATTCAGTAGGACACATCTTCCTCCGTTTCATTCAGTTGGACACATCTTCCTCCGTTTCATTCAGTTCGACACATCTTCCTCTGTTTCATTTAGTTGGACACATCTTCCCCCATTTCATTCAGTAGGACACATCTTCCTCCATTTCATTCAGTAGGACACATCTTCCTCTGTTTCATTCAGTTGGCCACATCTTCCTCCGTTTCATTCAGTTGGACACATCTTCCCCCATTTCATTCAGTAGGACACATCTTCCTCCATTTCATTCAGTTGGACACATCTTCCTCTGTTTCATTCAGTAGGGCACGTCTTCCTCCATTTCATTCAGTTGTAGCAACCGTTTTTGAGTCAGGGTCGCTAAGCCTTGTGGGATATTAATGAATGTGAACTCAGCAACCGTAATTCCAGAACAGTCCCACTGTGGTAATAGTGTGATGTGTATCTTCTGACAGACTCTATGCTGAGAAAAGTCATGTTTTTATCCTAAAACGTTTTTCTACCAGAACCAAAGTGTGGATGCAGTCACTATTTAGAGCAGTCTAATCTCATTAACCCAGAACTATAATCTTGTGTGATTTAAGTTCTGGGTCCATACGTGTTAGAAACTACAGTAGGTGAGTCACATGTTATTTGTTACTGCACTTTCCATTGAAACGAACAGAGGTGTTTATGCAAGTCAACCCTTTCTGTCTTGACATCTGAAGGAGGAGTCTCTGAAAACCTATTTAAATCAGTCTGTCCTGACTCAGCTCAACAGTCTCCAGTCTACCAACTGGTCTCTGTAATAACTATTTAAATCAGTCTGTCCTGACTCAGCTCAACAGTCTCCAGTCTACCAACTGGTCTCTGTAATAACTATTTAAATCAGTCTGTCCTGACTCAGCTCAACAGTCTCCAGTCTACCAACTGGTCTCTGTAACTTCATCTTTGTCTCTGTGGTGTGCAGTCTTCAGGTGATGATGGGGGTATTGAATCATCTCTCTACTCTCCTCCTCCTCTCTCTCCTTCCTCCTGCTCTCTCTCATGTAGTGGAGAACTTCAGTGTTGTTCCACAGTGCAAGACGTTCTTCCTGGAGGGGACAACTCCAAATCTCCCAGGTATTTTGGTTGGTGGGACAGTCCAGAACCAGAACCGCTACAAGCCGATCTGCCAGTTGTACAAAACAATCTACAGGTTTGCAACTCTCTACGACACGACCAACAAGATCCCTGTGTTCTCAGCCTACACCTTCTCTGGTACTGGGGGCAGGAGACAAAGTCAGTCCTGGAAGATAGAGCCTCAGGTAGTTCTAATCTCTATTCATTCAACATTTGTATTTGTTTACTGGTATACTGTATATTACAGACAGTTATGTTACCAAGTCAGTCAGTCAGTCATACAGTATATTTGAGACACGAATGTGTTGCATCCACTTTCAGCTTAAGTCTAG
The DNA here is from genome assembly GCF_036934945.1 of Oncorhynchus masou masou. Taxonomy (NCBI): domain Eukaryota; kingdom Metazoa; phylum Chordata; class Actinopteri; order Salmoniformes; family Salmonidae; genus Oncorhynchus; species Oncorhynchus masou. Next base: position 387,202 of record NC_088234.1, on the reverse strand, counting down.
ATTGTTAAATTGTGAACTTGTTAATGACTTAATGTATAAAGTTGTTATAGTTTTAATGTATAAACTTGTTACAGAGTTTTAATGTATAAACTTGTGAACTTGTTAAAGAGTTTTAATGTCTGACTGATGTTTCTGATGTTTCTGCAGCTTGAAAGTATAGATGTAGAAGAGATGACAACCCAACATGGGGCGAGGGTCATCCATCAAGCTGTGGACGCAGACTACAATGCAAGAATAAGTAGCATGGATCTGGACAGAGGTCACTTTTTCCCATGTTCGCACGCACCTGATGATGATACCATGGCTTCCACTTTCACCCTGACAAACGCCGTTCCCCAGGAACGTGGCTTCAACCGAGGCAGATGGAAGACAATGGAGTGCAGAGTTAGAACGGCTCTTGAGCTTAACTGTAAGGATAACAACAACAAGATAAAAGCCTATGTGGTGACTGGAGCCGTGCCCAGCAGCAGCAACAAACTGAACAACAGAGTGAACATCCCAGATCTCATGTGGACAGCCTTCTGCTGTTACAACAACAACCTGAATCAGTGGGTGGCCCAAGCACACTGGGGTGAGAACCAAAAGGAGGACAAGGGGAAAACATTGAAACCGGAAACCTTGGAAGCACTCGAAGGCAAGTTGAACCAAATCTACAATGTCGGAGTCAAGGTGTTTGACAATAAATGTCCGAGAAAGTTTGTATTAGAGGACAAGACAGGGAGGAACTTAGAGGCTGTAGAAGAGGTTGAGCCGGGGAAAAAGAGGGTCAGGGAAGGGAGTGGAGAGGGGAACATAAAGATGGCAAGAGTATCAGGGGAGTTAAAGGATTGTGATGACGAGGATGGATGTGATTGTGACTGTGATGAAAAGTGATGAGTTTTGTCCAGTGGTAATTCCCACAACTATTAAGTACACATTCCCAAAGGTACAAGGGTTATAAGGGTTTAATGGTTAGTCGCTTTGGACAAAAGCGTCTGCTAAATGGGATATATTATTATTATTATTATTATAAGGGTTAAGTAATAAGGGTTATAAGGGTTAAGTTATACTGGTTATAAGGGTTTAATGGCTATAAGGGTTTAATGGCTATTAGGGTTTAATGGCTATAAGGGTTATAAGGGTTTAATGGCTATAAGGGTTTAATGGCTATAAGGGTTTAATGGCTATTAGGGTTTAATGGCTATAAGGGTTTAATGGTTATAAGGGTTTAATGGCTATAAGGGTTTAATGGCTATAAGGGTTTAATGGCTATAAGGGTTTAATGGCTATAAGGGTTTAATGGTTATAAGGGTTTAATGACTATAAGGGTTTAATGGCTATAAGGGTTATAATGGGTTTAATGGCTATAAGGGTTTAATGGCTATAAGGTATTAATGGCTATAATGGCTATTTTAATGGCTATAAGGGTTTAATGGTTATAAGGGTTTAATGGCTATAAGGGTTAAGTTCTAATGGTTATAAGGGTTTTATGGATATAAGGGTTTAATAAGGGTGGCAATAAGGGTTATAAGGGTTAAGTTATAATGGTTATAAGGGTTTAATGGCTATAAGGGTTTAATGGCTATAAGGTGTTTAATGGCTATAAGGGTTTAATGGCTATAAGGGTTTAATGGCTATAAGGGTTATAAGGGTTAAGTTATAATGGTTATAAGGGTTTAATGGCTATAAGGGTTTAATGGCTATAAGGGTTTAATGGCTATAAGGGTTTAATGGCTATAAGGGTTTAATGGCTATAAGGGTTATAAGGGTTAAGTTATAATGGTTATAAGGGTTTAATGGCTATAAGGGTTATAAGGGTTAAGTTATAATGGTTATAAGGGTTTAATGGCTATAAGGGTTATAAGGGTTAAGTTATAAGGGTTATAAGGGTTAAGTTATAAGTGTTATAAGCCATGGTTCTAATTAAACTAGTTTAAGGCTTGTGAAGGTTAAAGACACGCTACATTACTTTGGCGACTAAGAAAGTCTTTTTTAAACCTCCCACTTTGGGCTGGATGGGCCTTTATCACATTAAGTGTCAATATGTCGTTCATACATGAGTCTATGAGCAGAATGACCATTTCCCTACAATTCACCCCCCCTTCCCTACCAATTTGAGTCTGAGCCAATGAGCATCAGCCCCTCACATTTGAGTGAAAACTAGTGTGGTGGCAGAATTTGTGTTGAACTGTTGTAACTTCTCAAGGGACATGTTCTGTGTTGGACTGGGATGTCATGCCTTTCATAGAGTCCTGGTGTGTCTGGACCTTAAACACACCTTAAACACAAGGCCATTGTGTTCTAGAACTGTTGCTGGTATAAATAACTGTTGTGTAACAATCTGATGATATTATCACCTCCCACTATATAAGGGACATGGAACCATTTACTCAGGAGGTTCTTCCCTGTGAAATCAGAATCATGTCCCCTGCAGCTGCTTGATTAAACATGTTTCTATACAATTAAAAAGTCTCTGCCTTCATCTTTGGATCTAATTTTCCACAACTGCAGCAAGAGGCCTGCCCAGCATTATCCAATGAGGTTGCATGGCGGGCCCAATAGCTCAGTGGAGAGAGAAGCCAAAGGAACTGAGTAACATTAAGAAATGCTATAGATGGAAGGAATGTAGTGTGGAAACCTACCAAAAACCATTTAGGCAACAACAAATTCAATCCCTTTTAGACAACTTCTTTGATCAAATGTTCCACCGTAATGGTGAAGTTGTAAACTTGGCAGTATAAAACCTTAACAGTATAAGAAAATGAACAATGACAAATGGTTTGATGAAGAATGCAAAAATCTAAGAAAGAAATTGAGAAACCTGTCCAACCAAAAACCTGAGTCTACGCCTTCATTATGGTGAATCACTAAAACAATACAGAAATACACTACGGAAAAAGAAGGAACAGCACGTCAGAAATCAGCCCAATGTAACAAGAATCCATAGACTCTAACCACTTCTGGGAAAATTGGAAAACACTAAACAAACAACAACACTTTTTTAAAAATGTCTGACTGGTGACCACTTAGATAACATCATTTTCACATTTTGATATATACTTAGAATGTTTGGGAATTATGTTTTTTTAAATGTACCTTTATTTAACTAGACAAGTCAGTTAAGAACAAATTCTTATTTTCAATGACGGCCTAGGAACAGTGGGTTAACTGCCTTGTTCTGCCTTTGAACTGGACTGTGTATTTACAGGCAGTAGGGCCTGTTATCATTCACTATGAACTGGACTGTGTGTTTACAGGCAGTAGGGCCTGTTATCATTCACTATGAACTGGACTGTGTGTTTACAGGCAGTAGGGCCTGTCATCATTCACTATGAACTGGACTGTGTGTTTACAGGCAGTAGGGCCTGTTATCATTCACTATGAACTGGACTGTGTGTTTACAGGCAGTAGGGCCTGTCATCATTCACTATGAACTGGACTGTGTGTTTACAGGCAGTAGGGCCTGTCATCATTCACTATGAACTGGACTGTGTGTTTACAGGCAGTAGGGCCTGTTATCATTCACTATGAACTGGACTGTGTGTTTACAGGCAGTAGGGCCTGTTATCATTCACTATGAACTGGACTGTGTGTTGACAGGCAGTAGGGCCTGTTATCATTCACTATGAACTGGACTGTGTGTTTACAGTCAGTAGGGCCTGTCATCATTCACTATGAACTGGACTGTGTGTTTACAGGCAGTAGGGCCTGTTATCATTCACTATGAACTGGACTGTGTGTTGACAGGCAGTAGGGCCTGTTATCATTCACTATGAACTGGACTGTGTGTTTACAGTCAGTAGGGCCTGTCATCATTCACTATGAACTGGACTGTGTGTTTACAGGCAGTAGGGCCTGTTATCATTCACTATGAACCGGACTGTGTGTTTACAGGCAGTAGGGCCTTTTCATCATTCACTATGAACTGGACTGTGTGTTTACAGGCAGTAGGGCCTGTCATCATTCACTATGAACTGGACTGTGTGTTGACAGGCAGTAGGGCCTGTTATCATTCACTATGAACTGGACTGTGTGTTTACAGGCAGTAGGGCCTGTCATCATTCACTATGAACTGGACTGTGTGTTTACAGGCAGTAGGGCCTGTTATCATTCACTATGAACTGGACTGTGTGTTTACAGGCAGTAGGGCCTGTCATCATTCACTATGAACTGGACTGTGTGTTTACAGGCAGTAGGGCCTGTCATCATTCACTATGAACTGGACTGTGTGTTTACAGGCAGTAGGACCTGTCATCATTCACTATGAACTGGACTGTGTGTTTACAGGCAGTAGGGCCTGTCATCATTCACTATGAACTGGACTGTGTGTTGACAGGCAGCAGCAACAGTGTGAATTCAGATCATTAGAACACATTCACCAAAAGCCACAAAATACACCTGGATGGATTTCTGTAAACACCACAGCAGTCCTCTTACATTTAGGGACTTTACAGTCCCATTGATCAGACAACCATGACACGGTCGGCTCTCTCTCTCTCAATTATACACATCAACAACTCATGCTCGCCAGAGCAAGATGAGCCAAAATCTAACGGAACATTAGCTAAACCCTCTCTTTTCAGCTAGTTGGCAGTCAAAATTGCACCGATAAACTATGGGAAATTGAAGCCTCCTCGTCCTTCTGCAGATTGCCTGCCAATTTACACCAATGCATGCTTGTCTCAACCAAAAATCCAAGCCAGCTGGTTAAAGTTGACTCGCTTGCTACTTCCAGACACAAATAAGAGAACAGCTGACTCTTACTCGCCATATCAGAGCTGGTTAGGTTGTTTTCATGCCATATAGAACCTTCATGACTGTTACTTTTTGCCTACGTTGACTGACACCGGTCATATTCAGCGGCTGGTGCACGTTTCCTAAATGAATCCGTTGTTCTGCGCTCTGGCACAGATGAGAGTCTTCTGAAACCGGAGTAGAGAGCCAGAGTGAATTTGCAAACGCAAGAGATATACTAACTGGATAACAGTTGTTCAAGTTCTTGCTAGTTAACCAAATGACACCTGCATCTCTAGCCGTGTATAGCCACCGAAAACCTATACGAGGGGAAAATGTCAGTCCTTCACCCACTCCTCCAATGGCATGACATCCTCCAGCTAGCTACTAACTTTAGGCTCTGTGTTTTTAGCTTGCTGCATAAATAGATACGCTAGTTTATTAGCCACGTAATCCATAAATAGATACGCTAGCCTATTAGCCACGTAATCCATAAATAGATACGCTAGCCTATTTGCCACGTAATCCATAAATAGATACGCTAGCCTATTAGCCACGTAATCCATAAATAGATACGTTAGCCTATTAGCCACGTAATCCATAAATAGATACGCTAGTTTATTAGCCACGTAATCCATAAATTGATACACTAGCCTATTAGACATGTTATGCATAAATAGATATGCTAGCCTATTAGACACGTAATGCATAAATAGATATGCTAGCCTATTAGCCACGTAATCCATAAATAGATACGCTAGCCTTTTAGCCACGTTATGCATAAATAGATATGCTAGCCTATTAGACACATAATGCATAAATATATATGCTAGCCTATTAGCCATGTTATGCATAAATAGATATTCTAGCCTTTTAGCCACGTTATTTATAAATAGATACACTAGTCTATTAGCCATGTTATGCATAAATAGATACGCTAGCCTTTTTGCCATGTTATGCATAAATAGATACGCTAGCCTATTAGCTATGTTATGCATAAATAGATATGCTAGCCTATTAGCCATGTTATGCATAAATAGATACGCTATTAGCCACGTAATCCATAAATTACGCTAGTTTATTAGCACGTAATCCATAAATAGATACATCAGCTAGTTTATTAGCCACGTAATCCATAAATAGATACCTATTAGCATAGCCTATTAGCCACGTAATCCATAAATAAATACGCTAGCCTATTAGCCATGTTATGAATAAATAGATACGCTAGCCTATTAGCCATGTTATACATAAATAGATACACTAGCCTATTAGCCACGTAATGCATAAATAGATATGCTAGCCTTTTAGCCATGTTATGCATAAATAGATACACTAGCCTATTAGCCATGTTATGCATAAATAGATATGCTAGCCTTTTAGCCATGTTATGCATAAATAGATATGCTAGCATTTTAGCCATGTTATGCATAAATAGATATGCTAGCCTTTAAGCCATGTTATGCATAAATAGATAGGCTAGCCTTTTAGCCATGTTTTTCATAAATGGATATGCTATCCTTTTAGCCATGTTTAGCATAAATAGATATGCTAGCCTTTAAGCCATGTTATGCATAAATAGATATGCTAGCCTTTTAGCCATGTTATGCTTAAATAGATATGCTAGCTTTTTAGCCATGTTATGAATAAATAGATATGCTAGCCTATTGGCCATGTTATGCATAAATAGATACGCTAGCCTATTAGCCATGTTATGCATAAATAGATACACTAGCCTATTAGCCATGTTATGCATAAATAGATACGCTAGCCTATTAGCCATGTTATGCATAAATAGATACACTAGCCTATTAGCCATGTTATGCATAAATAGATATGCTAGCCTTTTAGCCATGTTATGAATAAATAGATATGCTAGCCTATTGGCCATGTTATGCATAAATAGATACGCTAGCCTATTAGCCATGTTATGCATAAATAGATATGCTAGCCTTTTAGCCACGTTATGCATAAATAGATATGCTAGCCCTTTAGCCATGTTATGCATAAATAGATACGCTAGATTATTAGCCACGTTATGCATGAATAGATATGCTAGCCTATTGGCCATGTTATGCATAAATAGATACGCTAGCCTTTTAGCCATGTTATGCATAAATAGATATGCTAGCTTTTAAGCCATGTTATGCATAAATAGATATGCTAGCCTTTTAGCCATGTTATGCATAAATAGATACGCTAGCCTTTTAGCCATGTTATGCATAAATAGATATGCTAGCCTTTTAGCCATGTTATGCATAAATAGATATGCTAGCTTTTAAGCCATGTTATGCATAAATAGATATGCTAGCCTTTTAGCCATGTTATGCATAAATAGATATGCTAGCTTTTAAGCCATGTTATGCATAAATAGATATGCTAGCCTTTTAGCCATGTTATGCATAAATAGATATGCTAGCCTTTAAGCCATGTTATGCATAAATAGATACGCTAGCCTTTTAGCCATGTTATGAATAAATAGATATGCTAGCCTTTTAGCCATGTTATGAATAAATAGATATGCTAGCCTTTTAGCCATGTTATGCATAAATAGATATGCTAGCCTATTAGCCATGTTATGCATAAATAGATATGCTAGCCTTTTAGCCACGTTATGACTGACTTGTGATCATTTGCCCTTGCTAGCTTTGATTGCATTGACATTCCCAGTCTTAGTTACATTCGTCTGTTTTTGTCCAGAACATTGAGTCATTGAAACTGAAACAGTGCATCCCGAATGGAGACAGCAAACAATGTACCAGGCCAGCTGGGATTTACAACCTGATAGCAATATATTCTGGACGACCAAGAAATGTACATTTACATTTACATTTAAGTCATTTAGCAGACGCTCTTATCCAGAGCGACTTACAAATTGGTGAATTATATTAATCATGCATTGAACTACATTCATCTATTCTGACAACAATGCCTTAATGTATGTCATGGAATGTTGAGTCAACTCGAACAAATTTCTAAAAGCTCTAATTGGTTTTGTAGCATAAATTGGGAATTTGATAATTTCGATTGATAGTATGATTGTCTGTTTGTTTCCTATCTGCAAAGTAGTTAAAACGTTGTCAGTTCCACTTTAATCTGTAGGTCAGCGGTTACTTTGTGTGCTAAATCATTAAATTTTTTGCAATAGGAAGTAATAGTTGTACATTTTGATTAGGAAATGCTTAATGGTTGTGTTTTTGTATTGTTATGATTGGCACCTACTGGCTTATTATGTCTGAGTTTATGGACTGCTTATCCTTTAACATGCTGTGTGACTGCTGTCTCTCCATCAGCCCTATCCAGTGATGTAGTGGTGATTTAACATCCTGCTGTGTGACTGCTGTCTCTCCATGACTGCTGTCTCTCCATCAGCCCTATCCAGTGATGTAGTGGTGATTTAACATCCTGCTGTGTGACTGCTGTCTCTCCATCAGCCCTATCCAGTGATGTAGTGGTGATTTAACATCCTGCTGTGTGACTGCTGTCTCTCCATCAGCCCTATCCAGTGATGTAGTGGTGATTTAACACCCTGCTGTGTGACTGCTGTCTCTCCATCAGTCCTATCCAGTGATGTAGTGGTGATTTAACATCCTGCTGTGTGACTGCTGTCTCTCCATCAGTCCTATCCAGTGATGTAGTGGTGATTTAACATCCTGCTGTGTGACTGCTGTCTCTCCATCAGCCCTATCCAGTGATGTAGTGGTGATTTAACATCCTGCTGTGTGACTGCTGTCTCTCTATCAGCCCTATCCAGTGATGTAGTGGTGATTTAACACCCTGCTGTGTGACTGCTGTCTCTCCATCAGTCCTATCCAGTGATGTAGTGGTGATTTAAAATCCTGCTGTGTGACTGCTGTCTCTCCATCAGTCCTATCCAGTGATGTAGTGGTGATTTAACATCCTGCTGTGTGACTGCTGTCTCTCCATCAGCCCTATCCAGTGATGTAGTGGTGATTTAACATCCTGCTGTGTGACTGCTGTCTCTCCATCAGCCCTATCCAGTGATGTAGTGGTGATTTAACATCCTGCTGTGTGAATGCTGTCTCTCCATCAGCCCTATCCAGTGATGTAGTGGTGATTTAACATCCTACTGTGTGACTGCTGTCTCTCCATCAGCCCTATCCAGTGATGTAGTGGTGATTTAACATCCTGCTGTGTGACTGCTGTCTCTCCATCAGTCCTATCCAGTGATGTAGTGGTGATTTAACATCCTGCTGTGTGACTGCTGTCTCTCCATCAGCCCTATCCAGTGATGTAGTGGTGATTTAACACCCTGCTGTGTGACTGCTGTCTCTCCATCAGTCCTATCCAGTGATGTAGTGGTGATTTAACATCCTGCTGTGTGACTGCTGTCTCTCCATCAGCCCTATCCAGTGATGTAGTGGTGATTTAACATCCTGCTGTGTGACTGCAGTCTCTCCATCAGCCCTATCCAGTGATGTAGTGGTGATTTAACATCCTACTGTGTGACTGCTGTCTCTCCATCAGCCCTATCCAGTGATGTAGTGGTGATTTAACATCCTGCTGTGTGAATGCTGTCTCTCCATCAGCCCTATCCAGTGATGTAGTGGTGATTTAACATCCTGCTGTGTGACTGCTGTCTCTCCATCAGCCCTATCCAGTGATGTAGTGGTGATTTAACATCCTGCTGTGTGACTGCTGTCTCTCCATCAGTCCTATCCAGTGATGTAGTGGTGATTTAACATCCTGCTGTGTGACTGCTGTCTCTCCATCAGCCCTATCCAGTGATGTAGTGGTGATTTAACATCCTGCTGTGTGACTGCTGTCTCTCCATCAGCCCTATCCAGTGATGTAGTGGTGATTTAACATCCTGCTGTGTGACTGCTGTCTCTCTATCAGCCCTATCCAGTGATGTAGTGGTGATTTAACACCCTGCTGTGTGACTGCTGTCTCTCCATCAGTCCTATCCAGTGATGTAGTGGTGATATAACATCCTGCTGTGTGACTGCTGTCTCTCCATCAGTCCTATCCAGTGATGTAGTGGTGATTTAACATCCTGCTGTGTGACTGCTGTCTCTCCATCAGCCCTATCCAGTGATGTAGTGGTGATTTAACACCCTGCTGTGTGACTGGATACCCAGTGCAAATCCATGTCTATGCCCCTGATGCAAACAGCGTATTACGACAAAATTGGTTCGCAACTGCGCAAACATGTCTATAATAGATAGAAAGGCTGTTAAGATATGTTTCCAGAAAGAAGTGCATGTATTTGGCAAAGCGGTTTTGTGTGCTGACAGAATGAAAGATAATAATTAGGAGTTTTTTTAAATTATGAGTCCTTACTGTCCAACACCGAGTCAGGAACGAGACACTCAAAATGTGGTCTCGATACTGGACTGGCACTAAACCAGGAAATGCAGGTATCAGGAGAATATATTTGAATTGTGACGAGGAAAACACATTTAGTTCAGTCAAGAGAGCTTTCACTTACACAAAGTGCCCTTATCAGGAGTCGACTGTGGATCATCACCTCCCAAAATATTCCAACAATATCATGAACGAGTAGAATGAGGTGAGAATGGATGACAAATGGATGGATGACAAATGGATGACAAATGGATGGATGACAAATGAATGGATGACAAATGGATGGATGACAAATGGATGACAAATGGATGGATGACAAATGGATGACAAATGGATGGATGACAAATGGATAGATGACAAATGGATGACAAATGGATGGATGACAAATGGATGACAAATGGATGGATGACAAATGAATGGATGACAAATGGATGGATGACAAATGGATGACAAATGGATGGATGACAAATGGATGACAAATGGATGGATGACAAATGGATGACAAATGGATGGATGACAAATGAATGGATGACAAATGGATGGATGACAAATGGATGACAAATGGATGGATGACAAATGGATGACAAATGGATGGATGACAAATGGATGGATGACAAATGGATGGATGACAAATGGATGACAAATGGATGGATGACAAATGGATAGATGACAAATGGATGACAAATGGATGGATGACAAATGGATGACAAATGGATGGATGACAAATGGATGACAAATGGATGGATGACAAATGAATGGATGACAAATGGATGGATGACAAATTGATGACAAATGAATGGATGACAAATGGATGACAAATGGATGGATGACAAATGGATGGATGACAAATGGATGACAAATGGATGGATGACAAATGGATGGATGACAAATGGATAGATGACAAATGGATGACAAATGGATGGATGACAAATGGATGACAAATGGATGGATGACAAATGAATGGATGACAAATGGATGGATGACAAATGGATGACAAATGGATGGATGACAAATGGATGACAAATGGATGGATGACAAATGGATGACAAATGGATGGATGACAAATGAATGGATGACAAATGGATGGATGACAAATGGATGACAAATGGATGGATGACAAATGGATGACAAATGGATGGATGACAAATGGATGGATGACAAATGGATGGATGACAAATGGATGACAAATGGATGGATGACAAATGGATAGATGACAAATGGATGACAAATGGATGGATGACAAATGGATGACAAATGGATGGATGACAAATGGATGACAAATGGATGGATGACAAATGAATGGATGACAAATGGATGGATGACAAATTGATGACAAATGAATGGATGACAAATGGATGACAAATGGATGGATGACAAATGGATGGATGACAAATGGATGACATACTCAGATGGAAGCAAGTGTATCTGACCCCAAGACACTCATTATGTGGTCTGGAGTCCTACAACACTTCTTCCTAATGTAAGCTAAATGCATTGGATACTAAGCAAACCCTGGCATATTCTAAAGGAGAACATGTCCAAATGAATTATATGTATGCATATCAAACAGGAATATATATTAAGTGAATACATTACGTGGTAAACGCGTGGGGTGTTGTGTTTGTGTGCACAGAGACAGGGAGGTTCTATCAGAAAACACACTTTTACTTGGCATCATAAAATAAACATAACAAAATAACTTTGGGTTGGCTCTGTCCTTCTTCAGGGCCACCTCCTCGTAATCGGTTCCGTACCCCGGGAGCTTCGCGCCCTGCCTCTCTTTTCCTCCCCTGCAGTGTTCCGTTTATGTGGCCTGCACGGCAGGTTGACACTCTCCCCTAATTGCTGCCATCAACGTCAGCATCTCCATTCCGGGTACTCCCAGCAGAGGGAGCCAACGTACTTGGCACGTACCTCCCCTCAATCACCAACCCCCGGGGTAGACCTCCCAGGATAGCACAATTATTGTGTTTCTCCTTGCATGGGGATTAGACAGATGAACTGCATCCTGTCCAAGCCTCCAAACCAGAACCAGAGACACCAACACTTGTCCTTTTTAATAATGTAAAGTCTTATTGGCTTCCTATATCTGTGCACGAAACCTTAGAACACAGTCCATTGTACAAAATAAGTCATCCCCAAGTGAGGGACATCATGAAGATGACCCTCCAACACTCAAAAGCTTGTTGCGTACATGAAGGCTCATGACAGTCACATTTTGTTTTGTTCCAGACCCTTACTGAATGAAGGCTAATGACAGTCACATTTTGTTTTGTTCCAGACCCTCACTGAATGAAGGCTCATGACAGTCACATTTTGTTTTGTTCCAGACCCTCACTGAATGAAGGCTCATGTTCCAGACCCTCACTGAATGAAGGCTCATGTTCCAGACCCTCACTGAATGAAGGCTCATGTTCCAGACCCTTACTGAATGAAAGCTCATGTTCCAGACCCTCACTGAATGAAGGCTCATGTTCCAGACCCTCGCTGAATGAAGGCTCATGTTCCAGACCCTCACTGAATGAAGGCTCATGTTCCAGACCCTTACTGAATGAAGGCTGAATGTTCCAGACCCTTACTGAATGAAGGCTGAATGAAGGCTCATGTTCAAGGCCATTACTGAATGAAGGCTGAATGAAGGCTCATGTTCCAGACCCTCACTGAATGAAGGCTCATGTTCCAGACCCTCACTGAATGAAGGCTCATGTTCCAGACCCTTACTGAATGAAAGCACATGTTCCAGACCCTCACTGAATGAAGGCTCATGTTCCAGACCCTCGCTGAATGAAGGCTCATGTTCCAGACCCTCACTGAATGAAGGCTCATGTTCCAGACCCTTACTGAATGAAGGCTGAATGTTCCAGACCCTTACTGAATGAAGGCTCATGTTCCAGACCCTTACTGAATGAAGGCTGAATGAAGGCTCATGTTCAAGACCATTACTGAATGAAGGCTGAATGAAGGCTCATGATCCAGACCCTCACTGAATGAAGGCTGAATGAAGGCTCATGTTCCAGACCCTTACTGGATGAAGGCTGAATGAAGGCTCATGTTCCAGACCCTCACTGAATGAAGGTTCATATTCCAGACCCTCACTGAATGAAGGCTCATATTCCAGACCCTTACTGGATGAAGGCTGAATGAAGGCTCATGTTCCAGACCCTCACTGAATGAAGGTTCATATTCCAGACCCTTACTGGATGAAGGCTGAATGAAGGCTCATGTTCCAGACCCTCACTGAATGAAGGTTCATATTCCAGACCCTCAATGAATGAAGGCTGAATGAAGGCTCATGTTCCAGACCCTCACTGAATGAAGGCTGAATGAAGGCTCATGTTCCAGACCCTTACTAAATTAAGATTCATGTTCCAGACCCTTACTGAATGAAGGTTCATGTTCCAGACCCTCACTGAATGAAGGCTGAATGAAGGCTCATGTTCCAGACCCTTACTGGATGAAGGCTCATGTTCCAGACCCTTACTGGATGAAGGCTGAATGAAGGCTCATGTTCCAGACCCTTACTGAATGAAGGCTCATGTTCCAGACCCTTACTGGATGAAGGCTGAATGAAGGCTCATGTCCCAGACCCTTACTAAACACCTCATTCAACTAGTTGTGATCTAAATTGAGGATCATGAATAGTTGAACAGCTGGGCTGACAGGAAAGAACTTGTACACAGTGCATTACCCTGGGACAGAAATCACCCACATCTGTATCTTAGAATGAGCTTTATAAGTTATAATGAGCGGACAATTCTGCATGATAGATAACAGCATGTGTGAATCTACTTCTATCTAACCATAGTGATGGTAACTAAACTCCTGGGAGGGTGATGTTGCTGACTAACCTCCTGACTAACCTCCTGAGAGGGTGATGTTGCTGACTAACCTCCTGACTAACCTCCTGAGAGGGTGATGTTGCTGACTAACCTCCTGACTAACCTCCTGAGAGGGTGATGTTGCTGACTAACCTCCTGACTAACCTCCTGGGAGGGTGATGTTGCTGAATAACCTCCTGAGAGGGTGATGATCCTGAATAACCTCCTGACTAACCTCCTGAGAGGGTGATGTTGCTGAATAACCTCCTGACTAACCTCCTGAGAGGGTGATGTTGCTGACTAACCTCCTGACTAACCTCCTGGGAGGGTGATGTTCCTGACTAACCTCCTGAGAGGGTGATGTTGCTGACTAACCTCCTGAGAGGGTGATGTTGCTGACTAACCTCCTGACTAACCTCCTGAGAGGGTGATGTTGCTGACTAACCTCCTGAGAGGGTGATGTTGCTGAATAACCTCCTGACTAACCTCCTGAGAGGGTGATGTTGCTGAATAACCTCCTGAGAGGGTGATGTTGCTGACTAACCTCCTGAGAGGGTGATGTTGCTGACTAACCTCCTGAGAGGGTGATGTTGCTGACTAACCTCCTGAGAGGGTGATGTTGCTGACTAACCTCCTGACTAACCTCCTGAGAGGGTGATGTTGCTGACTAACCTCCTGACTAACCTCCTGAGAGGGTGATGTTGCTGAATAACCTCCTGACTAACCTCCTGAGAGGGTGATGTTGCTGACTAACCTCCTGAGAGGGTGATGTTGCTGAATAACCTCCTGACTAACCTCCTGAGAGGGTGATGTTGCTGACTAACCTCCTGAGAGGGTGATGTTGCTGAATAACCTCCTGACTAACCTCCTGGGAGGGTGATGTTGCTGAATAACCTCCTGACTAACCTCCTGAGAGGGTGATGTTGCTGAATAACCTCCTGACTAACCTCCTGAGAGGGTGATGTTGCTGACTAACCTCCTGAGAGGGTGATGTTGCTGAATAACCTCCTGACTAACCTCCTGGGAGGGTGATGTTGCTGAATAACCTCCTGACTAACCTCCTGAGAGGGTGATGTTGCTGACTAACCTCCTGAGAGGGTGATGTTGCTGAATAACCTCCTGACTAACCTCCTGAGAGGGTGATGTTGCTGAATAACCTCCTGACTAACCTCCTGAGAGGGTGATGTTGCTGACTAACCTCCCGAGAGGGTGATGTTCCTGACTAACCTCCTGACTAACCTCATGAGAGGGTGATGTTGCTGAATAACCTCCTGACTAACCTCCTGAGAGGGTGATATTGCTGACTAAGCTCCTGACTAACCTCCTGAGAGGGTGATGTTCCTGACTAACCTCCTGACTAACCTCCTGACTAACCTCCTGAGAGGGTGATGTTCCTGACTAACCTCCTGACTAACCTCCTGGGAGGGTGATGTTGCTGAATAACCTCCTGACTAACCTCCTGAGAGGGTGATGTTCCTGACTAACCTCCTGACTAACCTCCTGACTAACCTCCTGAGAGGGTGATGTTCCTGACTAACCTCCTGACTAACCTCCTGAGAGGGTGATGTTGCTGAATAACCTCCTGACTAACCTCCTGAGAGGGTGATGTTGCTGAATAACCTCCTGACTAACCTCCTGAGAGGGTGATGTTCCTGAATAACCTCCTGAGAGGGTGATGTTCCTGAATAACCTCCTGAATAACCTCCTGAGAGGGTGATGTTTCTGACTAACCTCCTGAGAGGGTGATGTTGCTGACTAAGCTCCTGACTAACCTCCTGACTAACCTCCTGACTAACCCACTGAGAGGGTGATGTTGCTGACTAACCTCCTGAGAGGGTGATGTTGCTGAATAAACTCCTGACTAACCTCCTGAGAGGGTGATGTTGCTGACTAACCTCCTGAGAGGGTGATGTTGCTGAATAACCTCCTGACTAACCTCCTGAGAGGGTGATGTTGCTGACTAACCTTCTGAGAGGGTGATGTTGCTGAATAAACTCCTGACTAACCTCCTGAGAGGGTGATGTTGCTGAATAACCTCCTGACTAACCTCCTGAGAGGGTGATGTTGCTGACTAACCTCCTGGGAGGGTGATGTTGCTGACTAACCTCCTGAGAGGGTGATGTTGCTGAATAACCTCCTGACTAACCTCCTGAGAGGGGATGTTGCTGAATAAACTCCTGAGAGGGTGATGTTGAATGAATAACCTCCTGACTAACCTCCTGAGAGGGTGATGTTGCTGACTAACCTCCTGAGAGGGTGATGTTGCTGAATAACCTCCTGACTAACCTCCTGAGAGGGTGATGTTGCTGACTAACCTCCTGAGAGGGTGATGTTGCTGACTAACCTCCTGAGAGGGTGATGTTCCTGACTAACCTCCTGAGAGGGTGATGTTGCTGACTAACCTCCTGACTAACCTCCTGAGAGGGTGATGTTGCTGAATAACCTCCTGACTAACCTCCTGAGAGGGTGATGTTCCTGAATAACCTCCTGACTAACCTCCTGAGAGGGTGATGTTCCTGACTAACCTCCTGAGAGGGTGATGTTGCTGACTAACCTCCTGAGAGGGTGATGTTGCTGACTAACCTCCTGAGAGGGTGATGTTGCTGACTAACCTCCTGAGAGGGTGATGTTGCTGAATAACCTCCTGACTAACCTCCTGAGAGGGTGATGTTGCTGACTAACCTCCTGAGAGGGTGATGTTGCTGACTAACCTCCTGAGAGGGTGATGTTGCTGACTAACCTCCTGAGAGGTTGATGTTGCTGACTAACCTCCTGACTAACCTCCTGAGAGGGTGATGTTGCTGACTAACCTCCTGAGAGGGTGATGTTGCTGACTAACCTCCTGAGAGGGTGATGTTGCTGACTAACCTCCTGAGAGGGTGATGTTGCTGACTAACCTCCTGACTAACCTCCTGAGAGGGTGATGTTGCTGACTAACCTCCTGACTAACCTCCTGAGAGGGTGATGTTGCTGAATAACCTCCTGAGAGGGTGATGTTGCTGACTAACCTCCTGAGAGGGTGATGTTGCTGAATAACCTCCTGACTAACCTCCTGAGAGGGTGATGTTGCTGAATAACCTCCTGACTAACCTCCTGAGAGGGTGATGTTGCTGACTAACCTCCTGAGAGGGTGATGTTCCTGACTAACCTCCTGATAACCTCCTGAGAGGGTGATGTTGCTGACTAACCTCCTGAGAGGGTGATGTTCCTGACTAACCTCCTGACTAACCTCCTGAGAGGGTGATGTTGCTGAATAACCTCCTGACTAACCTCCTGAGAGGGTGATGTTGCTGACTAACCTCCTGAGAGGGTGATGTTCCTGACTAACCTCCTGACTAACCTCCTGAGAGGGTGATGTTGCTGAATAACCTCCTGACTAACCTCCTGGGAGGGTGATGTTGCTGACTAACCTCCTGAGAAGGTGATGTTGCTGACTAACCTCCTGAGAGGGTGATGTTGCTGACTAACCTCCTGAGAGGGTGATGTTGCTGACTAACCTCCTGAGAGGGTGATGTTGCTGACTAACCTCCTGAGAGGGTGATGTTGCTGACTAACCTCCTGAGAGGGTGATGTTGCTGACTAACCTCCTGAGAGGGTGATGTTTCTGACTAACCTCCTGAGAGGGTGATGTTGCTGACTAACCTCCTGAGAGGGTGATGTTGCTGACTAACCTCCTGAGAGGGTGATGCTGCTGAATAACCTCCTGACTAACCTCCTGAGAGGGTGATGTTGCTGACTAACCTCCTGAGAGGGTGATGTTGCTGACTAACCTCCTGAGAGGGTGATGTTGCTGACTAACCTCCTGAGAGGGTGATGTTGCTGACTAACCTCCTGAGAGGGTGATGTTTCTGACTAACCTCCTGAGAGGGTGATGTTGCTGAATAACCTCCTGACTAACCTCCTGAGAGGGTGATGTTGCTGACTAACCTCCTGAGAGGGTGATGTTCCTGACTAACCTCCTGACTAACCTCCAGAGAGGGTGATGTTGCTGACTAACCTCCTGAGAGGGTGATGTTGCTGAATAACCTCCTGAGAGGGTGATGTTGCTGAATAACCTCCTGACTAACCTCCTGACTAACCTTCTGAGAGGGTGATGTTGCTGACTAACCTCCTGAATAACCTCCTGAGAGGGTGATGTTCCTGACTAACCTCCTGGGAGGGTGATGTTGCTGACTAACCTCCTGACTAACCTCCTGAGAGGGTGATGTTGCTGAATAACCTCCTGAGAGGGTGATGTTGCTGACTAACCTCCTGACTAACCTCCTGAGAGGGTGATGTTTCTGACTAACCTCCTGACTAACCTCCTGAGAGGGTGATGTTGCTGACTAACCTCCTGAGAGGGTGATGTTGCTGACTAACCTCCTGAGAGGGTGATGTTGCTGACTAACCTCCTGAGAGGGTGATGTTGCTGACTAACCTCCTGAATAACCTCCTGAGAGGGTGATGTTCCTGACTAACCTCCTGGGAGGGTGATGTTGCTGACTAACCTCCTGACTAACCTCCTGAGAGGGTGATGTTGCTGAATAACCTCCTGAGAGGGTGATGTTGCTGACTAACCTCCTGACTAACCTCCTGAGAGGGTGATGTTGCTGAATAACCTCCTGACTAACCTCCTGAGAGGGTGATGTTGCTGACTAACCTCCTGAGAGGGTGATGTTGCTGACCTAACCTCCTGAGAGGGTGATGTTCCTGACTAACCTCCTGGGAGGGTGATGTTTCTGACTAACCTCCTGACTAACCTCCTTAGAGGGTGATGTTGCTGACTAACCTCCTTAGAGGGTGATGTTGCTGACTAACCTCCTGAGAGGGTGATGTTGCTGAATAACCTCCTGACTAACCTCCTTAGAGGGTGATGTTGCTGACTAACCTCCTGAGAGGGTGATGTTGCTGACTAACCTCCTGAGAGGGTGATGTTGCTGACTAACCTCCTGAGAGGGTGATGTTGCTGACTAACCTCCTGAGAGGGTGATGTTGCTGACTAACCTCCTGAGAGGGTGATGTTGCTGACTAACCTCCTGAGAGGGTGATGTTGCTGACTAACCTCCTGAGAGGGTGATGTTGCTGACTAACCTCCTGAGAGGGTGATGTTGCTGACTAACCTCCTGAGAGGGTGATGTTGCTGACTAACCTCCTGAGAGGGTGATGTTGCTGACTAACCTCCTGAGAGGGTGATGTTTCTGACTAACCTCCTGAGAGGGTGATGTTGCTGACTAACCTCCTTAGAGGGTGATGTTGCTGAATAACCTCCTGAGAGGGTGATGTTGCTGACTAACCTCCTGAGAGGGTGATGTTGCTGACTAACCTCCTTAGAGGGTGATGTTCCTGACTAACCTCCTGAGAGGGTGATGTTGCTGACTAACCTCCTGAGAGGGTGATGTTGCTGACTAACCTCCTGAGAGGGTGATGTTGCTGACTAACCTCCTTAGAGGGTGATGTTCCTGACTAACCTCCTGAGAGGGTGATGTTGCTGACTAACCTCCTGAGAGGGTGATGTTGCTGAATAACCTCCTGAGAGGGTGATGTTGCTGAATAACCTCCTTAGAGGGTGATGTTGCTGACTAACCTCCTGAGAGGGTGATGTTGCTGACTAACCTCCTGACTAACCTCCTGACTAACCTCCTGAGAGGGTGATGTTGCTGACTAACCTCCTGAGAGGGTGATGTTGCTGACTAACCTCCTGAGAGGGTGATGTTGCTGACTAACCTCCTGAGAGGGTGATGTTGCTGACTAACCTCCTGAGAGGGTGATGTTGCTGAATAACCTCCTGAGAGGGTGATGTTGCTGACTAACCTCCTGAGAGGGTGATGTTGCTGACTAACCTCCTGAGAGGGTGATGTTGCTGACTAACCTCCTGAGAGGGTGATGTTGCTGACTAACCTCCTGAGAGGGTGATGTTGCTGACTAACCTCCTGACTAACCTCCTGAGAGGGTGATGTTGCTGACTAACCTCCTGAGAGGGTGATGTTGCTGACTAACCTCCTTAGAGGGTGATGTTGCTGACTAACCTCCTTAGAGGGTGATGTTGCTGACTAACCTCCTGAGAGGGTGATGTTGCTGAATAACCTCCTGAGAGGGTGATGTTGCTGACTAACCTCCTGACTAACCTCCTGAGAGGGTGATGTTCCTGACTAACCTCCTGGGAGGGTGATGTTTCTGACTAACCTCCTGACTAACCTCCTTAGAGGGTGATGTTGCTGACTAACCTCCTTAGAGGGCGATGTTGCTGACTAACCTCCTGAGAGGGTGATGTTGCTGAATAACCTCCTGACTAACCTCCTTAGAGGGTGATGTTGCTGACTAACCTCCTGAGAGGGTGATGTTGCTGACTAACCTCCTGAGAGGGTGATGTTGCTGACTAACCTCCTGAGAGGGTGATTTTGCTGACTAACCTCCTGAGAGGGTGATGTTGCTGACTAACCTCCTGAGAGGGTGATGTTGCTGACTAACCTCCTGAGAGGGTGATGTTGCTGACTAACCTCCTGACTAACCTCCTGAGAGGGTGATGTTGCTGACTAACCTCCTGAGAGGGTGATGTTTCTGACTAACCTCCTGAGAGGGTGATGTTGCTGACTAACCTCCTTAGAGGGTGATGTTGCTGAATAACCTCCTGAGAGGGTGATGTTGCTGACTAACCTCCTGAGAGGGTGATGTTGCTGACTAACCTCCTTAGAGGGTGATGTTCCTGACTAACCTCCTGAGAGGGTGATGTTGCTGACTAACCTCCTGAGAGGGTGATGTTGCTGACTAACCTCCTTAGAGGGTGATGTTCCTGACTAACCTCCTGAGAGGGTGATGTTGCTGACTAACCTCCTGAGAGGGTGATGTTGCTGAATAACCTCCTGAGAGGGTGATGTTGCTGAATAACCTCCTTAGAGGGTGATGTTGCTGACTAACCTCCTGAGAGGGTGATGTTGCTGACTAACCTCCTGACTAACCTCCTGACTAACCTCCTGAGAGGGTGATGTTGCTGACTAACCTCCTGAGAGGGTGATGTTGCTGACTAACCTCCTGAGAGGGTGATGTTGCTGACTAACCTCCTGAGAGGGTGATGTTGCTGAATAACCTCCTGAGAGGGTGATGTTGCTGACTAACCTCCTGAGAGGGTGATGTTGCTGACTAACCTCCTGAGAGGGTGATGTTGCTGACTAACCTCCTGAGAGGGTGATGTTGCTGACTAACCTCCTTAGAGGGTGATGTTCCTGACTAACCTCCTGAGAGGGTGATGTTGCTGACTAACCTCCTGAGAGGGTGATGTTGCTGACTAACCTCCTGAGAGGGTGATGTTGCTGACTAACCTCCTTAGAGGGTGATGTTCCTGACTAACCTCCTGAGAGGGTGATGTTGCTGACTAACCTCCTGAGAGGGTGATGTTGCTGAATAACCTCCTGAGAGGGTGATGTTGCTGAATAACCTCCTTAGAGGGTGATGTTGCTGACTAACCTCCTGAGAGGGTGATGTTGCTGACTAACCTCCTGACTAACCTCCTGACTAACCTCCTGAGAGGGTGATGTTGCTGACTAACCTCCTGAGAGGGTGATGTTGCTGACTAACCTCCTGAGAGGGTGATGTTGCTGACTAACCTCCTGAGAGGGTGATGTTGCTGACTAACCTCCTGAGAGGGTGATGTTGCTGAATAACCTCCTGAGAGGGTGATGTTGCTGACTAACCTCCTGAGAGGGTGATGTTGCTGACTAACCTCCTGAGAGGGTGATGTTGCTGACTAACCTCCTGAGAGGGTGATGTTGCTGACTAACCTCCTGAGAGGGTGATGTTGCTGACTAACCTCCTGACTAACCTCCTGAGAGGGTGATGTTGCTGACTAACCTCCTGAGAGGGTGATGTTGCTGACTAACCTCCTTAGAGGGTGATGTTGCTGACTAACCTCCTTAGAGGGTGATGTTGCTGACTAACCTCCTGAGAGGGTGATGTTGCTGACTAACCTCCTGACTAACCTCCTGAGAGGGTGATGTTGCTGACTAACCTCCTGAGAGGGTGATGTTGCTGACTAACCTCCTGAGAGGGTGATGTTGCTGAATAACCTCCTGAGAGGGTGATGTTGCTGACTAACCTCCTGAGAGGGTGATGTTGCTGACTAACCTCCTGAGAGGGTGATGTTGCTGACTAACCTCCTTAGAGGGTGATGTTCCTGACTAACCTCCTGAGAGGGTGATGTTGCTGACTAACCTCCTGAGAGGGTGATGTTGCTGAATAACCTCCTGAGAGGGTGATGTTGCTGAATAACCTCCTTAGAGGGTGATGTTGCTGACTAACCTCCTGAGAGGGTGATGTTGCTGACTAACCTCCTGACTAACCTCCTGACTAACCTCCTGAGAGGGTGATGTTGCTGACTAACCTCCTGAGAGGGTGATGTTGCTGACTAACCTCCTGAGAGGGTGATGTTGCTGACTAACCTCCTGAGAGGGTGATGTTGCTGACTAACCTCCTGAGAGGGTGATGTTGCTGAATAACCTCCTGAGAGGGTGATGTTGCTGACTAACCTCCTGAGAGGGTGATGTTGCTGACTAACCTCCTGAGAGGGTGATGTTGCTGACTAACCTCCTGAGAGGGTGATGTTGCTGACTAACCTCCTGAGAGGGTGATGTTGCTGACTAACCTCCTGACTAACCTCCTGAGAGGGTGATGTTGCTGACTAACCTCCTGAGAGGGTGATGTTGCTGACTAACCTCCTTAGAGGGTGATGTTGCTGACTAACCTCCTTAGAGGGTGATGTTGCTGACTAACCTCCTGAGAGGGTGATGTTGCTGACTAACCTCCTGACTAACCTCCTTAGAGGGTGATGTTGCTGACTAACCTCCTGAGAGGGTGATGTTGCTGACTAACCTCCTGACTAACCTCCTTAGAGGGTGATGTTGCTGACTAACCTCCTGAGAGGGTGATGTTGCTGACTAACCTCCTGAGAGGGTGATGTTGCTGACTAACCTCCTTAGAGGGTGATGTTGCTGACTAACCTCCTGAGAGGGTGATGTTGCTGACTAACCTCCTGACTAACCTCCTGAGAGGGTGATGTTTCTGACTAACCTCCTGAGAGGGTGATGTTGCTGACTAACCTCCTGAGAGGGTGATGTTGCTGACTAACCTCCTGAGAGGGTGATGTTTCTGACTAACCTCCTGAGAGGGTGATGTTGCTGACTAACCTCCTGAGAGGGTGATGTTGCTGACTAACCTCCTGAGAGGGTGATGTTGCTGACTAACCTCCTGAGAGGGTGATGTTGCTGACTAACCTCCTGAGAGGGTGATGTTGCTGACTAACCTCCTTAGAGGGTGATGTTGCTGACTAACCTCCTGAGAGGGTGATGTTGCTGACTAACCTCCTGAGAGGGTGATGTTTCTGACTAACCTCCTTAGAGGGTGATGTTGCTGACTAACCTCCTGACTAACCTCCTTAGAGGGTGATGTTGCTGACTAACCTCCTGAGAGGGTGATGTTGCTGACTAACCTCCTGAGAGGGTGATGTTGCTGAATAACCTCCTGAGAGGGTGATGTTGCTGACTAACCTCCTTAGAGGGTGATGTTGCTGACTAACCTCCTGAGAGGGTGATGTTTCTGACTAACCTCCTTAGAGGGTGATGTTCCTGTTGTTCGGGAGGTTCCCAACTTCTTCACATCTGTCTGGGTGATGGGGTGGGATGTGCTTCAACCTGAGAAGAACAGAGCGGAAACATAAGGGGGGGAATTAACCTCACTGGTCAAATGTCGGTGTTGGTTCAAGCTACTGAGAACCTCAACTACCTCTATTAATGTGCAATGGTTTCGTAAACAGTTTTGCATATTCATAGGCTTGATCAAGTTGTAGGCATTGTATGTATTCAGCTACACTCCTTGTGGTGGTGGAAAATGGTGTTTCATTAAGCACATCTTTCTGCTTTTTTCCTCCTTCGATATTAAATCGAGTTCTGGAGAAAATGGAGGCCTTGTAGCAGAATGTTTTCACGTACTAACCGGTCTGCGGGGAATACCAATATAGACGGCTGCATACGATGCCTTTGGATGGTAAAATGAAACAACGAGATCTCCATCTGGATTGACTGATGTAATCATGTACAAATAAATTGGCTGGCTAACATGCCTAGACTGAACAGAACACAGCTGGTTAGCTGCATTTTCAACGTTTTTAAATCACATGTGAGATGAAGAGGTGTGAAGTGAACGCATCAGTTGTCATCTTTAGTTTCTGAATATTTTTTTTTATAGATGTGCGACATTTGTCATTAGCTGACTAGGAAGTTCCTCCATTCAGGGTAAAAATAAATAAATAAATCTGGGTCTTCACAATTGACACATTGCTGACTTTACAATGATTTAGTTTAGTTGTTCATCTCTTAACAGCTGATATGCAGGAAGAGGTCGCCTGCCAGCTAGTTTTTGGATCTGATGCCAATTTAGCTTGACGAGCGAGCTGATAAAAAGCACTGACTCGACATCTGAATTAAATATTCACATGAAAGTAATTTGTTGAGCATTTAAACAACTTGGTAAATAAATCAACGTAAATTTCAAAGTTATTCGCTATGTTCGCTCTGGAACATTTTCTCCCAAACGGGGACCTTAATTCAGACATTGATATGATTATTTCCGCTACTTGTCGCAAGGTGTTATGGGATAGCCTCCCCGGTGAAGGAAACATTGACGAGGCCTTCAAAATCAATAAAATAACGACACCTTAAATCAGCAGTTTAATTGGGATTAAAACACGCCAATTCTGACATATATTGCCTTGAAATTCTGCCTTTTATCGTTGTCGATTGGGACACAACTGTCTGACTTGATTTAGGTTTAGTTCAGCCGCCCTGTTGCACTTATCCAACATGACACTATAGGGCAGCGATCATCCACAGAAGTGCCTGTTTTCTCCACCACAGTAAACTAAATCCAGGGGAGGGACAAAATAAGGATGTTTGCGTGTAATCTTTTGCGCATTATTTTCCTGCTTGAAATCCAACCGGATGTCTAGCCAGTCTCAACTAGCGAAAATCCACCAATGGGAATGCGAGACAATCTCCAGGAACCGTATCCAACTACGTGTGGTCCAATCATATTCGCCCTTTGACTTTAGCTCCGCCCCAAAAGCAAACGGCGGCCATGACACTTTCTCCTCATCGGATCATTGTTTACATCAAACGGAGTGTTACAGAGGAAGTATCTTTTATAAGGTTGAATGAAATGGATTGTAATCTTATTGCTACATCTGTGAAGTTGTAAGAAGAATGGAAAAGCGAATTGAAAACATTATACAGTTCTATCTCTGCAGTCATCTACCTATGATGCCCGTTGTATTGGTTCGGTATCGGTAACTACCGGTACAATCAGCGGCCACTTGTCTGCATTTTCAATACTGTTTTTACAATCGTGTCTATTTTAATGTAACTATCTCTTATATTCGTGCTTTGTTGTATGTTGTAAGACGTCTGTGAAGTTGTGAAATCGTGTGAAGGTGATGCAGGCTACAGTTCAGTAACTTTAACATGCTACTGGACAGTAGTTTATTTTCGGTTCCAGTGTTTAACACAGTTTGATTCAACATGTATCAGTCATGGATTAGCTAATACATGCATTATGTTTTCTAGTTTAATGGTGTGATAATCGCGATATTTGCCTTGCATTTCAATCTACACATGAATATGGTTCTGTAATGTAAGGTTGGCTATTCTGTTCCCTTGACATTCTGCAAGCATGAATACTTTACACTAATGGAAGATATGTGTTCATCATACTAGTTGGCCATGTATTGAAGGATACACAACTTTCCATAGATGCAGTGTGGACTTTTTACAGATGAAACCCCTTCCATTATGACACTCCCTTCCTGTATCTGTCATAAAGGCCAATGCATTCTTTGTCCTTTAGTTACACAACTAAATCTAATAGCTGTCACTTACCTTTCATGCTGTAGGTCTGCTCTCATGGTGCTGAGAATGCTTAGTACTGTATCTGTCACTTACCTTTCATGCTGTAGGTATGCTCTCATGGTGCTGAGAATGCTTAGTACTGTATCTGTCATGTATGTATTCTCTGTATGTATTAGGTATGAACCCTTGGACATACTGGTGCCTCCTGTACTCCCTCCTGCCTCACGTCTGGCCCCTGTCCCTGATGATCTACCCCAGGCCCTCTTGTATTCACCCCAGGCTTCTGAACTTGCCCCAGTGTGGTGAAGACCAGAAGAGGGTGATGTCCTTCCTGCCTCTCTCTCGCTCTCCCTTAAACACAGCTGGTGATTCCAGAGATGTGGAGGTCATCTCTCAACAAGAAGCAGCAGCAGTGGATTGACCAGACACTGTTTACCAGGAGCCTCCTACAGAGCTCACAGTTCATCACTGTCCTTTCCCTGGTGGGGAGAAGACCAGAAGAGGGTGATGTCCTTCCTGTCTCCAAGGCCTGCCTCAGAATGTGCTGGGGTGAGTTTTTACATAATAAATGAGCAGCTTAGAAATGGTAATTTAATATTTTATTCTCTCATGATGTATCAATGTCTCAGGATGCCACTGGGTAAACATATCTAACTGATTAACTTCTCTGTGATGATATGTGGAACAAGGTGTGTCTGAGGTCAACAGAGGAACTGTCTGGTATAATTAGAGGTCAAGACTGGACAAGGAGGGTTGGATAAACTCCTCTCTATGAAGATGAGTCCTGTCTGGTATAATTAGTGGTCCAGACTGGACAAGGAGGGTTGGATAAACTCTCTATGAAGATGAGTCCTGTCTGGTATAATTAGTGGTCAAGACTGGACAAGGAGGGTTGGATAAACTCTCTATGAAGATGAGTCCTGTCTGGTATAATTAGTGGTCAAGACTGGACAAGGAGGGTTGGATAAACTCCTCTCTATGAAGATGAGTCCTGTCTGGTATAATTAGAGGTCAAGACTGGACAAGGAGGGTTGGATAAATTCTCTATGAAGATGAGTCCTGTCTGGTATAATTAGTGGTCAAGACTGGACAAGGAGGGTTGGATAAACTCCTCTCTATGAAGATGAGTCCTGTCTGGTATAATTAGAGGTCCAGACTGGACAAGGAGGGTTGGATAAACTCCTCTCTATGAAGATGAGTCCTGTCTGGTATAATTAGAGGTCAAGACTGGACAAGGAGGGTTGGATAAACTCCTCTATGTGGAACAGGTGTAACTATTTATCAGGTGTAACAATCAAACCTCCCTATTGGCTGTGTGTTCCACATTCTAAAGTAGAACCATCATTTTACTTGCTGAAATAATGTCCAGAAATGACCTCATTGGACAGAAAGTGGAACTCCTCCCACACGCATGTTGAACAAATATAATGTTTCCCTGAAACAAAGTATTTCTGTAGTTTCATAAAATAAGAAAGTAATTTGTAAGTCGCTCTGGATAAGAGCGTCTGCTAAATGACTTAAATGTAAATGTAAAATTCATAGTGTCCTTTGTCTGGGGTGATGTGAGTTTCCTTCAACAATCAGTCTTCCAGAGAGATGACACGGGAACCTTGGTGTAAAACTCCTTAGTAATAAAATGTCATTGCAGACAGAATACCTCAGTAGTCTGCAGTAAAGATCTGTGTGGTGAAACAGGAGACAACACTCTGTGGTGTGGACAACCGATGTCAAATGCATACGTCAATCATACCTTAACATTGTTGCATTGGATTAGATACAAGGTGTCTAAGATAAGAAAAGCATGTCTAGACTGTGGTTTCTCACTCTGCTATAAGCCATCAACCACACCTGTGTGGTCTCAGGCGCTTTGGTGCTTTCGGAACATTTTGGCCTTGAGGCTGCGTGACTATCAGCAGGTGCAAGCAGTTCTCAGCCTGAGAACTAAAGCAGTACTTCTCCATTACTTTTACATCGTTGCTCATTGCAAGCATACAAAGGTTATCACATATACAGTGGGGCAAAAAAAGAATTTAGTCAGCCACCAATTGTGCAAGTTCTCCCACTTAAAAAGATGAGAGAGGCCTGTAATTTTCATCATAGGTACACTTCAACTATGACAGATGAAATGAGAAAAAAAATCCAGAAAATCCAATTGTAGGATTTTTAATAAATTTATTTGCAAATTATGGTGGAAAATAAGTATTTGGTCACCTACAAAAAAGCAAGATTTCTGGCTCTCACAGACCTGTAACTTCTTCTTTAAGAGGCTCCTCTGTCCTCCACTCGTTACCTGTATTAATGGCACCTGTTTGAACTTGTTATCAGTATAAAAGACACCTGTCCACAACCTCAAACAGGCACACTCCAAACTCCACGATGGCCAAGACCAAAGAGCTGTCAATGGACACCAGAAACAAAATTGTAGACCTGCACCAGGCTGGGAAGACTGAATCTGCAATAGGTAAGGAGCTTGGTTTGAGGAAATCAACTGTGGGAGCAATTATTAGGAAATGGAAGACATACAAGACCACTGATAATCTCCCTCAATCTGGGGCTCCACGCAAGATCTCACCCCGTGGGGTCAAAATGATCACAATGATCACAAAAATCTCAGAACCACACGGGGGGACCTAGTGAATGACCTGCAGAGAGCTGGGACCAAAGTAACAAAGCCTACCATCAGTAACACACTACGCCGCCAGGGACTAAAATCCTGCAGTGCCAGACGTACTGTGAAGCATGGAGGTGGAAACATCATGCTTTGGGGCTGTTTTTCTGCAAAGGGACCAGGACGACTGATCCGTGTAAAGGAAATAATGAATATATATATACAGTAATCATGGCATTGGTGTAGCCCCTCCCCCGACCCCCAGGGTAACACCCAACAATAGTATTTCATACAAGCCCAACATTTAAGGCAACATTTGATGTGAACAATTAGCAAATAAACTTCCACACCTTTAGAGGAAGTAGAACTGTGTGACCTGCTTCAGCTGTTTAACATTTGTATGTAGGTGAAGAAGTTAAAAATGTTTTACTTAAGCGAAGCAGTCATTTTAAATATTATACATGTAGGTAGGGTAGACTGGGGAACAAAGTAACACCGGGTCAGTTGTAACAGATAAATAACTCCAATTAGAAACCAGGTAGAAAGCTCTTATTCAATGTGATAATGGTTGGATAGTTTCTCTAATAGGGCTGGGCGGTATACTGTATTTGACTATATACCGGTGTTGATAAACGGACCGCTTTGGGTTTTTACTTTACCTTCTATAACGATATTTGAATGTTTGGTTTGTTAAATGTGATTCGCTGTGTGTAACGTCCATTTTTCTAGTTTACTTGAGTCGTCCCTCTGCTCTCTCTCTCTCTCTCTCTCTCTCTCTCTCTCTCTCTCTCTCTCTCTCTCTCTCTCTCTCTCTCTGCTCTCTCTCTCTCTCTCTCTCTCTCTCTCTCTCTCTCTCTCTCTCTCTCTCTGCTCTCTCTCTCTCTCTCTGCTCTCTCTCTCTGTCTCTCTGTCTCTTTGTCTCTCTGTCTCTCTCTCTCTGCTCTCTCTCTCTGTCTCTCTGTCTCTGTCTCTGTCTCTCTGTCTCTCTGTCTCTCTGTCTCTCTCTCTCTGTCTCTCTGTCTCTCTCTCTGCTCTCTCTCTCTCTCTCTCAGCTCTCTTTCTCTCTGCTCTCTCTCTGCTCTCTCTCTCTCTCTCTCTGCTCTCTCTCTCTCTCTCTGTCTCTCTCTCTCTCTCTCTCTCTCTCTCTACGCCGCTTTCCACACAGACCTAGTCCCGTCCCCTGTCACTCAAGGAGAACATTTGTTGTTGCTTGACCACGACCCTCTTTCATTCAGTCTGCATGGTCAATGCAGCACATGCAACAATGTTGATGACAACGATGTTTCCACTTTGATCTTAATATAAAGCCACGTGTTCTATAATTACAATATTAGTTTGTGTTTCTTACATCAGCAAGCAGCTCGTTTGTATTTTCGTAGCAAGTTAAACTAAATCGTGTTTGCCACTAATGGCTAACACGCTAGTTAGCTGGCTAAATCAGCATGTTGTTTGTTCAACAGTATCTTCTAAATCAAAGAGGAAGAGGCGAAGCATGAATATGTTGGTAATATGAATAAAGATGTAAATGTAGCCAAAGATTATAGGGTCCCCTAGGAAACACTGAACATCACTTTGGTTCCTAACCTGTCACAATAACTCGTCCATGGGCATTTTCATTCATTGTCATGTCAACCACTGTATTCAAAGTGCCCAATATTATTTATATTCTAACTATATAGAATTATAATATACATTCTATTTCCATGATTCCAAAAGTTTGTCAAAAATGTGAAAAATATAATGATATGATATTGTGAACATATCGCCCAGCTCTAGTCGCTACATGCCCAACAACAACAGCTAACAGCTAAGTAACTCCAATTAGAAAGCTCTTATCCAATGGGATAATGGTTGGTTCGTTTCTCTACATGACCAAGTGGTTTTGTTTACATCCATTGATGACTTTTAGTTTTATTGAAGAGTAAAAAAGGTTTTGAGGCCCTAAAGTAAATATAAATCCCGCCACTTTTGGTTGAATTGTAAATGACTGGTACATCCTAGGAACATATTTACTGTGTAATGGTAGCTCAGATATGTTATTTACATAAAAATATGATTAATCGGAGATAAATAATATTTTCATAATAAACTAAAGTCTAAAAGTGTTAGTTTGTTCCCCAGTCTCCTCTACTCTCACTGAGAAAAGGCCTCAACTGAAGAATCTACAGCTGCTGAGTCTGAGGTGTTAACCAGTCCAGTGCTGCTCTGACCACAGTGTTGTTAGGAAACACATTTTCTAACTCTACATACACAGCCTTGTGTCCGCTGTTACTGTGACCTACTTCAGTTAGTGGAAATAAACTCAGCAGTGGTCAGACCACAGAATACACCAACATAAATACACTGCTCGGGCGGCAGGGTCGCCTAGTGGTTAGAGCGTTGGACTAGTAACCGAAAGGTTGCAAGTTCAAATCCCCGAGCTGACAAGGTACAAATCTGTTGTTCTGCACCTGAACAGGCAGTTAACCCACTGTTCCGAGGCCGTCATTGAAAATAAGAATTTGTTCTGAACTGACTTGCCTATTTAAATAAAGGTCAAAAAAACATTTCATTCAGTAGGACACATCTTCCTCCGTTTCATTCAGTAGGACACATCTTCCTCCGTTTCATTCAGTAGGACACATCTTCCTCCATTTCATTCAGTAGGACACATCTTCCTCCGTTTCATTCAGTAGGACACATCTTCCTCCATTTCATTCAGTAGGACACATCTTCCTCCATTTCATTCAGTAGGACACATCTTCCTCTGTTTCATTCAGTAGGACACATCTACCTCTGTTTCATTCAGTAGGACACATCTTCCTCCGTTTCATTCAGTAGGACACATCTTCCTCCGTTTCATTCAGTAGGACACATCTTCCTCCGTTTCATTCAGTAGGACACATCTTCCTCCGTTTCATTCAGTAGGACACATCTTCCTCTGTTTCATTCAGTAGGACACATCTTCCTCTGTTTCATTCAGTTGGACACATCTTCCTCTGTTTCATTCAGTAGGACACATCTTCCTCCGTTTCATTCAGTTGGACACATCTTCCTCCATTTCATTCAGTAGGGCTGCAGGGCTCTCCAGAGGGTGGTGAGGTCTGCACAACGCATCACCGGGGGCAAACTACCTGCCCTCCAGGACACCTACAGCACCCGATATCACAGGAAGGCCATAAAGATCATCAAGGACAACAACCACCCCAGCCTGTTCACCCCGCTTCCACCCAGAAGGTGAGGTCAGTACATGTGCATCAAAGCTGGGACTGAGTGATTGGGAAAACAGCTTCTGTTTTTCAAGGCCATCAGACTGTTAAACAGCCATCACTAACATTGAGAGGCAGCTGCCTACATAAAGACTTGAAATCATTGGCCACTTTAATAATGCCACTTTAAGAATGTTTACATATCTTGCATTATTCATCTAATATGTATATACTGTATTCTGTCACACCCTGATCTGTTTTACCTGTCCTTGTGATAGTCTCCACCCCCTCCAGGTGTCGCCCATCTTTCCCATTATCCCCTGTGTATTTATACCTGTGTTCTCTGTTTGTCTGTTGCCAGGTCAACCAGATATTTTTTGTTGTACTTCTCAGTCTGTCTTTTTCCCGCCCTCCTGGTTTTGACCCTTTCCTGTCCTGACTCTGAGCCCGCCTGCCTGACCACTCTGCCTTCCCTGACCCTGAGCCCGCCTGCCGTCAGGTACCGTTGCCCCACCTCTGGTTTACTGACCCCTGCCTGCCTTGTCCTGTCTATTGCCTTCATACCTGATAGTATAGTATACTATCTATACTATGCTATCCATACTATACTATACTATACTATACTATACTATACTATCTATTGCATCTTAGCTGCTGTGACACTGCTCCTCCATATATATATATATACTTCTTTGAGTTATATATATATACACTGCATTCTACACTATCTATTCTATACTATATATTGCATCTTAGCTGCTGTGACACTGCTCCTCCATACAGTGCCTTGCGAAAGTATTCGGCCCCCTTGAACTTTGCGACCTTTTGCCACATTTCAGGCTTCAAACATAAAGATATAAAACTGTATTTTTTTTGTGACGAATCAACAACAAGTGGGACACAATCATGAAGTGGAACGACATTTATTGGATATTTCAAACTTTTTTAACAAATCAAAAACTGAAAAATTGGGCGTGCAAATTGCCATCATACAAACTGAGGTAGCAGACTTTGTGAAAATTAATATTTGTGTCATTCTCAAATCTTTTGGCCACGACTGTATGTGAGGCCTTTGAGACATCATACTAAATATGTTGACTTGCTGGTCAAGGGAAATGCAAGTTTACTTCTTTGAGTTGTTGTGTCAGAGGCGCTAAGCCTTGTGGGATATTAATGAATGTGAACTCGGCAACCGTAATTCCAGAACAGTCCCACTGTGGTAATAGTGTGATGTGTATCTTCTGACAGACTCTATGCTGAGTAAAGTCATGTTTTTATCCTAAAACGTTTTTCTACCAGAACCAAAGTGTGGATGCAGTCACTATTTAGAGCAGTCTAATCTCATTAACCCAGAACTATAATCTTGTGTGATTAAGTTCTGGGTCCATACGAGTCAGAAACTACAGTAGGTGAGTCACATGTTATTTGTTACAGCAGTTTCCATTGAAATGAACAGAGGAGTTTTTGCAAATCAACCCTTTCTGTCTTGACATCTGAAGGAGGAGTCTCTGAAAACCTATTTAAATCAGTCTGTCCTGACTCAGCTCAACAGTCTCCAGTCTACCAACTGGTCTCTGTAACTTCATCTTTGTCTCTGTGGTGTACAGTCTTCAGGTGATGATGGGGGTATTGAATCATCTCTCTACTCTCCTCCTCCTCTCTCTCCTTCCTCCTGCTCTCTCTCATGTAGTGGAGAACTTCAGTGTTGTTCCACAGTGCAAGAAGTTTTTCCTGGATGGGACAACTCCAAATCTCCCAGGTATTTTGGTTGGTGGGACTGTCCAGAACCAGAACCGCTACAAGCCGATTTGCCAGTTGTTCAACAACATCTACAGGTTTGCAACTCTGTACGACACGACCAACAGGATCCCTGTGTTCTCAGCCTACACCTTCTCTGGTCCTCCTACAGACCCCAGACCACATCAACCCTGGATGATCGAGCCCCAGGTAGGACCAATGTTTTTTCATATAACATGACATGATTTGTTTACTGCTATACAGTTGAAGTCAGACGTTTACATACACTTAGGTTGGAGTCATTAAAAACTCATTTTTCAACCACTCCACACATTTCTTGTTAACAAACTGTCATTTTGGCAAGTTGTTTAGGACATCTACGTTGTGTATGACACAAGTATTTTTCCAACAATTGTTCACAGACAGATTATTTCACTTTTATAATTCATTGTATCACCCAGTGGGTCAGAAGTTTACATACACTAAGTTGGCTGTGCCTTTAAACATCTTGGAAAATTCCAGAAAATGATGTCACGGCTTTAGAAGCTTCTGAAATGGCTAATTGACATCATTTGAGTCAATTGGAGGTGGACCTGTGGATGTATTTCAAGGCCGACCTTCAGCCTCTTCACATGACATCATGGGAAAATCTAAAGAAATCAGCCAAGACCTCAGAAACAAAATTGTAGACCTCCAAGTCTGGTTCATCCTTGGGAGCAATTTCCAAATGCCTGAACAATCCCAGAACAACAGCAAAGAACCTTGTGAAGATGCTGGAGGAAACAGGTACAATAGTATCTATATCCACAGTAAAACGAGTCCTATCTCGACATAACCTGAAAGGCCGCTCAGCAAGGAAGAAGCCACTGCTCCAAAACCACCATAAAAAAGCCAGACCACGGTTTGCAACTTTACATGGGGACAAAGATCATACTTTTTGGAGAAATGTCCTCTGGTCTGATGGGGGTGCTTTGCTGCAGGGGAGGGACTGGTGCACTTCATAAAATAGATGGCATCATGAGGGAGGAAAATTATGTGAATATATTGAAGCAACATCTCAAGACATCTGTCAGGAAGTTAGAGCTTGGTCGCAAATGGATCAAAATGGCTTAAGGGGAGAACAAAGTCAAGGTATTTGAGTGACCATCACAAAGCCCAGACCTCAGTCCTATAGACAATTTGTGGGCAGAACTGATAAAGCGTGGGCGAGCAAGGAGGCCTACAAACCTGGTTCAGTTACACCAGCTCTGTCAGGAGGAATGGGCCGAAATGCACCCAACTTATTGTGGAAACAACAAGGGGACAACAAGGAAAAACTGAGTTTAAATGTTTTTGGCTAAGGTGTATGTAAACTTCCGACTTCAACTGTATATCACAGACAGTTATGTTACAGAATATAAAACTACCACTATGGAGGGTGTAGAGACTTGATTGATTGTCTTGATTTTGACCCCCCCCCCCACCCCGGAAAAGAGGGTTTATTGTACAGAAGGTTTGTGAATAGATGTATGATTGTCTCCTGCAGCTCAACGATGTAAACAACAGCCATGAAATGAAGATTATGGGAGAACACTCTCAACACCAGGCTGGGAACTACGACTATATTAACTCAATACAAAATAAAGGGGTGAACAGAGGTCATCTCTTCCCAAATTCACATGCTCATGACCTTGATACTCAGAGGTCCACCTTTACCCTGACCAACATCGTTCCCCAGGTGGTGTCCTTCAACAATGGCAGCTGGAGAGAAATGGAGGAACATGTCAGAAAAAAGCTGATGATGGCCTGTTTTAGTAACAACAGGAAGATAAAGGCCTATGTGGTGACTGGAGCAGTGCCCAGTAAGAGCAACACACTGAACAACACACTGAACGCACTTAACAACACACTGAAGAACGCACTGAACGACAGAGTGAACATCCCAGATCTCATGTGGACAGCCTACTGCTGTTTGGACAAGAAGAAAAAGTGGATGGCGGAAGCACACTGGGGGAAGAACAAGAAGGTCAAGAGGAAAACATTGAACCCAGAAACCTTGGGAGCACTCGAAAAGAAGTTGAGCGAATTTCACCAAGGTGGTCGTGTCCAGGTGTTCCCAAAGGATTGTCCAAGAGGTCCTAAACCTACCACTCCCTCTAACCAACCCAGTTGGAAGAATTCTCTTAAAATAATTTCTTCCAAAGTCAGGAATCTTTACAATTCCATGATGAATAGAATTGGATGATCAAGGTACAGATGCTCAGACTATATCAACAAATTATCAACTAAACTCTGTTGAAATGATGTTGATATGCAACCACTTGTTATGGTTAGAGTAATGATTATAAGGGTTATAGTGGTAATCAGGGTTATAGTGGTAATAAGGGTTATAGTGGTAATAAGGGTTATAGTGGTAATAAGGGTTATAGTGGTTATAAGGGTTATAAGGATTATAGGGGTTATAAGGGTTATAGGGGTTATAGTGGTAATAAGGGTTATAGTGGTAATAAGGGTTATAGTGGTTATAAGGGTTATAGTGGTTATAAGGGTTATAAGGATTATAGGGGTTATAAGGATTATAGGGGTTATAGTGGTTATAAGGGTTATAAGGATTGTAGGGGTTATAGTGGTTATAGGGGTCATAGTGGTAATAAGGGTTATAGTGGTTATAGGGGTTATAAGGGTTATAGTGGTAATAAGGGTTATAGTGGTAATAAGGGTTATAGTGGTAATAAGGGTTATAGTGGTAATAAGGGTTATAGTGGTTATAGGGGTTATAAGGGTTATAGTGGTAATAAGGGTTATAGTGGTAATAAGGGTTATAGTGGTAATAAGGGTTATAGTGGTAATAAGGGTTATAGTGGTAATAAGGGTTATAGTGGTTATAGGGGTTATAAGGGTTATAGTGGTAATAAGGGTTATAGTGGTAATAAGGGTTATAGTGGTTATAGGGGTTATAAGGGTTATAGTGGTAATAAGGGTTATAGTGGTAATAAGGGTTATAGTGGTTATAGGGGTTATAAGGGTTATAGTGGTAATAAGGGTTATAGTGGTAATAAGGGTTATAGTGGTAATAAGGGTTATAGTGGTTATAGGGGTTATAGTGGTTATAGGGGTAATAAGGGTTATAGTGGTAATAAGGGTTATAGTGGTAATAAGGGTTATAGTGGTTATAGGGTTATAAGGGTTATAAGGGTTATAGTGGTAATAAGGGTTATAGTGGTAATAAGGGTTATTGGTGGTTATAAGGGTTATAAGGGTTATAGTGGTAATACTTGTTATAGTGGTTATAAGGGTTATTGGTGGTAATAAGGGTTATAGTGGTAATAAGGGTTATAGTGGTAATAAGGGTTATAAGGGTTATAAGGGTTATAGTGGTAATAAGGGTTATTGGTGGTTATAAGGGTTATAAGGGTTATAGTGGTAATAATTGTTATAGTGGTTATAAGGGTTATTGGTGGTAATAAGGGTTATAGTGGTAATAAGGGTTATAGGGGTTATAGTGGTGATAAGGGTTATAAGGGTTATTGGTGGTAATAAGGGTTATAGTGGTAATAAGGGTTATAGTGGTTATAGGGGTTATAAGGGTTATAGTGGTTATAGTGGTAATAAGGGTTATAGGGGTTATAGTGGTAATAAGGGTTATAGTGGTAATAAGGGTTATAGCGGTTATAGTGGTAATAAGGGTTATAGTGGTAATAAGGGTTATAGCGGTTATAGTGGTAATAAGTGTTATAGTGGTAATAAGGGTTATAGGGGTTATAGGGGTTATAAGGGTTATAGTGGTAATAAGGGTTATAGTGGTAATAAGGGTTATAGTGGTAATAAGGGTTATAGTGGTAATAAGGGTTATAGTGGTAATAAGGGTTATAGTGGTAATAAGGGTTATAGTGGTAATAAGGGTTATAGTGGTAATAAGGGTTATAAGGGTTATAGTGGTTATAGTGGTAATAAGGGTTATAGTGGTTATAGTGGTTATAAGGGTTATAGGGGTTATAGTGGTTATAGGGGTTATAAGGGTTATAGTGGTAATAAGGGTTATAGTGGTAATAAGGGTTATAGTGGTAATAAGGGTTATAGTGGTAATAAGGGTTATAGTGGTTATAGTGGTTATAAGGGTTATAGTGGTTATAGTGGTTATAAGGGTTATAGTGGTAATAAGGGTTATAGTGGTTATAGTGGTTATAAGGGTTATAGTGGTTATAGTGGTTATAAGGGTTATAGTGGTAATAAGGGTTATAGCGGTTATAAGGGTTATAGTGGTTATAGTGGTTATAAGGGTTATAGTGGTTATAGTGGTTATAAGGGTTATAGTGGTAATAAGGGTTATAGCGGTAATGAGGGTTATAATGGTAATGGGGGTTATAATGGTACCCAACTCTCTGATAAGTGTATCTACCCAATTCTTCTATGTCTATATATCTATAGTGTCTTCTCTTCCCTCTCTGCCCATCTCTTCTATGTCTATATATCTACAGTCTCTTCTCTTCCCTCTCTACCCATCTCTTCTATGTCTATATATATCTATAGTATATACGCTCCTCTCCCCTCTATACTCTTCTCTGTTTATATCAAATATAAAAAGTATGTAAGGGGACAGAATTCTATTTTAATAAATAAAATACAGTTTAAATATTTGATGTGCTGCCATTACTCTTGTTAATGTTTATAATGAGGTTAACAGCAGGGTTGAGGTCAATTCCATTTCAATTCCAGTCAGTTCTAGAAGCACACTGGAAATCCATTTCTCTGCCATGCTTTTCAATGAGGAACATTTGGAATTGTAATGGAATTAACCCCAACACTGGCCTACAGCTTGTCAGGTTGTGACTTCCGTATGACTGTTACCATGGAGATACTATTATATGTTCTGAATGTAATTCTATCACTGTTACCATGGAGATACTATTATATGTTCTGAATGTAATTCTATCACTGTTACCATGGAGATACTATTATATGTTCTGAATGTAATTCTATCACTGTTACCATAGAGATACTATTATATGTTCTGGGTGTAATTCTATCACTGTTACCATGGAGATACTATTATATGTTCTGAATGTAATTCTATCACTGTTACCATAGAGATACTATTATATGTTCTGAGTGTAATTCTATCACTGTATGTCTCCATCTTCTTCCCATCTAAAGGAATAAACATCTATAATGAATGAAGCCTGTGAGAGTCTGGTGTTTTGTTCTCATGCTGTTTAAATGTAACCAAGTGACTCCAAAATGTTCCAATTCAACATTAAACAACGTTATTTGAGCTAAAAATATAAATGATTGAAAGCACTATTTTAGTTGTCAGTTATTCATTAAAACGTTGCCATAACTACGTGTTCAACCAGTCCAGCATACCAGCTTGCTACCATGTCTCTAAACATACCTGGAGCTGGTCCAGAAGCTACCATGTCTCTAAACATACCTGGAGCTGGTCCAGAAGCTACCATGTCTCTAAACATACCTGGAGCTGGTCCAGAAGCTACCATGTTTCTAAACATACCTGGAGCTGGTCAAGAATCTACCATGTCTCTAAACATACCTGGAGCTGGTCAAGATGCTACCATGTCTCTAAACATACCTGGAGCTGGTCTAGAAGCTACCATCTCTAAACATACATCACCCATAGGGCGGGGCACTATTGGCCCAGCATCGTCCAGGTTAGGCCGTCATTGGAAATAAGAATTTGTTCTTTACTGGCTTGCCAAGTTAAATAAAGGTTAAATGATTTAATAAAGGATTTCCAAGCAGTGTTCTCAAATCATCTCACCAGCAGGGGTCAGCCTTGTTCCAGTTTTCAAACCTCCAATCCATGACCTCTGTGGACAGGACAGGTTTCAATTGATTTATTGATATATATATATACATATATATATGTATAAAATATTTTGTTTTGGATGAATTTACCTCTGCCCAGATGCCTTTTATGGATTATTTGGCTTGAAGACCATTGAGATGCGTTTTAACCCTTTGAAGACTATTCAGAAAAACTACAAAAAACTACAAGGCTACTTCCTGGAAAATGACGTGTCACTTTAGTAGTGTATAGAAAAAAAGACCTTGGATGAGAGAGAGACAGAGAGGGAGGCAGAGAGTGAGGGAGGCAGAGATAGAGAGAGGCAGAGAGTGAGGCAGAGATAAATAGAGAGAGACAGAGAGGGAGGCAGAGATAGATAGAGAGAGACAGAGAGGGAGGCAGAGATAGATAGAGAGAGACAGAGAGGGAGGCAGAGATAGATAGAGAGAGACAGAGAGGGAGGCAGAGAGAGACAGAGAGGGAGGCAGAGATAGAGAGAGACAGAGAGGGAGGCAGAGATAGATAGAGACAGAGGGAGGCAGAGTTAGAGAGAGAGAGACAGAGAGGGAGGCAGAGATAGATAGAGAGAGACAGAGAGGGAGGCGGAGTTAGATAGAAAGAGACAGAGAGGGAGGCAGAGATAGATAGAGAGAGACAGAGAGGGAGGCAGAGATAGATAGAGAGGGAGGCAGAGAGAGAGAAAGAGGCAGGCAGAGAGAGAGAGAGAGAGAAAGAGGCAGGCAGAGAGAGAGAAAGAGGCAGAGAGAGAGAGAAAGAGGCAGAGATAGACAGAGAGACAGAGAGGGAAGCAGAGAGTGAGGGAGGCAGAGATAGATAGAGACAGACAGTGAGGGAGGCAGAGAGAGAGAGAGGCAGAGAGAGAGGGAGGCAGAGAGAGAGTGAGGCAAAGAGAGAGTCAGAGAGTTAGAGACAAAGAGAGAGAGAGAGGCAGAGAGAGAGCGAGACAGAGAGCAAAGGGGTAGAGAGAGAGAGAGAGAAGACAGATATAGAGAGATAGAGGCAGAGAGAGAGAGAGAGAGACAGAGAGAGAGAGAGAGAGAGAGAGATGGAGACAGATATAGAGAGATGGAGGCAGAGAGAGAGAGTAATATGTCATATATTCATTTGAGACAGTTTCACACAACAGAAATTATCCTCCAGCAACAGGAAATTGTTATGTTGTTTTTAATCAATGGACATTTTTTGTAGGGGGGGTTAAAAAATTGTTTGGTCAAAAAAAAAGTCTGACATTTTAAAGAAGAAAATACTAACTTTAGAAGCCTTTTTAACCTGGAATACATTACAAATTAGCATCTCATTCTGTGCAGGAAAATTCCTACAACAACAGGATGATCAAATTAAGACCCGGCTCCTGTAGATTTCACAGCAGTATTTCGTTCCAAGCAGGTTTTGCAGTTTTTGCAGCAAACAAAAAGAAAATACCCTTTTACAATGTACAAAATACAAAACATATCTTACCTGGTGTAAGAGATATGATGCAGAACGCGTGTTCAGAGTGTCAAGATCCAGACGGGTCTGAGGGCTACCAAGAGAACCTTCCTTGGGAACCTAAATCTAGACAGAGTCACACAGACAGAATGACAGACAGACAGATACACAGACAGAATGACAGACAGACAGACAGAATGACAGAATGACAGACAGACAGATACACAGACAGAATGACAGACAGACAGATACA
The DNA here is from genome assembly GCF_036934945.1 of Oncorhynchus masou masou. NCBI lineage: Eukaryota > Metazoa > Chordata > Actinopteri > Salmoniformes > Salmonidae > Oncorhynchus > Oncorhynchus masou. Next base: position 346,459 of record NC_088234.1, on the reverse strand, counting down.
CAGACAGAATGACAGACAGACTGACAGAATGACAGACAGACAGATACACAGACAGAATGACAGACAGACAGATACACAGACAGACAGATACACAGACAGAATGACAGACAGACAGATACACAGACAGAATGACAGACAGACAGATACACAGACAGACAGATACACAGACAGACAGAATGACAGACAGACAGATACACAGACAGAATGACACAGACAGAATGACAGACAGACATACACAGACAGAATGACAGACAGATACACAGACTGAATGACAGACAGACAGATACACAGACAGACAGAATGACAGACAGACAGATACACAGACAGAATGACAGACAGATACACAGACAGAATGACAGACAGACATACACAGACAGAATGACAGACAGATACACAGACAGAATGACAGACAGACAAAATGACAGACAGATACACAGACAGAATGACAGACAGATACACAGACAGAATGACAGACAGACAGAATGACAGACAGACATACACAGACAGAATGACAGACAGATACACAGACAGAATGACAGACAGACAGAATGACAGACAGACATACACAGACAGAATGACAGACAGATACACAGACAGAATGACAGACAGACAGAATGACAGACAGACAGAATGACAGACAGACAGATACACAGACAGAATGACAGACAGACAGAATGACAGACAGAATGACAGACAGATACACAGACAGAATGACAGACAGATACACAGACAGAATGACAGACAGATACACAGACAGAATGACAGACAGATACACAGACTGAATGACAGACATACACAGACAGAATGACAGACAGACAGAATGACAGACAGACAGAATGACAGACAGATACACAGACAGATACACAGACAGAATGACAGACAGATACACAGACAGATACACAGACAGAATGACAGACAGACACAGACAGAATGACAGACAGATACACAGACTGAATGACAGACAGATACACAGACAGAATGACAGACAGATACACAGACAGAATGACAGACAGACATACACAGACAGATACACAGACAGAATGACAGACAGATACACAGACTCAAACTCCTTAGAACCATTGTCATGTTTTATCAGACCCAGTTCTGCCAGCTGACTTTAACAAACCACCACTGATTGTATATAGGAGAGGTCGCAATATATGTAACAAAATGGTCCATGCCAAACCTCCAGCCACAAAAGAAAATGAGCCAGGCTCTTTTACGCCCTCTTCTGATTGGTTGCTGTAAGTGCAGATGTTGAGCCCAGTGCAACAATATGATGAAGTGTGAATGTTTCTGCCATCCACAAACAGGAACATGGTTCCAAATGAATGACATTATTACGTGTTCCACCACCCATGTTATCTACATGATTAAATGTCCATGTGGGCTGTGTTATGTAGGTTAACACCACCCATGTTATCTACATGATTAAATGTCCATGTGGGCTGTGTTATGTAGGTTAACACCACCCATGTTATCTACATGATTAAATGTCCATGTGGGCTCTGTTATGTAGGTAAACACCACCCATGTTATCTACATGATTAAATGTCCATGTGGGCTGTGTTATGTAGGTAAACACCACCCATGTTATCTACATGATTAAATGTCCATGTGGGCTGTGTTATGTAGGTAAACACCACCCATGTTATCTACATGATTAAATGTCCATGTGGGCTGTGTTATGTAGGTTAACACCACCCATGTTATCTACATGATTAAATGTCCATGTGGGCTGTGTTATGTAGGTAGACACCACCCATGTTATCTACGTGATTAAATGTCCATGTGGGCTGTGTTATGTAGGTAGACACCACCCATGTTATCAACATGATTAAATGTCCATGTGGGCTGTGTTATGTAGGTAGACACCACCCATGTTATCTACATGATTAAATGTCCATGTGGGCTGTGTTATGTAGGTAAACACCACCCATGTTATCAACATGATTAAATGTCCATGTGGGCTTTGTTATGTAGTTAAACACCACCCATGTTATCTACATGATTAAATGTCCATGTGGGCTGTGTTATGTAGGTAAACACCACCCATGTTATCTACATGATTAAATGTCCATGTGGGCTGTGTTATGTAGGTAAACACCACCCATGTTATCAACATGATTAAATGTCCATGTGGGCTGTGTTATGTAGGTAGACACCACCCATGTTATCTACATGATTAAATGTCCATGTGGGCTGTGTTATGTAGGTTAACACCACCCATGTTATCTACATGATTAAATGTCCATGTGGGCTGTGTTATGTAGGTTAACACCACCCATGTTATCTACATGATTAAATGTCCATGTGGGCTGTGTTATGTAGGTAAACACCACCCATGTTATCTACATGATTAAATGTCCATGTGGGCTGTGTTATGTAGGTAGACACCACCCATGTTATCTACATGATTAAATGTCCATGTGGGCTGTGTTATGTAGGTAGACACCACCCATGTTATCTACATGATTAAATGTCCATGTGGGCTGTGTTATGTAGGTAGACACCACCCATGTTATCTACATGATTAAATGTCCATGTGGGCTGTGTTATGTAGGTAAACACCACCCATGTTATCTACATGATTAAATGTCCATGTGGGCTCTGTTATGTAGGTAAAACCTCTCATTATCTCAGAGAATTATTGAATATAAAAGTTAAATCAGGAGTAAAGACTGGGATTATCCAGTCGCAGTACATTGTAATGACCTAAAACATGACATTTCTACCTTCAGGTTGTGTGACAGAGAGAAAGTCAAGATATCAGACAGGGGAGGTGATATAACACTGATCTAATGAGAATGTTTTGGGATTTTCACCCTCCAGACATTATTCCCTATAGGTCTTAATGATGAAATGTCCAAGCATGTTATGTTGTAAACGTCAACATGAATTAATGCCTCCACTTCAGGCAACTCTGACGTTTCTTCTGGAACGGAACCCAATGATTTATGAAAACTGACTTGACGTCCTCATTGTGGGTTTCCAGACGGGATCAGGGCCCTCCCATTAGCCCTCCAATTAGACCCTCCCATTAGCCCTCCCATTAGACCCTCCCATTAGCCCTCCCATTAGCCCTCCAATTAGACCCTCCCATTAGCCCTCCCATTAGACCCTCCCATTAGCCCTCCCATTAGACTCTCCCATTTGCACACCCATTAGACCCTCCCATTAGCCCTCCCATTAGCCCTCCCATTAGCCCTCCCATTAGACCCTCCCATTAGACCCTCCCATTAGACCCTCCCATTAGCCCTCCCATTAGACCCTCCCATTAGCCCTCCCATTAGACCCTCCCATTAGACCCTCCCATTAGCCCTCCCATTAGACCTCCCATTAGCCCTCCCATTAGACCCTCTCATTAGCCCTCCATTTAGACCCACCCATTAGACCCTCCCATTAGACCCTCCCATTAGCCCTCCCATTAGACCCTCCCATTAGCCCTCCCATTAGACCCTCCCATTAGCCCTCCCATTAGACCCTCCCATTAGACCCTCCCATTAGACCCTCCCATTAGCCCTCCCATTAGACCCTCCCATTAGACCCTCTCATTAGACCCTCCCATTAGCCCTCCCATTAGCCCTCCCATTAGCCCTCCCATTAGACCCTCCCATTAGCCCTCCCATTAGCCCTCCCATTAGACCCTCCCATTAGACCCTCCCATTAGACCCTCCCATTAGACCCTCCCATTAGCCCTCCCATTAGACCCTCCCATTAGCCCTCCCATTAGACCCTCCCATTAGCCCTCCCATTAGACCCTCCCATTAGCCCACCCATTAGACCCTCCCATTAGACCCTCCCATTAGACCCTCCCATTAGCCCTCCCATTAGCCCTCCCATTAGACCCTCCCATTAGACCCTCCCATTAGCCCTCCCATTAGACCCTCCCATTAGCCCTCCCATTAGACCCTCCCATTAGACCCTCCCATTAGACCCTCCCATTAGACCCTCCCATTAGCCCTCCCATTAGACCCTCCCATTAGACCCTCCCATTAGACCGTCGCCTGTGGCAGCACCTGAATTTGAGGCGATATTTTGACAATTGTCTGCCGCCCTCCATCGCCCCTGTTCGGTCACTACACCGCCCGCGGCGCCCAGCCACCAGCTCATAGTGTTGCTACAGTTCCCTACCTCCCACCCCATTCCCCCTTCTCCCGAAGTTCACTCACACTATCCTTGGTAGGAATGGTGATGTCTGTCTTTATATGGGATTATCCAATTGTGAAACATGAATAAATTAATCTGCCAAATAAATGATTGTACTTTTTAAGTGTGTTTGTGAGGAAGACAATTAGTGATTTAATCACCAACGTTATCAGGTTAGGTTAGGTTACTGTCTTAATCACCAACGTTATCAGGTTAGGTTAGGCTACTGGTTTAATCACTAACGTTAACAGGTTAGGTTAGGCTACTGTTTTAATCACTAACGTTATCAGGTTAGGTTAGGCTACTGTTTTAATCACTAACGTTGTCAGGTTAGGTTAGGTTACTGTCTTAATCACCAACGTTATCAGGTTAGGTTAGGCTACTGTTTTAATCACTAACGTTATCAAGTTAGGTTAGGCTACTGGTTTAATCACTAACGTTAACAGGTTAGGTTAGGCTACTGTTTTAATCACTAACGTTAACAGGTTAGGTTAGGTTACTGTCTTAACCTGTTAAATCTATGGGGGCGCTATTTAATTTTTGGATAAAAAGACGTGCCCGTTTTAAGCGCAATATTTTGTCACAAAAAGATGCTCGACTATGCATATAATTGATAGCGTTGGAAAGAAAACACTCTGAGGTTTCCAGAACTGCAAATATATTGTCTGTGAGTGCCCCAGAACAGAAGCTACAGGCAAAACCAAGATGAAACTGCAACCAGGAAATGAGCAGGATTTTTGAGGCTCTGTTTTTCATTGTCTCCTTATTTGGCTGTGAATGCGACAGGAATGAGCCTGCCCTATCTATCGTTTCCCCAAGGTGTCTGCAGCATTGTGACGTATTTGTAGGCATATCATTAGAAGATTGACCATAAGAGACTACATTTGCCAGGTGTCCGCCCGGTGTCCGGCGTGGAAATTGGTGCGCAAAACTCAGCTGCTGGTATTTTTCCATGGGATTCTGAGACGAAAGCAGGCTTCCACGAACGGCATATCAATGAAGAGATATGTGAAAAAACACCTTGAGGATTGATTCTAAACAACGTTTGCCATGTTTCAGTCGATATTATGGAGTTAATTTGGAAAAAAGTTTGACGTTTTGGTGACTGAATTTTCGGTTCGTTTCAGTAGCCAAATGCGATGTACAAAATGGAGCGATTTCTCCTACACTGTCACGAATCCCGTTTCCTGAGTCTGTTTTTTACGTATTGCTTGCCTTAAACTTACCTCCGTTTGTTCTGTCTTCAGTTACTCACCCGGATCATTTACCCCATTCCCGCCTGGTCGTCGGAGAATTCCGCTACCCCATTGGATCCACCTATTTACTCCCATCAACTCACCACCGCTGCCCGCTACGCCACCTGGATATATCTACCCATTCACATTCACTTGTAAATAAATACTCACCTTCTTCCTACTCTCCTTGTCCTGGTCTGCTTCTGGGTTCGATTTTGAAAGAACGTGACATACACAAAGAATCTTTCAGGAAAAACTGAACATTTGCTATGTAACTGAGAGTCTCCTCATTGAAAACATCCGAAGTTCTTCAAAGGTAAATGATTTTATTTGATTGGTTTTCTGGTTTTTGTGAAAATGTTGCGTGCTAAATGCTACGCTAAATGCTACGCTAGCTATCAAAACTCTTACACAAATGCTTGATTTGCTATGGTTCAAAAGCATATTTTGAAAATCTGAGATGACAGTGTTGTTAAGAAAAGGCTAAGCTTGAGAGCAGGCATATTTATTTCATTTCATTTGCGATTTTTAGAAATCGTTAACGTTGCGTTATGGTAATGAGCCTGAGGCTGTATTCACGATCCCGGATACGGGATGGGTAAGTTCAAGAAGTTTTTAATCACCAACGTTATCAGGTTAGGTTAGGCTACTGTTTTAATCACTAACGTTATCAGATTAGGTTAGGCTACTGGTTTAATCACTAACGTTAACAGGTTAGGTTAGGCTACTGTTTTAATCACTAACGTTAACAGGTTAGGTTAGGCTACTAGTTTAATCACTAACGTTAACAGGTTAAAACAGTAGCCTAACCTAACCTGATAACGTTAGCTAGCTACTACTAGTGGATAACACTCTAGATAAATCTGTAGAGATTTCAAATAATATGCTACCATGTCTAACAGACAAAAAATATCAGGAAGGGATATATTTTTAACTATGAGAAAAGAGGCACAATCTCCTAACCAAAGAAATTCTCTGTTGAAATCAGTGTGCAACAATGTCCATCAGCCGGTGTGGAGAGTTACAAGCCTACAAGGACAGGCCATTCATTTGCCGAGAACGACGAGCCCCCGTAAGCTGATTCTAGCAGCGAAGAGGACAAAACGGAGGAGTCCGAGACATGCACTTCCACCGATGATGACAGCTCTCTGTCTGGACAAGAACAGGTGGTCGCACCAGGCCAGGCTACACCTCCAAACAATGCCGGCGAAGACCCTACTATCTTGGACCCAGACTCAGATTCGTCGCTCCCCGTCCCCGGTGACAGTGGTGGTGCTGCTGCTAAATCCGACTCCCAGACAAAAACATAGAAGATCCCGCTGAGTGGACAAAATATAGGAATGGATCTTTACGGGATGTGTTAGTGCAGGCTGGGCCACATCAGGATAAGGAGGGGAATTTACCATGAGATGAGGGGCAACGAACGTTTTCGGTGGCTAACTACAATAGGAAGATGGGGAACGGGGAGAGAGTGGAGAAACCAAGGCTTGTCTATTCCAAGCAAAACGATGCAGCCTTCTGATTGTTGCGGCAAACTTTTTTCACACGAGTCCAAATCTGCGCTGGTCGGGGATGGAACCAGGGAAGAATCAGTGTCACCTCCTCAGCCTCTCATGAGAAGTCACATGACCACCTAGATAGTTTCCAGAGGTGGAAGGAGCTGGAGATCAGGCTGGTGTCTAAGCAAACTCACATGATCTGATTTCAGGACCATGGACAGCTACCGAGAGAAAACATCGCTGACTGCAATGCATCACCACAGCAGAGGAAAGAGGCCACTCTACAAAATGAATACATCGATTATCGATTCCTCTCTATGACAATCTGAAGCTGAGCTGCAGCCTATAATATTGGAGGAAAGAAAAAAAGACTTTGCTATTCTGTCCCTATTAATTGAGCTTTTATCTTTTTGAAAACCCAGGCAGCTGCTTGTTAGGTAGCTCTGGTCCAGGGTGTTATATCCATCAACACGGTTCAGCTTCATCAAGATGCACGTCACACACTGGACCAGAGCTAATCATTAGGACGTAGTGCAACAACATATTCCAGTTACATACGTCCCTAATGGCCCCATGTTCCCTTTATAGTGCACTGCAATATGGTCCCATTTGGGAAGGAAATAAGTTCGTTCTTACAACAAAGAACCACTGGGGGGCGACAGACAACAGTAGACAACTCTGTACAATAGAAAATGAATACATAAATAAATTACATTATAATGACAATCACTGCAGACTGTGTGTGTGTGTGTGTGTGTGTGTGTGTGTGTGTGTGTGTGTGTGTGTGTGTGTGTGTGTGTGTGTGTGTGTGTGTGTGTGTGTGTGTGTGTGTGTGTGTGTGTGTGTGTGTGTGTGTGTGTGTGTCAGTATGACCCCAGTTTCAATGAAAATCACTTTGTTCAACAGACCTGGAGATATTTATTGGTTTCTGATGGATCAGCAGAGTGATTGGTGACAGATTGGTAACATGGTGAGTTCAGGGTTCTCCGTGTTTACTTCACTACTTTAGATCAGGGCCTATTTGAACCCTATTCCCTATGTAGTGCACTACTTTAGGCCAGGGCCTATTTGAACCCTATTCCGTATTTTGTGCACTACTTTAGACCAGGGACTATTTGAACCCTATTCCCTATGTAGTGCACAACTTTAGACCAGGGCCTATTTGAGAAGGCCTAGGCTATAGGCTAAATCAGAAACGTTTCTTAGAGTAGGTCTAGGCTATAGTCTATATCAGATACGTTTCTTAGAGGAGCTCTAGGCTATAGTCTATATCAGATACGTTTCTTAGAGGAGGTCTAGGCTGTAGTCTATATCAGATACGTTTCTTAGAGGAGGTCTAGGCTAAAGTCTATATCAGATACGTTTCTTAGAGTAGGTCTAGGCTATAGTCTATATCAGATACGTTTCTTAGAGGAGCTCTAGGCTATAGTCTATATCAGATATGTTTCTTAGAGGAGCTCTAGGCTGTAGTCTATATCAGATACGTTTCTTAGAGGAGGTCTAGGCTATAGTCTATATCAGATACGTTTGTTAGAGTAGGTCTAGGCTATAGTCTATATCAGATACGTTTCTTAGAGTAGGTCTAGGCTATAGTCTATATCAGATACGTTTCTTAGAGGATGTCTAGGCTATAGTCTATATCAGATACGTTTCTTAGAGGAGGTCTAGGCTATAGTCTATATCAGATACGTTAATTAGAGGAGGTCTAGGCTATAGTCTATATCAGATACGTTAATTAGAGGAGGTCTAGGCTATAGTCTATATCAGATACGTTAATTAGAGTAGGTCTAGGCTATAGTCTATATCAGATACGTTTCTTAGAGGAGGTCTAGGCTATAGTCTATATCAGATACGTTAATTAGAGTAGGTCTAGGCTATAGTCTATATCAGATACGTTTCTTAGAGGAGGTCTAGGCTGTAGTCTATATCAGATACGTTTCTTAGAGGAGGTCTAGGCTAAAGTCTATATCAGATACGTTTCTTAGAGTAGGTCTAGGCTATAGTCTATATCAGATACGTTTCTTAGAGGAGCTCTAGGCTATAGTCTATATCAGATATGTTTCTTAGAGGAGCTCTAGGCTGTAGTCTATATCAGATACGTTTCTTAGAGGAGGTCTAGGCTATAGTCTATATCAGATACGTTTGTTAGAGTAGGTCTAGGCTATAGTCTATATCAGATACGTTAATTAGAGGAGGTCTAGGCTATAGTCTATATCAGATACGTTTCTTAGAGTAGGTCTAGGCTATAGTCTATATCAGATACGTTTCTTAGAGGAGGTCTAGGCTATAGTCTATATCAGATACGTTTCTTCTTTCTTTTTGTGTTTTTTTTTTATTATTACAATTTTTTATTTCACCTTTATTTAACCAGGTAGGCTAGTTGAGAACAAGTTCTCATTTACAACTGCGACCTGGCCAAGATAAAGCATAGCAGTTCGACACATACAACAGAGTTACACATGGAATTAACAAAACATACAGTCAATAATACAGTAGAAAAAAGAAAACAAAAAGTCTATGTACAGTGAGTGTAAATGAGGTAAGATAAGGGAGGTAAGGCAATAAATAGGCCATGGTGGCGAAGTAATTACAATATAGCAATTAAACACTGGAATGGTAGATGTGCAGACGATGAATGTGGAAGTAGAGATACTGGGGTGCAAAGGAGCAAGATAAATAAATAAATAGAGTATGGGGATGAGGTAGATAGATGGGCTGTTTACAGATGGGCTATGTACAGGTGCAGTGATCTGTGAGCTGCTCTGACAGCTGGTGCTTAAAGTTAGTGAGGGAGATATGAGTCTCCAGCTTCAGTGATTTTTGCAGTTCGTTCCAGTCATTGGCAGCAGAGAACTGGAAGGAAAGGTGGCCAAAGGAGGAATTGGCTTTGGGGGTGACCAGTGAGATATACCTGCTGGAGTGCGTGCTATGAGTGAGTGCTGCTATGGTGACCAGTGAGCTGAGATAAGGCGGGTCTTTACCAAGCAGAGACTTGTAGATGACCTGGAGCCAGTTGATAAGGTGACGAGTATGAATCGAGGGCCAGCCAACAAGAGCGTACAGGTCACAGTGGTGGGTAGTGTATGGGGCTTTGGTGACAAAACGGATGGCACTGTGATAGACTGGATCCAATTTGTTGAGAAGAATGTTGGAGGCTATTTTGTAAATGACATCGCCAAAGTCAAGGATCTGTAGGATGGTCAGTTTTACGAAGGTATGTTTGGCAGCATGTGTGAAGGATGCTTTGTTGTGAAATTGGAAGCCGATTCTAGATTTAATTTTGGATTGGAGATGCTTAATGTGAGTCTGGAAGGAGGATTTACAGTCTAACCAGACACCTAGGTATTTGTAGTTGTCCACGTATTCTAAGTCAGAACCGTCCAGAATAGTGATGCTGGATGGGCTGGCAGGTGTAGGCAGTGATCGGTTGAAGAGCATGCATTTAGTTTTACTTGCATTTAAGAGCAGTTGGAGGCCACGGAAGGAGGGTTGTATGGCATTGAAACTTGTCTGGAGGTTAGTTAACACAGTGTCCAAAGAGTGGCCAGAAGTATAGAGAATGGTGTCGTCTGCGTAGAGGTGGATCAGATAATCACCAGCAGCAAGAGCGACATCATTGATGCATACAGAGAAGAGAGTCGGCCTGAGAATTGAACCCTGTGGCACCCCCATAGAGTCGGCCAGAGCTCCGGACAACAGGCCCTCCGATTTGACACACTGAACTCTATCAGAGAAGTAGTTGATGAACCAGGTAAGGCAATCATTTGAGAAACAAAGACTGTTGAGTATGCCAATAAGAATGTGGTGATTGAGAGTCGAAAGCCTTGGCCAGGTCGATGAATATGGCTGTACAGTAATGTCTCTTATCGATGGCGGTTATGATATCGTTTAGGATCTTGAGCGTGGCTGTGGTGCACCCATGACCAGCTCTGAAACCAGATTGCATAGCGGAGAAGGTACGGTGGGTTTCTAAATGGTCGGTCATCTGTTTGTTACCTTGGCTTTCGAAGACCTTAGAAAGGCAGGGTAGGATAGATATAGATCTGTAGCAGTCTGGGTCTAGAGTTTCTCCCCCTTTTGAAGAGGGGGATGACCGCGGCAGCTTTCCAATCTTTGGGAATCTCAGACAATACGAAAGAGGTTGAACAGGCTAGTGATGGTGGTTGCAACAATTTCGGCAGATCATTTTTAGAAAGAGAGTGTCCAGATTGTCTTGCCCGGCTGATTTGTAGGGGTCCAGATTTTGCAGCTCTTTCAGAACATCAGCTATCTGGATTTGGGTGAAGGAGAAATGGGGGAGGAAGGTGCGAGTTGCAGTGGGGTGTGCAGGGCTGTTGATCGGGGTAGGGGTAGCCAGGTGGAAAGCATGGCCAGCTGTAGAATAATGCTTATTGAAATTCTATATTATAGCGGATTTATCGGTGGTGACAGTGTTTCCTAGCCTCAGTACAGTGGGCAGCTGGGAGGAGGTGCTCTTATTCTCCATGGACTTTACAGTGTCTCAGAACTTTGAGTTTGTGCTACAGGAGGCAAATATCTGCTTGAAAAAGACTGCCTTAGCTTTCCTAACTGACTGTGTATATTGGTTCCTAACTTCCCTGAAAAGTTGCATATCGCGGAGGCTATTTGATGCTAATGCAGAATGCCACAGGATGTGTCTGTGCTGGTCAAGGGCAGTCAAGTCTGGAGAGAACCAAGGGCTATGTCTGGTCCTTGTTCAAATTTTTTTTGAAAGGGGCATGCTTATTTAAGATGGTGAAGAAGGCACTTTTAAAGAATGACCGGGCATCTTCTGATGGGATGAGGTCAATATCCTTCCAGGATACCCAGGCCAGGTCGATTAGATAGGCCTGCTCGCTCAAGTGTTTTAGGAAGGATTTGACAGTGATGAGGGGTGGTCATTTGACCGCAGACCCATTACGGATGCAGGCAATGAGGCAGTGCTCACTGAGATCTTGATTGAAAACTACAGAGGTGTATTTGGGCAAGTTGGTTAGGATGATATCTGAGGTTGCCTGTGTTTACAGATTTGGGGTTGTTAAGCAAGTCCCAGTTTAGGTCACCTAGCAGCACGATCTCTGAAGATATATGGGGGGCAATCAGCTCACATAGGGCATAGCTGGGGGCAGAGGGTGTTCTATAGCAAGCAGCAATAGTGAGAGACTTGTTTCTGGAAAGTTGGATATTTAAAAGTAGAAGCTCGAATTGTTTGGGTACAGACCTGGATAGTAAGACAAACTCTGCAGGCTCTCTCTGCAGTAGATTGCAACACCACACCCTTTGGCAGTTCTATCTTGTCGGAAAATGTTATAGTTAGGGATGGAAATTTCGGGGTTTTTGGTGGTCTTCCTGAGCCAGGATTCAGACACGGCTAGGACATCCGTGTTGGCACAGTGTGCTAGGGCAGTGAATAAAACAAACTTAGGAAGGAGGCTTCTAATGTTAACATGCATGAAACCAATGCTTTTACGATTACATAAGTCAACAAATTAGAGCACCTGGGAATGGGAGTGGAGCTAGGCACTGCAGAACCTGGATTAACCTCCACATCACCAGAGGAACAGAGAAGGAGTAGGTTAAGGGTATGGCTAAAGGCTAAAAGAACTGGACGCTCAGTACATTCAGAACAGAGAGCAAGAGGAGCAGATATCTGGGCATGGGCAAGTTGTCCGTGGTAGCTGATGACCGCAAGCAGTGGCTAGCTTACTACAAGCTAATAGCTAGTTAGCTGGCTAGCTTCCATTTGGGTTCCGGTTTGGAGGAAGGATCAGCAGGGCTCTGTGTGGTAAACCAGGCCAATTGGCAAACTAGGTATAGTGGCCAAAGAATTTGTCCAATGGGCCGCTTAAGCTAACAGTCCGATGTGCTTTAGACAGCTAGCGGGCCGTGGTTAGCTAGTAGCCAGTTAGCTGGTAGCCAGTAAGCTAGTAGCCAGTTAGCTAGTAGCCAGTTAGCTGGCAGCCAGTAACCTAGTAGCCAGTTAGCTAGTAGCCAGTTAGCTAGTAGCCAGTTAGCTGGTAGCCAGTAAGCTAGTAGCCAGTTAGCTAGTAGCCAGTTAGCTGGTAGCCAGTAAGCTAGTAGCCAGTTAGCTAGTAGCCAGTTAGTTCGTAGCCAGTTAACTGGTAGCCAGTTAGCTAGTAGCCAGTTAGCTAGTAGCCAGTTAGCTGGTAGCCAGTAAGCTAGTAGCCAGTTAGCTAGTAGCCAGTTAGTTCGTAGCCAGTTAGCTGGCTAGCTGATGATGGGAATTCTGGATTCTTAAAAGTATAAAAATAGCAGATCCGTACCACTTCGGGTGAGGCGGGTTGCAGGAGAGTATATTCAGTCAGTAGATGGAAAGTGAGATTAAATATATCCGAAATACATACGAAGAAAAATATAGAAACATGGGACGGGACAAGACAAACAGACGTCCGACTGCTACGCCATCTTGGAAGATACACGTCATGCATTTCATTAGGTGAGGATGTGTTTACAAACACGTCATGCATTTCATTAGGTGAGGACGTGTTTACAAACACGTCATGCATTTCATTAGGTGAGTATGTGTTTACAAACACGTCATGCATTTCATTAGATGAGGATGTGTTTACAAACACGTCATGCATTTCATTAGGTGAGGATGTGTTTACAAACACGTCATGCATTTCATGAGGTGAGGATGTGTTTACAAACACGTCATGCATTTCATGAGGTGAGGATGTGTTTACAAACACGTCATGCATTTCATTTCGTTAAATAAGCGAATGATCAACTGTTGCCAAATAATGCTTGCTGGTGTGTGAACCTATTTTGAATGATTTTATTGATTTATGTGTAGATACATTTAGTCAATTAAATCAAATTAACTTTGAATTAAATTGCCAGTTGGATGCGGCGCCCTGCCTCTACCCTCTCTCTCTCTTCTCCGCCCTCGATCTATTCTGTTCTCGACCTATTCTCTCTTCTCGACCTATTCTCTCTCTTCGACCTATTCTCTCTTCTCGACCTATTCTCGCTTCTCGACCTATTCTCTCTTCTCGACCTATTCTCTCTTCTCGACCTATTCTCTCACCTCGACCTATTCTCTCTTCTCGACCTATTCTCTCTTCTCGACCTATTCTCTCTCCTTGACATATTCTCTCTTCTCGACCTATTCTCTCTTCTCGACCTATTCTCTCACCTCGACCTATTCTCTCTTCTCGACCTATTCTCTCTTCTCGACCTATTCTCTCTTCTCGACCTATTCTCTTCTCGATCTATTCTCTCTTCTCAAACAATTCTCTCTTCTCAACCTATTCTCTCTTCTCTACCTATTCTCTCTTCTCGACCTATTCTCTCTTCTCGACCTATTCTCTCTTCTCGACCTATTCTCGCTTCTCGACCTATTCTCGCTTCTCGACCTATTCTCTTCTCGACCTATTCTCTCTTCTCGACCTATTCTCTCTTCTCAACCTATTCTCTCTTCTCAACCTATTCTCTCTTCTCTACCGATTCTCTCTTCTCTACCGATTCTCTCTTCTCGACCTATTCTCTCTTCTCGACCTATTCTCTCTTCTCGACCTATTCTCTCTTCTCGACCTATTCTCTCTTCTCGACCTATTCTCTCACCTCGACCTATTCTCTCTCCTTGACCTATTCTCTCTTCTCGACCTATTCTCTCTTCTCGACCTATTCTCTCACCTCGACCTATTCTCTCTTCTCGACCTATTCTCTCTTCTCGACCTATTCTCTCTCCTTGACATATTCTCTCTTCTCGACCTATTCTCTCTTCTCGACCTATTCTCTCACCTCGACCTATTCTCTCTTCTCGACCTATTCTCTCTTCTCGACCTATTCTCTCTTCTCGACCTATTCTCTCTTCTCGACCTATTCTCTTCTCGATCTATTCTCTCTTCTCAAACAATTCTCTCTTCTCAACCTATTCTCTCTTCTCTACCTATTCTCTCTTCTCGACCTATTCTCTCTTCTCGACCTATTCTCTCTTCTCGACCTATTCTCGCTTCTCGACCTATTCTCGCTTCTCGACCTATTCTCTTCTCGACCTATTCTCTCTTCTCGACCTATTCTCTCTTCTCGACCTATTCCCTCTTCTCGACCTATTCTCTCTTCTCGACCTATTCTCTCTTCTCGACCTATTCTCTCTTCTCGACCTATTCTCTCTTCTCGACCTATTCCCTCTTCTCGACCTATTCTCTCTTCTCGACCTATTCTCTCTTCTCGACCTATTCTCTCTTCTCGACCTATTCTCTCTTCTCGACGTATTCCCTCTTCTCGACCTATTCTCTCTTCTCGACCTATTCCCTCTTCTCGACCTATTCTCTCTTCTCGACCTATTCTCTCTTCTCGACCTATTCTCTCTCTCGACCTATTCTCTCTTCTCGACCTATTCTCGCTTCTCGACCTATTCTCTTCTCTACCTATTCTCTCTTCTCGACCTATTCTCTCTTCTCGACCTATTCCCTCTTCTCGACCTATTCTCTTCTCGACCTATTCTCTTCTCGACCTATTCTCTTCTCGACCTATTCTCTTCTCGACCTATTCTCTTCTCGACCTATTCTCTTCTCGACCTATTCTCTCTTCTCGACCTATTCTCTCTTCTCGACCTATTCTCTCTTCTCGACCTATTCCCTCTTCTCGACCTATTCTCTTCTCGACCTATTCTCTTCTCGACCTATTCTCTC
Source organism: Oncorhynchus masou masou (assembly GCF_036934945.1). Lineage (NCBI taxonomy): Eukaryota > Metazoa > Chordata > Actinopteri > Salmoniformes > Salmonidae > Oncorhynchus > Oncorhynchus masou. The sequence goes on along the minus strand of NC_088234.1, from coordinate 330,916 downwards.
TTCTCGACCTATTCTCTTCTCGACCTATTCTCTCTTCTCGACCTATTCTCTTCTCGACCTATTCTCTCTTCTCGACCTATTCTCTCTCCTTGACATATTCTCTCTTCTTGACCTATTCTCTCTTCTCGACCTATTCTCTCTTCTCGACCTATTCTCTTCTTGACCTATTCTCTTCTCGACCTATTCTCTTCTTGACCTATTCTCTTCTTGACCTATTCTCTTCTTGACCTATTCTCTCTCCTCGACCTATTCTCTCTTCTTGACCTATTCTCTTCTTGACCTATTCTCTTCTCGACCTCTTTTGGTGAATATCACGTGATCCAGATGTTGTTGAACAACTGGCAAATCGGCTTGTCGCGGTTTTGATCCTGGACTGTCACACTTACCAAAATAATAGATTTGGAGTTGTCCCCTCCATGAAGAACTTCATCGATGTGTATTGATGTGAGCCATGACCAGCCTGTCAAAGCACTTCATGGCTACAGACGTGAGTGCTACTGGTCGGTAGACATTTAGGCAGGTTACCTTCGTGTTCTTGGGCACAGACTATGGTGGTCTGCTTAAAACACGTTGGCATTACAGACTCGGACAGGGAGAGGTTGAAAAGGTCAGTGAAGACAGTTGTTCAGCACTCGCAGTACACGTCCTGGTAATCCATCCGGCTCTGCGGCCTTGTGAATGATGACCTGTTTAAAGGTCTTACTCACCTCGGCCGCGGAGAGCGTGATCACACAGTCTTCCGGAACAGCTGATGCTCTCATGCATGTTTCAGTGTGATCATAGAAGTCGTTTAGTTCGTCTGGAAGGCTCGTGTCACTGGGCAGCTCTCGGCTGTGCTTCCCTTTGTAGTCTGTAATGGTTTGCAGGCCCTGCAACATCCGACGATTGTCAGAGCCGGTGTAGTACGACTTCATCTTAGTCCTGTTTTGACCCTTTGCCTGTTTGATGGTTCGTTGGAGGGACTGGTGGAATATCTTATAAGCCTCTGGGTTAGAGTCCCGCTCCTTGAAGGCGTCATCTCTAGCTCAGTGCGGACGCTGCCTGTAATCCATGGCTTCTGGTTGGGGTATGTACGTACGGTCACTGTGGGGATGACGTCATCGATGCACTTATTGATGAAGCCCATAACAGATGTGGTGTATTCTTCAATGCCATCGGAGGAATCCTGGAACATGTTCCACATAGATGTGATGGAAAAACAGTCCTGTAGTTTAGCATTTGCTTCATCTGACCACTTTTTTCTTGATCTTGTCACTGGTGCTTCCTGCTTTAATTTTTGCTTGTATACAGGAATCAGGAAGATAGAATTATGGTCAGATTTGCCAAATGGAGGGCGAGGGAGAGCTTTGTATGTGTCTCTGTGTGTGGAGTATTGTGGTCTAGACTTTGTTTCCCTCTGGTTGCACATTTAACATGCTGATAGAAATGAGGTAAAATGGATTTAAGTTTCCCTGTAGGAGCGCCGCCTCTGGGTGAGGGTTTTTTGTTTGCTTATGGCGGAGTACAGCTCATTCAATGCCATCTTGGTTCCAGCCTCTGACTGTGGTGGTATGTAAACAGTTGCACAGAATATAGATAAAAATCTCTCTCAGTAGGTAATGTGGTCTACAGCTTATCATGAGAAACTCTACCTCAGTCGAGCAATGACTCGAGACTTCCTTAGATATCGTGCACCAGCTGTTGTTTTCTCTCCCCTAATCAAACCAAATGTTATTTGTCACATGCGCCGAATTCAACAGAACACGACAGACCTTATAGTGAAAGGGGAGGGGAGAGAAAACATTGTATATATACAGTGGGGCAAAAAAGCATTTAGTCAGCCACCAATTGTGCAAGTTCTCCCACTTTAAAAGATGAGAGAGGCCTGTAATTTTCATCATAGGTACACTTCAACTATGACAGACAAAATGAGAAAAAAAATCCAGAAAATCACATTGTAGGATTTGTAATGAATTTATTTGCAAATTATGGTGGAAAATAAGTATTTGGTCAATAACATAAGTTTATCTCAATACTTTCTGTAAGTCTTCACAAGGTTTTCACACACTGTTGCTTGTATTTTGGCCCATTCCTCCATGCAGATCTCTGGTAGCCAGTAAGCTGGCTTGCTTTTGATGGGAGTTCTGGAGTCTTACCAACATTTCTACTACACTTTATGTCTCCAGACATTAGCAGTATCGTTTTTATTACAACAAAAATCACAGGGTAGTATAGACCTATAGACTACTGCTGACACAGGGTAGTATAGACCTATAGGCTACTGACACAGGGTAGTATAGACCTATAGACTACTGCTGACACTAACAAATTTCGCTCCACCCGCAAAAACCTGCAATAACATCTGATAAATAGTGTGATGTGTATCTTCTGACAGACTCTATGCTGAGTAAAGTCATGTTTTTATCCTAAAACGTTTTTCTACCAGAACCAAAGTGTGGATGCAGTCACTATTTAGAGCAGTCTCATCTCATTAACCCAGAACTATAATATTGTGTGATTAAGTTCTGGGTCCATACGAGTCAGAAACTACAGGAGGTGAGTCACATGTTATGTGTTACAGCAGTTTCCATTGATACGAACAGAGGTGTTTATGCAAATCAACCCTTTCTGTCTTGACATCTGAAGGAGGAGTCTCTGAAAACCTATTTAAATCAGTCTGTCCTGACTCAGCTCAACAGTCTCCAGTCTACCAACTGGTCTCTGTAATAACTATTTAAATCAGTCTGTCCTGACTCAGCTCAACAGTCTCCAGTCTACCAACTGGTCTCTGTAATAACTATTTATTAAATCAGTCTGTCCTGACTCAGCTCAACAGTCTCCAGTCTACCAACTGGTCTCTGTAATAACTATTTAAATCAGTCTGTTCTGACTCAGCTCAACAGTCTCCAGTCTACCAACTGGTCTCTGTAATAACTATTTAAATCAGTCTGTCCTGACTCAGCTCAACAGTCTCCAGTCTACCAACTGGTCTCTGTAATAACTATTTAAATCAGTCTGTCCTGACTCAGCTCAGCAGTCTCCAGTCTACCAACTGGTCTCTGTAATAACTATTTAAATCAGTCTGTCCTGACTCAGCTCAACAGTCTCCAGTCTACCAACTGGTCTCTGTAACTTCATCTTTGTCTCTGTGGTGTACAGTCTTCAGGTGATGATGGGGGTATTGAATCATCTCTCTACTCTCCTCCTCCTCTCTCTCCTTCCTCCTGCTCTCTCTCATGTAGTGGAGAACTTCAGTGTTGTTCCACAGTGCCAGACGTTCTTCCTGAATGACACAACTCCAAATCTCCCAGATATTTTGGTTGGTGGGATAGTCAAGGACCAGAACCGCTACAAGCCGATTTGCCAGAAGTACAACAACATCTACAGGTTTGCAACTCTGTACGACACGACCAACAGGATCCCTGTGTTCTCAGCCTACACCTTCTCTGGTCGTGGGGGCAGGAGACAAAGTCAGTCCTGGAAGATAGAGCCTCAGGTAGTTCTAATCTCTATTCATTCAACAGTTGTATTTGTTTACTGGTATACTGTATATTACAGACAGTTATGTTACCAAGTCAGTCAGTCAGACATACAGTATCTTTGAGACACAAATGTGTTGCATCCACTTTCAGCTTAAGTCTAGATTGTTAAATTGTGAACTTGTTAATGACTTAATGTATAAAGTTGTTAGAGTTTTAATGTATAAACTTGTGAACTTGTTACAGAGTTTTAATGTCTGACTGATGTTTCTGATGTTTCTGCAGCTTGAAATTATAGATGTAGAACACATGACAACTCAACGTGGGGCGAGGGACTTCCATCAAGCTGTGGACGCAGACTACAATGCAAGAAAAAGTAGCATTGTGCTGGACAGAGGTCACCTGTTCCCATGTTCGTATGTACCTGATGATGATACCATGGCTTCCACTTTCACCCTGACAAACGCCGTTCCCCAGGAACGTGGCTTCAACCGAGGCAGATGGAAGACAATGGAGTGCAGAGTTAGAACGGCTCTTGAGCTTAACTGTAAGGATAACAACAACAAGATAAAAGCCTATGTGGTGACTGGAGCCGTGCCCAGCAGCAGCAGCAGCAGAAAACTGAACAACAGAGTGAACATCCCAGATCTCATGTGGACAGCCTTCTGCTGTTACAACAACAACCTGAATCAGTGGGTGGCCCAAGCACACTGGGGTGAGAACCAAAAGGAGGTCAAGGGGAAAACATTGAAACCGGAAACCTTGGAAGCACTCGAAGGCAAGTTGAACCAAATCTACAATGTCGGAGTCAAGGTGTTTGACAATAAATGTCCAAGAAACGTTGTATTAGAGGACGAGACAGGGGGGAACTTAGAGGCTGTAGAAGAGGTTGAGCCGGGGAAAAAGAGGGTCAGGGAAGGGAGTGGAGAGGGGAACGGAGAGCGGAACAAAAAGAAGGCGAGAACATCAAGGGCGTTAAAGGATTGTGATGACGAGGATGGATGTGATTGTGACTGTGATGAAAAGTAATGAGTTTTGTCCAGTGGTAATTCCCACAACTATTCAGTACACATTCCCAAAGGTACAATGGTTATAAGGGTTTAATGGTTATAAGGGTTAAGTAATAAGGGTTATAAGGGTTAAGTTATAATGGCTATAAGGGTTTAATGGCTATAAGGGTTTAATGGCTATTAGGGTTTAATGGCTATAAGGGTTTAATGGCTATAAGGGTTATAAGGGTTTAAGGGTTATAAGGGTTAAGTAATAAGGGTTATAAGGGTTTAATGGTTATAAGGGTTAAGTAATAAGTGTTAAAAGGGTTTAGTAATAATGGTAATCATGGTTATAAGAGTTAAGTAATAATGGTTATAAGGGTTAAGTAATAATGGTTATAAGGGTTAAGTTATAATGGTTATAAGGGTTTAATGGCTATAAGGGTTTAATGGCTATAAGGGTTATAAGGGTTAAGTTATAATGGTTACAAGGGTTTAATGGCTATAAGGGTTTAATGGTTATAAGGGTTTAATGGTTATAAGGGTTTAATGGCTATAAGGGTTTAATGGCTATAAGGGTTTAAGGGTTATAAGGGTTAAGTTATAATGGTTATAAGGGTTAAGTTATAATGGTTATAAGGGTTTAATGGCTATAAGGGTTTAATGGCTATAAGGGTTTAATGGCTATAAGGGTTATAAGGGTTTAATGGCTATAAGGGTTATAAGGGTTAAGTGTTAATGGTTATAAGGGTTATAAGGGTTAAGTTTTAATGGTTAAGTTATAAGTGTTATAAGCCATGGTTCTAATTAAACTAGTTTAAGGCTTGTGAAGGTTAAAGACACGCTACATTACTTTGGCGACTAAGAAAGTCTATTTTTAAACCTCCCACTTTGGGCTGGATGTGTCAATATGTCGTTCATACATGAGTCTATGAGCAGAATGACCATTTCCCTACAATTCACCCCCCCTTCCCTACCAATTTGAGTCTGAGCCAATGAGCATCAGCCCCTCACATTTGAGTGAAAACTAGTGTGGTGGCAGAATTTGTGTTGAACTGTTGTAACTTCTCAAGGGACATGTTCTGTGTTGGACTGTGATGTCATGTCTTTCATAGAGTCCTGGTGTGTCTGGACCTTAAACACACCTTAAACACAAGGCCATTGTGTTCTAGAACTGTTGCTGGTATAAATAACTGTTGTGTAATAATCTGATGATATTATCACCTCCCACTATATAAGGGACATGGAACCATTTACTCAGGAGGTTCTTCCCTGTGAAATCAGAATCATGTCCCCTGCAGCTGCTTGATTAAACATGTTTCTATACAATTAAAAAGTCTCTGCCTTCATCTTTGGATCTAATTTTCCACAATATTTGGTGCCGTGACCCAGATGGACTCGGACATCACTCTGGCCACAACTTTAAAAAGACTGTCTGTTGTCCAGCCAAGCCTTAATGGTGAAAGACCTCTTGTCCTCCTCAGCCACAAAATGTTGGTGTTCAATTTGGCAGAACTGTCTCTTCCCTATAATAATGAATCTAACCAGTTAACATTAATCAATGGGAGCACAGTGGTGTCTCCAATAGTAGGGATTGGTTTACCTACAATCACCTGAAACATACTGTTGGACCAGTATATTAGGAGGGATTGGTTTACCTATAATCACCTGAAACATACTGTTGGACCAGTATATTAGGAGGGATTGGTTTACCTATAATCACCTGAAACATACTGTTGGACCAGTATATTAGGAGGGATTGGTTTACCTATAATCACCTGAAACATACTGTTGGACCAGTATATTAGGAGGGATTGGTTTACCTATAATCACCTGAAACATACTGTTGGACCAGTATATTAGGAGGGATTGGTTTACCTATAATCACCTGAAACATACTGTTGGACCAGTATATTAGGAGGGATTGGTTTACCTATAATCACCTGAAACATACTGTTGGACCAGTATATTAGGAGGGATTGGTTTACCTATAATCACCTGAAACATACTGTTGGACCAGTATATTAGGAGGGATTGGTTTACCTATAATCACCTGAAACACACTGTTGGACCAGTATATTAGGAGGGATTGGTTTACCTATAATCACCTGAAACATACTGTTGGACCAGTATATTAGGAGGGATTGGTTTACCTATAATCACCTGAAACATACTGTTGGACCAGTATATTAGGAGGGATTGGTTTACCTATAATCACCTGAAACACACTGTTGGACCAGTGTATTAGGAGGGATTGGTTTACCTATAATCACCTGAAACATACTGTTGGACCAGTTTTATGGCAGAAATTGGATCGCCTGCAAGTAAGAGTTGGTTAGTCTACATTTGAATGCTGCAGCAACAGGAAGTGAATAGCCTACAGTAGGAATTGAATAGACTACAGCAGGAATTGAATAGCCTACAGCAGGAAGTGAATAGCCTACAGTAGGAACTGAATAGCCTACAGTAGGAATTGAATAGCCTACAGCAGGAAGTGAATAGCCTACAGTAGGAATTGAATAGCCTACAGCAGGAAGTGAATAGCCTACAGTAGGATTTGAATAGCCTACAGCAGGAAGTGAATAGCCCACAGCAGGAAGTGAATAGCCTAGAGCAGGAAGTGAATAGCCTACAGTAGGATTTGAATAGCCTACAGCAGGAAGTGAATAGCCTACAGCAGGAAGTGAATAGCCTACAGCAGGAAGTGAATAGCCTACAGCAGGAAGTGAATAATCTACAGCAGGAAGTGAATAGCCTACAGCAGGAATTGAATAGCCTACAGCAGGAAGTGAATAGCCTACAGCAGGAAGTGAATAGCCTACAGCAGGAAGTGAATATCCTACAGCAGGAAGTGAATAGCCTACAGCAGGAAGTGAATAGCCTACAGCAGGAAGTGAATAGCCTACAGCAGTTATACTGAAACCTACCCCCAGGGGTTCGCTGTCAGGGGAACACCAAGTATAAATGTGATTCACTTTCTTTTCCTTCAGATTTTGAAACGGTCCATTTATATTTTCCAACGGGGATATACATTTGGGTGAGGTTTTTCCTCGCCTGAGGAGCCTGGTTTCACTGCCAAAAATAAAATGAAACCATCTAGTGTTCAGCGAAATAACAACACAATGTCCAATTTTTATTAAGTCAGTTTAAGAACAAATTCTTAGTTTCAATGACGGCCTAGGAACAGTGGGTTAGCTGATCTAGGAACAGTGGGTTAGCTGGTCTAGGAACAGTGGGTTAGCTGGTCTAGGAACAGTGGGTTAACTGGTCTAGGAACAGTGGGTTAACTGGTCTAGGAACAGTGGGTTAACTGGTCTAGGAACAGTGGGTTAGCTGGTCTAGGAACAGTGGGTTAACTGGTCTAGGAACAGTGGGTTAGCTGGTCTAGGAACAGTGGGTTAGCTGGTCTAGGAACAGTGGGTTAACTGGTCTAGGAACAGTGGGTTAGCTGGTCTAGGAACAGTGGGTTAACTGCCTTGTTCAGTGGCAGAACAACATATGTTTCCCTTCTCAGCTCAGGGATTCGATCTAGCAACCTTTCCTCAGCTACAGTTTATTTATTATATGTGCAAAAGTACTATCTCACAACCTGACGAAACATTTAGAAACAAAACATGCTAATTTTAAAATAAACCACAGGAGTATTCTGAGAGAGAATTACGAACAACTCTCAAGTAGTAAGACATTTGTGAAAGCAAAAAAAATGTAAATACTACACAGGCAATGCCTTCATCAAACAACACGACACATCAGTGACATGTCAGGAGATGTTTTGAAACTATTGCTGCTTCGCATACAAGCCAGTGAATAATATGCGTGACAACTGGGTGAGTCAGACGTGGCTGGTCTGGCACAGCTCCTGGTATACAGTTGAAGTCGGAAGTTTACATACACTTAGGTTGTTGTCATTAAAACTTGTTTTTCAACCACTCCACAGATGTCTTGTTAACACACTATAGTTTTGGCAAGTCAGTTTGGACATCTACTTTGTGCACGACACAAGTCATTTTTCCAACAATTGTTTACAGACAGATTATTTCACTTATAACTCACTGTATCACTATTCCAGTGGGTCAGAAGTCTACATACACTAGTTTACATACACTGGTTTACATACACTAGTTTACATACACTAAGTTGACTGCCTTTAAACAACTTGGAGAATTCCAGAAAATGATGTCATGGCTTCAGAAGCTTCTGATTGGCTAATTGACGTCATTGAGTCAATTGGAGGTGTACCTGTGGATGTATTTCAAGGCCTACCTTCAAACTCAGTGCCTCTTTGCTTGACATCGTGGGAAAATCAAAAGAAATCAGCCAAGACCTCAGAAAAAAATGTAGACCTCCACAAGTCTGGTTCATCCTTGGGAGCAATTTCCAAATGCCTGAAGGTACCACGTTCATCTGTACAAACAATAGTACGCAAGTATAAACACCATGGGACCACACAGCCGTCATAACGCTCAGGAAGGAGACGCGTTCTGTCTCCTAGAGATGAACGTACTTTGGTGCGAAAAGTGTAAATCAATCCCAGAACAACAGCAAAGGACCTTGTGAAGATGCTGGAGGAAACAGGTACAAAAGTATCTATATCCACAGTAAAAAGAGTCCTACATCGACATAACCTGAAAGGCCGCTCAGCAAGGAAGAAGCCACTGCTCCAAAACGGCCATAAGAGCCGGGTTGTGACAAAAACTCATTCTTATGTTTAATAGATGTATCGTATAGTGTGTGTGTGTGTGGCAGGCTTACAATGATGGCAAAAAACAACCGTTGAGAGTGCTCTGACCCTGGTGCTAGAGGGGGTACAGCTAACCCTGGTGCTAGAGGGGGTACAGCTGACCCTGGTGTGAGAGGGGGTACGCAGATGGAGGTTGAATGTTTGAAGATGTACGGGGCTATAAAACGTTTGGGAACCACTGCATAGGTCATACAAGCCAACATTCAAGGAGCATTTTATGTAAACAATTAGCAAATAAATGTCCACACCTTTTAAATCACAATTACAAAGGTAATTTGTGGTGGATGAATCAGAATGAGTTGGGTAACATAAGTAATTCAGATGTCATATCTGCATAATATTCTCATGTGAAATAGGTTTTATTAGAATGTATTTCTAATAGACTCTGGTGTTGGCAGTTGCATTTCTTCCCTCAGCTGGTGCTCAGTCACTTGGGGCCCAGAGAGGGGAGAGGTCAGGCTTGTCTTTTACATGTCTCTGGTGCTATGCAGAATATCAGAAAGGGAAGAGGACAGAATGGAACATTGTCTTCATATGTGAATGTAGAGTGGGGAAAACAAGTATTTGATACACTGCCGATTTTGCAGGTTTTCCTACTTACAAAGCATGTAGAGGTCTGTAATTGTTATCATAGGTACACTTCAACTGTGAGAGATGGAATCTAAAACAAAAATCCAGAAACTCACATTGTATGATTTTAATGTCATTAGTAAGCATTTTATTGCATGACATAAGTATTTGATCACCTACCAACCAGTAAGAATTCCGGCTCTAACAGACCTGTTAGTTTTTCTTGAAGAAGCCCTCCTGTTCTCCACTCATTACCTGTATATACATGCTTTGTAAGTAGGAAAACCTGCAAAATTGGCAGCGTATCAAATACTTGTTCTCCCCACTGTATCTGTTAAACTATGTTACTGGTTTAGCTAACTCTCCCAATTCAACACCTGTGATTACTGTATGCCTCGCTGTATGTCTCTCTCAAATGTCAATATGCCTTGTATACTGTTGTTCAAGTTAGTTATCATTGTTTTAGTTTACAATGGAGCCCCTAGTTCCACTCTTCATACCCCTGATACCTCCTTTGTCCCACCTCCCACACATGCGGTGACCTCACCCATTACAACCAGCATGTCCAGAGATACAACCTCTCTCATCATCACCCAGTGCCTGGGCTTACCTCCGCTGTACCCGCACCCCACCAATTACTTGTCTCCACAATGTCTGTGCGCAAGTCACTCCCCTCAGTGAGCTTGTCCAGGAGTGAGGTCAAGAGGGGGTTTACTTGAGATGGGAGTATCTAGAGTTGACAATTGAGTTATGCCATTGGATGAGGTAATGGTTCTGTGCTATGAAGTACCAGGAATGAGATTAGAACCTCGTCTTAGGGACCAAACTGAACGATAGTTTATAGCAAATTCTATCTGGCTATGGGATACTCCTCTCTCTTAAGTAAAAGTATTTATTTGTGAACTGTTCCTAAGATCTGTGGTTTGTCATGTAGGCTGAGAGTGGTGTATCTTGGCTATAAAAGATCTTTGTCATTTTCTGTAGTCACTTTCAATGGTTCATTAGAGATAGCGCATCATTCAAAGTCAAAAGGCTATTGCAAAGCTCTTATTATTAAAGATGTAGTTTAAATATAACTCTGACTGGTGTATGAAGTTTGTAACTCTCCTCAATTGGTAAAGCAGAAATAAGCCACCACAAATTGTATATGAAGTTTAATTATGTGACCTGCTTCAGCTGGTAATTGAAGAACTTAAAAATGTTTTACTTAAGCGAAGCAGTTATTTTAAATATTATACATGAAGGTAGGTAAGACTGGGGAACAAAGTAACACAGCTAAATAACTCCAATTAGAAACCACGTAGAAAGCTCTTATTCAATGTGATAATGGTTGTGTCACAACTCCTACCGAAGGTGGCTCCCCTTCCCGTTCAGGTGGCGCTCGGCGGTCGTCGTCACCGGTCTACTAGCTGCTAACGATCCCTTTTCCCCTTTTCGTTTTGTTGGGTCTAATTGGCTTTACCTGTTCCTTGTTTGGGGTTTTGGGTTGGGGTTATTTAAGTTCAGTTAGCCCGCCTGTGTCCGTGCTTGTTTGCTGTTTTTGGTCAAGGAGTGTTCCTGTCTTTTGGATTGTCCGCTGTACAGCGTATGTACCTGCGTAGTACATTTTTGGAGTGTTGTGCGTCACCCTTTTTGTGCGCAGTGTTTGTACGGAAAAAAGTGTTTTTCCCGAATCCTCTGCTCTCCTCCACTGAAGAATCTACAGCTGCTGAGTCTGAGGTGTTAACCAGTCCTGTGCTGCTCTGACCACAGTGTTGTTAGGAAACACATTTTCTAACTCTACATACACAGCCTTGTGTCCGCTGTTACTGTGACCTACTTCAGTTAGTGGAAATAAACTCAGCAGTGGTCAGACCACAATACATCAACATAAACAACACCAATAAATGAAACCATTATTTCAGACTATAGATAGAGAATACACCAAGTTGTACACATCTTCCTCTGTTTCATTCAGTAGGACACATCTTCCTCTGTTTCATTCAGTTGGACACATCTTCCTCCATTTCATTCAGTTGGACACATCTTCCTCCATTTCATTCAGTAGGACACATCTTCCTCTGTTTCATTCAGTAGGACACATCTTCCTCTGTTTCATTCAGTTGGACACATCTTCCTCCATTTCATTCAGTTGGACACTTCTTGCTCGGTTTCATTCAGTTGGACACATCTTCCTCCATTTCATTCAGTTGGACACATCTTTCTCCATTTCATTCAGTTGGACACATCTTCCTCCGTTTCATTCAGTTGGACACATCTTCCTCCATTTCATTCAGTTGGACACATCTTCCTCCGTTTCATTCAGTTGGACACATCTTCCTCCATTTCATTCAGATGGACACATTTTCCTCCATTTCATTCAGTTGGACACTTCTTGCTCGGTTTCATTCAGTTGGACACATCTTCCTCCATTTCATTCAGTTGGACACATCTTCCTCCATTTCATTCAGTTGGACACATCTTCCTCCATTTCATTCAGTTGGACACATCTTCCTCCATTTCATTCAGTAGGACACATCTTCCTCCATTTCATTCAGTAGGACACATCTTCCTCCATTTCATTCAGTTGGACACATCTTCCTCCATTTCATTCAGTTGGACACATCTTCCTCCGTTTCATTCAGTTGGACAGAACGACCCAAAGGACAAGAGCCTCTTGTTTCTGTAGCATGGAGCAGCGTGATGTACCAGTACTGGACAGGAAGATAGTCTGTTAGAAGGCCTTGTACTCCATCATCTCCTTAATGCTGAGTGCCAAGCAGAGACACATCTGGTCCTATCTTTTTACAGTCGTTGGTATGACTCAACCAGGGATCAAACCCCAATCCCCTATCAGGGTGGACACTCTACCCACTAGGCAACTAAGTTGACTGTTGAAAGTCCAATAATTATGTCAGACAGGACTCATTTAAACAGACAAGTACAGGTTTTCTGGTCAATGTAATAAACAAAATGAAAAGGAAGTTGACTGCTTGCAGGCCGGGTGCTCTGTTTACTTCAGACACACCTTCTCCCAGAAATCATGACAGAAGAGTTCCTCATTCAGTAAGATAATATTTACTCAGTGGCATCCTGAGGCATTGATAGATCATGAGAGAAGAGTTCCTCATCCAGTAAGATAATATTTATTCAGTGACATCCTGAGACATTGATAGATCATGAGAGAGGAAGAAAAACTCTCAGTGTAAACAGTCACTACATCCGGGTTCAGTATCTAGGAGAACAGAGAGGGTACATTCATTCTGCATTAAACTAACAAGTCAAGGTTCACCTGGGGAATTTGATAATCAGTTGGCCAGACAACCGTCAGTAGAAGGAAGGGCAGGAGGTTAAAAACATTCAACATGACTTTTCCTCCTAAGATTTTGTTTATGAAATCATGTTCAAACAAAGTCAATGTGTTAAAAGGTCACTTTGGTCCAAAACGCAAAAATAACAGCTTGCAACTGTACAGCTGATGAATGCACCATCATAACCGGCCATTTAATGATGAATTAGATATTAGAAGTTCAATTCCTGACTGATCTCTACAGCTTCCATCCAAAAACAAGTCTCCCCATTTCTTTAAAACACTTATCTAGGAAAAGCCAAGCTTACTAGGACTCTTTCATACCGTCCCTAGGAGGGATCCGTCACTTGAGTGGGTTGAGTCACTGATGTGATGTTCCTGTCTGGGTTGGCGCCCCCCCCTTGGGTTGTGCCGTGGCGGAGATCTTTGTGGTCTATACTCGGCCTTGTCTCAGGATGGTAAGTTGGTGGTTGAAGATATCCCTCTAGTGGTATGGGGGCTGTGCTTTGGCAAAGTGGGTGGGGTTATATCCTTCCTGTTTGGCCCTGTCCGGGGGTGTCATCTGACCCCTCCTGTCTCAGCCTCCAGTATTTATGCTGCAGTAGTTTATGTGTCGGGGGGCTAGGGTCAGTTTGTTATATCTGGAGTACTTCTCCTGTCCTATTCGGTGTCCTGTGTGAATTTAAGTTTAATCTCTCTAATTCTCTCTTTCTTTCTCTCTCTCAGAGGACCTGAGCCCTAGGACCATGCCTCAGGATTACCTGACATGATGACTCCTTGCTGTCCCCAGTCCACCTGGCCGTGCTGCTGCTCCAGTTTCAACTGTTCTGCCTGTGATTATTATTATTGGACCATGCTGGTCATTTATGGATATTTGAACATCTTGGCCATGTTCTGTTATAATCTCCACCTGGCACAGCCAGAAGAGGACTGGCCACCCCACATAGCCTGGTTCCTCTCTAGGTTTCTTCCTAGGTTTTGGCCTTTCTAGGGAGTTTTTCCTAGCCACCGTGCTTCTACAACTGCATTGCTTGCTGTTTGGGGTTTTAGGCTGGGTTTCTGTACAGCACCTCGAGATATCAGCTGATGTACGAAGGGCTATATAAAAACATTTGATTTGGTTTGACATGACATTCTCAATGGCAGATTTACATGACACTGTATAATTCCCATGGAATAGGCATTTAGGAGGTGAGTCAGTCAAATGGAATAGACCTATAGGAGGTGAGTCAGTCCTATGGAATAGACCTATAGGAGGTGAGTCAGTCCCATGGAATAGACCTATAGGAGGTGAGTCAGTCCCATGGAATAGACCTATAGGAGGTGAGTCAGTCCCATGGAATAGACCTATAGGAGGTGAGTCAGTCCCATGGAATAGGCATTTAGGAGATGAGTCAGTCCCATGGAATAGACCTATAGGAGGTGAGTCAGTCCCATGGAATAGGCATTTAGGAGGTGAGTCAGTCCCATGGAATAGATCTATAGAAGGTGAGTCAGTCCCATGGAATAGATCTATAGGAGATGAGTCAGTCCCATGGAATAGACCTATAGGAGATGAGTCAGTCCCATGGAATAGATCTATAGGAGATGAGTCAGTCCCATGGAATAGACCTATAGGGTGTGAGTCAGTCCCATGGAATAGATCTATAGGAGATGAGTCAGTCCCATGGAATAGATCTATAGGAGATGAGTCAGTCCCATGGAATAGATCTATAGGAGATGAGTCAGTCCCATGGAATAGACCTATAGGAGATGAGTCAGTCCCATGGAATAGATCTATAGGAGATGAGTCAGTCCCATGGAATAGACCAATAGGGGGTGAGTCAGTCCCATGGAATAGACCTATAGGAGGTGAGTCAGTCCCATGGAATAGACCTATAGGAGATGAGTCAGTCCCATGGAATAGACCGAGAGGAGGTGAGTCAGTCCCATTGAATAGACCTATAGGAGATGAGTCAGTCCCATGGAATAGACCTATAGGAGGTGAGTCAGTCCCATGGAATAGACCTATAGGAGATGAGTCAGTCCCATGGAATAGACCCATAGGAGGTGAGTCAGTCCCATGGAATAGACCTATAGGAGGTGAGTCAGTCCCATGGAATAGACCTATAGGAGGTGAGTCAGTCCCATGGAATAGACCTATAGGAGGTGAGTCAGTCCCATGGAATAGACCTATAGGAGGTGAGTCAGTCCCATGGAATAGACCTATAGGAGGTGAGTCAGTCCCATGGAATAGACCTAGAGGAGGTGAGTCATGGAATAGACCTATAGGGTGTGAGTCAGTCCCATGGAATAGACCTATAGGAGGTGAGTCAGTCCCATGGAATAGACCTATAGGAGGTGAGTCAGTCCCATGGAATAGACCTATAGGGTGTGAGTCAGTCCCATGGAATAGATCTATAGGAGATGAGTCAGTCCCATGGAATAGATCTATAGGAGATGAGTCAGTCCCATGGAATAGACCTATAGGAGATGAGTCAGTCCCATGGAATAGACCTACAGGAGGTGAGTCAGTCCCATGGAATAGACCTACAGGAGGTGAGTCAGTCCCATGGAATAGACCTATAGGAGGTGAGTCAGTCCCATGGAATAGACCTATAGGAGGTGAGTCAGTCCCATGGAATAGACCTATAGGAGGTGAGTCAGTCCCATGGAATAGACCTATAGGAGGTGAGTCAGTCCCATGGAATAGACCTATAGGAGGTGAGTCAGTCCCATGGAATAGACCTATAGGAGGTGAGTCAGTCCCATGGAATAGACCTATAGGAGATGAGTCAGTCCCATGGAATAGATCTATAGGAGATGAGTCAGTCCCATGGAATAGACCTACAGGAGGTGAGTCAGTCCCATGGAATAGACCTATAGGAGGTGAGTCAGTCCCATGGAATAGACCTATAGGAGGTGAGTCAGTCCCATGGAATAGACCTATAGGAGATGAGTCAGTCCCATGGAATAGACCTACAGGAGGTGAGTCAGTCCCATGGAATAGACCTGTAGGAGGTGAGTCAGTCCCATGGAATAGACCTATAGGAGATGAGTCAGTCCCATGGAATAGACCTATAGGAGATGAGTCAGTCCCATGGAATAGACCTATAGGAGGTGAGTCAGTCCCATGGAATAGACCTACAGGAGGTGAGTCACATTTTATTAGTTAAAGCATTTTCCATGGAAACGTACAGAGGAGTTTATGCAAATCAACCCTACCTGTTTTGACACCTGAAGGAGGAGTCTCTGAAAACCTATTTAAATCAGTCTGTCCTGACTCAGCTCAACAGTCTCCAGTCTACCAACTGGTCTCTGTAATAACTATTTAAATCAGTCTGTCCTGACTCTGCTCAACAGTCTCCAGTCTACCAACTGGTCTCTGTAATAACTATTTAAATCAGTCTGTCCTGACTCAGCTCAACAGTCTCCAGTCTACCAACTGGTCTCTGTAATAACTATTTAAATCAGTCTGTCCTGACTCAGCTCATCAGTCTCCAGTCTACCAACTGGTCTCTGTAATAACTATTTAAATCAGTCTGTCCTGACTCAGCTCAACAGTCTCCAGTCTACCAACTGGTCTCTGTAATAACTATTTAAATCAGTCTGTCCTGACTCAGCTCAACAGTCTCCAGTCTACCAACTGGTCTCTGTAATAACTATTTAAATACTAAGACCAAGGCGTGACACCAACAGTCTCCAAATTGTGTCTTCCCTTTTCATAGATGATGTGGTTTCAGACAATGTGGTTTCTATTGATCTGTTCAAATCAAATGATACATTTGGTCACATACACATATTTAGCAGATGTTATTGCAGGTTTTTGCGGGTGGAGCGAAATGCTTGTTTGTCAGTAGCCTATAGGTCTATACTACCCTGTGCCAGCAGTATATAGGTCTATTCCACCCTGTGTCAGCAGTATATAGGTCTATACTACCCTGTGTCAGCAGTATATAGGTCTATACCACCCTGTGTCAGCAGAATATAGGTCTATACTACCCTGTGTCAGCAGTATATAGGTCTATACCACCCTGTGTCAGCAGAATATAGGTCTATACTACCCTGTGTCAGCAGTATATAGGTCAATACTACCCTGTGTCAGTAGCCTATAGGTCTATACTACCCTGTGTCAGCAGTAGCCTATAGGTCTATACTACCCTGTGTCAGCAGTAGACTATAGGTCTATACTACCCTGTGTCAGCAGTAGACTATAGGTCTATACTACCCTGTGTCAGCAGTAGTCTATAGGTCTATACTACCCTGTGTCAGCAGTAGACTATAGGTCTATACTACCCTGTGTCAGCAGTAGTCTATAGGTCTATACTACCCTGTGTCAGCAGTAGCCTATAGGTCTATACTACCCTGTGTCAGCAGTAGACTATAGGTCTATACTACCCTGTGTCAGTAGTCTATAGGTCTATACTACCCTGTGTCAGCAGTATATAGGTCTATACTACCCTGTGTCAGCAGTCTATAGGTCTATACTACCCTGTGTCAGCAGTAGACTATAGGTCTATACTACCCTGTGTCAGCAGTAGCCTATACTACCCTGTGTCAGCAGTAGCCTATAGGTCTATACTACCCTGTGTCAGCAGTAGTCTATAGGTCTATACTACCCTGTGTCAGCAGTAGCCTATACTACCCTGTGTCAGCAGTAGTATATAGGTCTATACTACCCTGTGTCAGCATTAGCCTATAGGTCTATACTACCCTGTGTCAGCAGTAGACTATAGGTCTATACTACCCTGTGTCAGCAGTAGCCTATAGGTCTATACTACCCTGTGTCAGCAGTAGCCTATAGGTCTATATTACCCTGTGATTTTTGTTGTAATAAAAACGATACTGCTAATGTCTGGAGACATAAAGTGTAGTAGAAATGTTGGTAAGACTCCAGAACTCCCATCAAAAGCAAGCCAGCTTACTGGCTACCAGAGATCTGCATGGAGGAATGGGCCAAAATACAAGCAACAGTGTGTGAAAACCTTGTGAAGACTTACAGAAAGTATTGAGATAAACTTATTTTATTGACCAAATACTTATTTTCCCACCATAATTTGCAAATAAATTCATTACAAATCCTACAATGTGATTTTCTGGATTTTTTTTCTCATTTTGTCTGTCATAGTTGAAGTGTACCTATGATGAAAATTACAGGCCTCTCTCATCTTTTAAAGTGGGAGAACTTGCACAATTGGTGGCTGACTAAATGCTTTTTTGCCCCACTGTATATATACAATGTTTTCTCTCCCCTCCCCTTTCACTATAAGGTCTGTCGTGTTCTGTTGAATTCGGCGCATGTGACAAATAACATTTGGTTTGATTAGGGGAGAGAAAACAACAGCTGGTGCACGATATCTAAGGAAGTCTCGAGTCATTGCTCGACTGAGGTAGAGTTTCTCATGATAAACTGTAGACCACATTACCTACTGAGAGAGATTTTTATCTATATTCTGTGCAACTGTTTACATACCACCACAGTCAGAGGCTGGAACCAAGATGGCATTGAATGAGCTGTACTCCGCCATAAGCAAACAAAAAACCCTCACCCAGAGGCGGCTCTCCTACAGGGAAACTTAAAACCATTTTACCTCATTTCTATCAGCATGTTAAATGTGCAACCAGAGGGAAACAAAGTCTAGACCACAATACTCCACACACAGAGACACATACAAAGCTCTCCCTCGCCCTCCATTTGGCAAATCTGACCATAATTCTAACCTCCTGATTCCTGTATACAAGCAAAAATGAAAGCAGGAAGCACCAGTGACAAGATCAAGAAAAAAGTGGTCAGATGAAGCAAATGCTAAACTACAGGACTGTTTTTCCATCACATCTATGTGGAACATGTTCCAGGATTCCTCCGATGGCATTGAAGAATACACCACATCTGTTATGGGCTTCATCAATAAGTGCATCGATGACGTCATCCCCACAGTGACCGTACGTACATACCCCAACCAGAAGCCATGGATTACAGGCAGCGTCCGCACTGAGCTAGAGATGACGCCTTCAAGGAGCGGGACTCGAAACCAGAAGCTTATAAGATATTCCACCAGTCCCTCCAACAAACCATCAAACAGGCAAAGGGTCAATACAGGACTAAGATGAAGTCGTACTACACCGGCTCTGACAATCGTCGGATGTTGCAGGGCCTGCAAACCATTACAGACTACAAAGGGAAGCACAGCCGAGAGCTGCCCAGTGACACAAGCCTTCCAGGCGAACTAAACTACTTCTATGCTCACTTCGAGGCAAATGGCACTGAAACATGCATGAGAGCATCAGCTGTTCCGGAAGACTGTGTGATCACGCTCTCCGCGGCCGAGGTGAGTAAGACCTTTAAACAGGTCATCATTCACAAGGCCGCAGAGCCGGATGGATTACCAGGACGTGTACTGCGAGTGCTGAACAACTGTCTTCACTGACCTTTTCAACCTCTCCCTGTCCGAGTCTGTAATGCCAACGTGTTTTAAGCAGACCACCATAGTCTGTGCCCAAGAACACGAAGGTAACCTGCCTAAATGTCTACCGACCAGTAGCACTCACGTCTGTAGCCATGAAGTGCTTTGACAGGCTGGTCATGGCTCACATCAATGCACATCGATGAAGTTCTTCATGGAGGGGACAACTCCAAATCTATTATTTTGGTAAGTGTGACAGTCCAGGATCAAAACCGCGACAAGCCGATTTGCCAGTTGTTCAACAACATCTGGATCACGTGATATTCACCAAAAGAGGTCGAGAAGAGAATAGGTCAAGACGAGAATAGGTCAAGAAGAGAGAATAGGTCGAGGAGAGAGAATAGGTTGAGAAGAGAGAATAGGTCAAGAAGAGAATAGGTCAAGAAGAGAATAGGTCAAGAAGAGAATAGGTCGAGAAGAGAGAATAGGTCGAGAAGAGAGAATAGGTCAAGGAGAGAGAATAGGTTGAGAAGAGAGAATAGGTCGAGAAGAGAGAATAGGTCGAGAAGAGAGAATAGGTCAAGAAGAGAGAATAGGTCAAGGAGAGAGAATAGGTTGAGAAGAGAGAATAGGTCAAGAAGAGAATAGGTCGAGAAGAGAATAGGTCGAGAAGAGAGAATAGGTCGAGGAGAGAGAATAGGTCGAGAAGAGAATAGGTCGAGAAGAGAATAGGTCGAGAAGAGAATAGGTCGAGAAGAGAATAGGTCGAGAAGAGGGAATAGGTCGAGAAGAGAGAATAGGTCGAGAAGAGAGAATAGGTCGAGAAGAGAATAGGTCGAGAAGAGAATAGGTCGAGAAGAGAATAGGTCGAGAAGAGGGAATAGGTCGAGAAGAGAATAGGTCAAGAAGAGAGAATAGGTCGAGGAGAGAGAATAGGTCGAGAAGAGAGAATAGGTCAAGAAGAGAGAATAGGTCGAGAAGAGAATAGGTCGAGAAGAGAATAGGTCGAGAAGAGAATAGGTCGAGAAGAGAATAGGTCGAGAAGAGAATAGGTCGAGAAGAGGGAATAGGTCGAGAAGAGAGAATAGGTCGAGAAGAGAGAATAGGTCGAGAAGAGAATAGGTCGAGAAGCGAGAATAGGTCGAGAAGAGAGAATAGGTCGAGAAGAGAGAATAGGTCGAGAAGAGGGAATAGGTCGAGAAGAGAGAATAGGTCGAGAAGAGAGAATAGGTCGAGAAGAGAATAGGTCGAGAAGCGAGAATAGGTCGAGAAGAGAGAATAGGTCGAGAAGAGAGAATAGGTCGAGAAGAGAGAATAGGTCGAGAAGAGAGAATAGATCGAGGAGAGAGAATAGGTCGAGGAGAGAGAATAGGTCGAGAAGAGAGAATAGGTCGAGAAGAGAGAATAGGTTGAGAAGAGAGAATAGGTCGAGAAGAGAGAATTGGTCGAGAAGCGAGAATAGGTTGAGGAGAGAGAATAGGTCGAGAAGAGAATAGGTCGAGAAGCGAGAATAGGTCGAGAAGCGAGAATAGGTCGAGAAGAGAGAATAGGTCGAGAAGAGAGAATAGGTCGAGAAGAGAGAATAGGTAGAGAAGAGAGAATAGGTTGAGAAGAGAGAATAGGTTGAGAAGAGAGAATAGGTCGAGAAGAGAGAATAGGTCGAGAAGAGAATAGGTCGAGAAGCGAGAATAGGTCGAGAAGAGAGAATAGGTCGAGAAGAGAGAATAGGTCGAGAAGAGAGAATAGGTCGAGGTGAGAGAATAGGTTGAGAAGAGAGAGAATAGGTCGAAGAGAGAGAATAGGTTGAGAAGAGAGAATAGGTCGAGAAGAGAGAATAGGTTGAGAAGAGAGAATAGGTCGAGAAGAGAGAATAGTTTGAGAAGAGAGAATATGTCAAGGAGAGAGAATAGGTCGAGAAGATAGAATAGGTCGAGAAGAGAGTATAGGTCGAGAAGAGAATAGGTTGAGAAGAGAGAATAGGTCAAGGAGAGAGAATAGGTCGAGAAGAGAGAATAGGTCGAGAACAGAATAGATCGAGGGCGGAGAAGAGAGAGAGAGAGGGAACAGGCAGGGCGCCGCATCCAACTGGCAATTTAATTCAAAGTTAATTTGATTTAATTGACTATGTCATATCTTGTTATGTCTGTTCCTGTCCTTTCTCTTCACTCTGTCTCTCTCTGCTGGTCTTTTTAGGTTACCTTCTCTGTCTCTCATTCTTCAGCTGATCTACATCTCCCCTAACTAGCTCATTCACTCTTTCCCACCTGTTCTCTCTTCCCCCTCTGATTAGGTCTCTATTTCTCTCTCTGTTCCTGCTACTTTCAGTGTCTGATTCTTGTTTGTGTTTTTGATGCCAGAAGCAAGCTGTCGTCTCGTTTGCTTCCACCTTGTCCTATCCTGTCGGAGTCTGCCTGGCAGGTGCATCCTGCATTATACTACGTTCTTTTTGTTCCATTGACTACGTTGGAAGAGGATTTATGCCATTCCTGTTTTTCATTAAAGAACTCTGTTTTCTGTTAAAACCGCTTTTGGGTCTTCACTCAAGTACATAACAGAAGAATCAGACCAAGAATGGACCCAGCGGCTCCGGACCCTTTTCACTCCGCCGTCGAGATCCAGGGAGCGATGCTAGGCAGACACGAGGAGGAATTGTCTGCTGCTCGACATGCCGTTGAGACCCTGGCCGTCCAAGTCTCCGACCTCACAAGACAGGTTCACCAACTCCACCTCGATCCACCGCCCACTTCCAGGGTTTCCGAGTCTCCGGAGCCCAGGATCAACAACCCGCCGTGTTACTCTGGGGAGCCCACTGAGTGCCGCTCATTCCTCACTCAGTGTGATGTGGTGTTCTCTCTCCAGCCCAACACTTACTCCAGGAGCGCAGCCCGCATCGCCTACGTCATTTCTCTCCTTACCGGACGGGCGCGTGAGTGGGGCACGGCAATCTGGGAGGCGAGGGCTGAGTGTATTAACCAGTATCAGGACTTTAAGGAGGAGATGATACGGGTTTTTGACCGTTCTGTTTTTGGGGAGGAGGCTTCCAGGGCCCTGTCTTCCCTATGTCAGGGGAATCGATCCATAACGGATTATTCTATTGAGTTTCGCACTCTCGCTGCCTCTAGTGACTGGAACGAGCTGGCTTTGCTCGCTCGTTTTCTGGAGGGTCTCCTCGTCGAGGTTAAGGATGAGATCCTCTCCCGGGAGGTTCCTTCCAGTCTGGACTCCTTAATAGCTCTCGCTATTCGCATAGAGCGACGGTTTGATCTTCGTCGCCGAGCTCGTGGAAAGGAGCTCGCGTTCTCCGTTGCTCCCCTCTCCACATCACTGCCACCTGCCGCATCACTGCCACCCTCCTCCGCCGGCTCGGATGCTGAGCCTATGCAGCTGGGGGTATCCGCATCTCGGCCAAGGAGAAGGAACGGAGAATCACCAATCGCCTCTGTCTCTACTGCGGCTCCGCTGGTCATTTTGTCACCTCATGTCCAGTAAAAGCCAGAGCTCATCAGTAAGAGGAGGGCTACTGGTGAGCGCAACTACTCAGGCCTCTCCTT
This sequence comes from Oncorhynchus masou masou, assembly GCF_036934945.1. Lineage (NCBI taxonomy): Eukaryota > Metazoa > Chordata > Actinopteri > Salmoniformes > Salmonidae > Oncorhynchus > Oncorhynchus masou. The sequence continues at coordinate 307,932 of NC_088234.1, read as the reverse complement.
CTGGATCACGCACTACCTTTCCGGTCCATCTCCGCTGGCCCGGTTCATCTGCTTCCTGCAGTGCCTTGATAGACTCTGGGGCGGAGGGCTGTTTTATGGACGAGACCTGGGCTCGGGAACATGACATTCCTCTCAGACAGTTAGGGGAGCCCACGGCCTTGTTCGCTTTAGATGGTAGTTCTCTCCCCAAGATTCAGCGTGAGACGCTGCCTTTAACCCTCACTGTCTCTGGTAATCATAGCGAAACCATTTCTTTTTTAATTTTTCGTTCACCTTTTACACCTGTTGTTTTGGGTCATCCCTGGCTAGTGCGCCATAACCCTTCTATTAATTGGTCTAGTAATACTATCCTATCCTGGAATGTTTCTTGTCATGTGACCTGTTTAATGTCTGCTATCCCTCCTGTTTCCTCTGTCTCTTCTTCACAGGAGGAGCCTGGCGATTTGACAGGGGTGCCGGAGGAGTATCACGATCTGCGCACGGTGTTCAGTCGTTCCAAGGCCACTTCTCTCCCTCCACACCGGTCGTATGACTGTAGTATTGATCTCCTTCCGGGAACTACTCCCCCCCCGGGGTAGATTATACTCTCTGTCGGCTCCCGAACGTAAGGCTCTCGAGGATTATTTGTCGGTTTCGCTCGACGCCGGTACCATAGTCTCCTCCTCCTCTCCCGCCAGAGCGGGGGTTTTTTTTGTTCAGAAGAAGGACGGGTCCCTGCGCCCATGCGTGGATTATCGAGGGCTGAATGACATAACAGTTAAGAATCGTTATCCGCTTCCTCTTATGTCTTCAGCCTTCGAGATCCTGCAGGGAGCCAGGTTTTTCACCAAATTGGACCTTCGTAACGCCTACCATCTCGTGCGCATCAGGGAGGGGGACGAGTGGAAGACGCCGTTTAACACTCCGTTAGGGCACTTTGAATACCGGGTTCTTCCTTTCGGCCTCGTTAACGCTCCAGCTGTCTTTCAGGCACTAGTTAACGACGTCCTGAGAGACATGCTGAACATTTTTGTTTTCGTTTACATGGACGATATCCTGATTTTTTCACCGTCTCTCTCGATTCATGTTCAGCACGTGCGACGCGTCCTCCAGCGCCTTTTGGAGAACTGTCTTTATGTGAAGGCTGAGAAGTGCACTTTTCATGCCGCCTCTGTCCCTTTTCTCGGTTCCGTTATTTCCGCTGAGGGCATTAAGATGGATCCCGCTAAGGTCCAGGCTGTCATTGATTGGCCCGTTCCTAAGTCACGCGTCGAGCTGCAGCGCTTTCTTGGCTTCGCTAATTTCTATCGTCGTTTCATCCGTAATTTCGGTCAGGTGGCAGCTCCCCTCACAGCCCTTACTTCTGTTAAGACGTGCTTTAAGTGGTCCGTTTCCGCCCAGGGAGCTTTTGATCTTCTTAAGAATCGTTTTACATCCGCACCTATTCTTGTTACACCTGACATCTCTAGTCAGTTTGTTGTTGAGGTTGACGCGTCAGAGGTGGGCGTGGGAGCCATTCTTTCTCAGCAGTCTCTCTCTCTGACGGCAAGGTCCATCCTTGCGCGTTTTTCTCTCATCGCTTATCGCCGTCAGAACGTAACTATGATGTTGGTAATCGCGAACTGCTCGCCATCCGCTTAGCCCTAGGCGAATGGCGACAGTGGTTGGAGGGGGCGACCGTTCCTTTTGTCGTTTGGACTGACCATAGGAACCTTGAGTACATCCGTTCAGCCAAACGACTTAATGCGCGTCAGGCTCGTTGGGCTCTGTTTTTCGCTCGTTTCGAGTTTGTTATTTCTTATCGTCCGGGCTCAAAAAACACCAAGCCTGATGCTTTATCTCGTCTCTTCAGTTCTTCTGAGGTCTCCACCGACCCCGAGGGGATTCTCCCTGACGGGCGTGTTGTCGGGTTGACTGTCTGGGGAATTGAGAGGCAGGTAAAGCAAGCACTCGCTCACACTCCGTCGCCGCGAGCTTGTCCTAGGAACCTTCTGTTCGTTCCCGTTCCTACTCGTCCGGCCGTTCTTCAGTGGGCCCACTCTGCCAAGTTAGCCGGCCACCCCGGCGTTCGGGGTACGCTCGCTTCCATTCGCCAGCGTTTCTGGTGGCCCACTCGGGAACGTGACGCGCGTCGATTTGTCGCCGCTTGTTCGGTCTGCGCGCAGACTAAATCTGGGAACTCTCCTCCTGCCGGCCGTCTCAGACCGCTTCCCATTCCCTCTCGACCGTGGTCTCACATCGCTTTAGATTTTATCACCGGACTGCCTTCATCAGCGGGGAAGACAGTTATTCTTACGGTTGTCGATAGATTCTCTAAGGCGGCTCATTTCATTCCTCTCGATAAGCTCCCTTCTGCTAAGGAGACGGCTCAGATCATTATCGAGAATGTTTTCCGAATTCATGGCCTTCCGTCTGACGTCGTTTCCGACAGAGGCCCGCAGTTCACGTCTCAATTTTGGAGGGAGTTTTGCCGTTTGATTGGGGCTTCCGTCAGTCTCTCGTCCGGCTTTCATCCCCAGTCTAACGGTCAAGCCGAACGGGCCAATCAGACTGTTGGTCGCATTTTACGCAGTCTTTCTTTTCGTAACCCTGCGTCTTGGTCAGAACAGCTCCCCTGGGCAGAGTACGCCCACAACTCGCTTCCCTCGTCTGCTACCGGTCTATCTCCTTTTCAGAGTAGCCTCGGGTACCAGCCTCCGCTGTTCTCATCTCAGCTCGCCGAGTCCTGCGTCCCCTCCGCTCAGGCTTTTGTCCAGCGTTGCGAGCGCACCTGGAAGGGGTTCAGGTCGGCACTTTGCCGTAATAGGCGCAGACTGTGAGGGCCGCTAATAAGCGTAGGACCAAGAGTCCTAGATATTGTTGCGGTCAGAGAGTATGGCTCTCCACTCAGAACCTTCCCCTTAAGACAGCTTCTCGCAAGTTGGCCCCGCGGTTCATTGGTCCGTTCCGTATTTCTCAGGTCATTAATCCTGTCGCAGTGCGACTTCTTCTCCCGCTATCTTCGTCGCGTTCACCCGGTCTTCCATGTCTCCTGTGTTAAGCCCGTTCTTCGCGCCCCGCTCGTCCCTCCCCCCCCATCCTTGTCGAGGGCGCACCCATCTACAGGGTTCGTAAGATTTTGGACATGCGCCCTCGGGGCCGTGGTCATCAGTACCTAGTGGATTGGGAGGGGTACGGTCCTGAGAGAGGAGTTGGGTTCCCTCTCGGGACGTGCTGGACCGTTCGCTGATCGATGATTTCCTCCGTTGCCGCCAGGTTTCCTCCTCGAGTGCGCCAGGAGGCGCTCGGTGAGTGGGGGGTACTGTCATGTCTTGTTATGTCTGTTCCTGTCCTTTCTCTTCACTCTGTCTCTCTCTGCTGGTCTTTTTAGGTTACCTTCTCTGTCTCTCATTCTTCAGCTGTTCTACATCTTCCCTAACTAGCTCATTCACTCTTTCCCACCTGTTCTCTCTTCCCCCTCTGATTAGGTCTCTATTTCTCTCTCTGTTCCTGCTACTTTCAGTGTCTGATTCTTGTTTGTGTTTTTGATGCCAGAAGCAAGCTGTCGTCTCGTTTGCTTCCACCTTGTCCTATCCTGTCGGAGTCTGCCTGGCAGGTGCATCCTGCATTATACTACGTTCTTTTTGTTCCATTGACTACGTTGGAAGAGGATTTATGCCATTCCTGTTTTTCATTAAAGAACTCTGTTTTCTGTTAAAACCGCTTTTGGGTCTTCACTCAAGTACATAACAGACTAAATGTATCTACACATAAATCAATAAAATCATTCAAAATAGGTTCACACACCAGCAAGCATTATTTGGCAACAGTTGATCATTCGCTTATTTAACGAAATGAAATGCATGACGTGTTTGTAAACACATCCTCACCTCATGAAATGCATGACGTGTTTGTAAACACATCCTCACCTAATGAAATGCATGACGTGTTTGTAAACACATCCTCACCTAATGAAATGCATGACGTGTTTGTAAACACATCCTCACCTAATGAAATGCATGACGTGTTTGTTAACACGTCCTCACCTAATGAAATGCATGACATGTTTGTAAACACATCCTCACCTAATGAAATGCATGACGTGTTTGTAAACACGTCCTCACCTAATGACATGCATGACGTGTTTGTAAACACATCCTCACCTAATGAAATGCATGACGTGTTTGTAAACACGTCCTCACCTAATGAAATGCATGTGTTTGTAAACACATCCTCACCTAATGAAATGCATGACGTGTTTGTAAACACATCCTCACCTAATGAAATGCATGACGTGTTTGTAAACACATCCTCACCTAATGAAATGCATGACGTGTTTGTAAACACATCCTCACCTAATGAAATGCATGACGTGTTTGTAAACACATCCTCACCTAATGAAATGCATGACGTGTTTGTAAACACATCCTCACCTAATGAAATGCATGACGTGTTTGTAAACACATCCTCACCTAATGAAATGCATGACGTGTTTGTAAACACATCCTCACCTAATGAAATGCATGACGTGTTTGTAAACACATCCTCACCTAATGAAATGCATGACGTGTTTGTAAACACATCCTCACCTAATGAAATGCATGACGTGTATCTTCCAAGATGGCGTAGCAGTCGGACGTCTGTTTGTCTTGTCCCGTCCCATGTTTCTATATTTTTCTTCGTATGTATTTCGGATATATTTAATCTCACTTTCCATCTACTGACTGAATATACTCTCCTGCAACCCGCCTCACCCGATGTGGTACGGATCTGCTATTTTTATACTTTTAAGAATCCAGAATTCCCATCATCAGCTAGCCAGCTAACTGGCTACGAACTAACTGGCTACTAGCTAACTGGCTACTAGCTTACTGGCTACCAGCTAACTGGCTACTAGCTAACTGGCTACTAGCTAACTGGCTACTAGCTTACTGGCTACCAGCTAACTGGCTACGAACTAACTGGCTACTAGCTAACTGGCTACTAGCTTACTGGCTACCAGCTAACTGGCTACTAGCTAACTGGCTACTAGCTTACTGGCTACCAGCTAACTGGCTACTAGCTAACTGGCTACTAGCTAACTGGCTACTAGGTTACTGGCTACTAGGTTACTGGCTGCCAGCTAACTGGCTACTAGCTAACTGGCTACTAGCTTACTGGCTACCAGCTAACTGGCTACTAGCTAACTGGCTACTAGCTAACTGGCTACTAGGTTACTGGCTGCCAGCTAACTGGCTACTAGCTAACTGGCTACTAGCTTACTGGCTACCAGCTAACTGGCTACTAGCTAACCACGGCCCGCTAGCTGTCTAAAGCACATCGGACTGTTAGCTTAAGCGGCCCATTGGACAAATTCTTTGGCCACTATACCTAGTTTGCCAATTGGCCTGGTTTACCACACAGAGCCCTGCTGATCCTTCCTCCAAACCGGAACCCAAATGGAAGCTAGCCAGCTAACTAGCTATTAGTTTGTTGTAAGCTAGCCACTGCTTGCGGTCATCAGCTACCACGGACAACTTGCCCATGCCCAGATATCTGCTCCTCTTGCTCTCTGTTCTGAATGTACTGAGCGTCCAGTTCTTTTAGCCTTTAGCCATACCCTTAACCTACTCCTTCTCTGTTCCTCTGGTGATGTGGAGGTTAATCCAGGTTCTGCAGTGCCTAGCTCCACTCCCATTCCCAGGTGCTCTAATTTGTTGACTTATGTAATCGTAAAAGCATTGGTTTCATGTTAACATTAGAAGCCTCCTTCCTAAGTTTGTTTTATTCACTGCCCTAGCACACTGTGCCAACCCGGATGTCCTAGCCGTGTCTGAATCCTGGCTCAGGAAGACCACCAAAAACCCCGAAATTTCCATCCCCAACTATAACATTTTCCGACAAGATAGAACTGCCAAAGGGTGTGGTGTTGCAATCTACTGCAGAGAGAGCCTGCAGAGTTCTGTCTTACTATCCAGGTCTGTACCCAAACAATTCGAGCTTCTACTTTTAAATATCCAACTTTCCAGAAACAAGTCTCTCACTATTGCTGCTTGCTATAGAACACCCTCTGCCCCCAGCTATGCCCTATGTGAGCTGATTGCCCCCCATATATCTTCAGAGATCGTGCTGCTAGGTGACCTAAACTGGGACTTGCTTAACACCCCATAAATCCTACAATCTAAGCTTGATGCCCTCAATCTCACACAAATTATCAATGAACCTATCAGGTACAACCCCAAATCTGTAAACACAGTCAACCTCAGATATCATCCTAACCAACTTGCCCTCCAAATACACCTCTGTAGTTTTCAATCAAGATCTCAGTGAGCACTGCCTCATTGCCTGCATCCGTAACGGGTCTGCGGTCAAATGACCACCCCTCATCACTGTCAAATCCTTCCTAAAACCCTTGAGCGAGCAGGCCTATCTAATCGACCTGGCCAAGGTATCCTGGAAGGATATTGACCTCATCCCATCAGAAGATGCCTGGTCATTCTTTAAAAGTGCCTTCCTCACCATCTTAAATAAGCATGCCCCTTTCAAAAAAAATTTGAACAAGTACCAGATATAGCCCTTGGTTCTCTCCAGACTTGACTGCCCTTGACCAGCACAGATACATCCTGTGTCATTCTGCATTAGCATCAAATAGCCCCCGCGATATGCAACTTTTCAGGGAAGTTAGGAACCAATATACACAGTCAGTTAAGAAAGCTAAGGCAGGCTTTTTCAAGCAGATATTTGCCTCCTGTAGCACAAACTCAAAGTTCTGAGACACTGTAAAGTCCATGGAGAATAAGAGCACCTCCTCCCAGCTGCCCACTGTACTGAGGCTAGGAAACACTGTCACCACCGATAAAATCCGCTATAATATAGAATTTCAATAAGCATTTTTCTACAGCTGGCCATGCTTTCCACCTGGCTACCCCTACCCCGATCAACAGCCCTGCACACCCCACTGCAACTCGCACCTTCCTCCCCCATTTCTCCTTCACCCAAATTAAGCATCTCCAATCCAAAATTAAATCTAGAATCGGCTTCCAATTTCACAACAAAGCATCCTTCACACATGCTGCCAAACATACCTTCGTAAAACTGACCATCCTACAGATCCTTGACTTTGGCGATGCCATTTACAAAATAGCCTCCAACATTCTTCTCAACAAATTGGATCCAGTCTATCACAGTGCCATCCGTTTTGTCACCAAAGCCCCATACACTACCCACCACTGTGACCTGTACGCTCTTGCTGGCTTGCCCTCGATTCATACTCGTCACCTTACCAACTGGCTCCAGGTCATCTACAAGTCTCTGCTTGGTAAAGCCCCGCCTTATCTCAGCTCACTGGTCACCATAGCAGCACTCACTCATAGCACGCACTCCAGTAGGTATGTCTCACTGGTCACCCCAAAGCCAATTCCTCCTTTAGCCGCCTGTCCTTCCAGTTCTCTGCTGCCAATGACTGGAACGAACTGCAAAAATCACTGAAGCTGAAGACTCATATCTCCCTCACTAGCTTTAAGCACCAGCTGTGAGAGCAGCTCACAGATCCCTGCACCTGTACATAGCCCATCTGTAAACAGCCCATCCATCTACCTCATCCCCATACTGTATTTATTTATTTATCTTGCTCCTTTGCACCCCAGTATCTCTACTTCCACATTCATCGTCTGCACATCTACCATTCCAGTGTTTAATTGCTATATTGTAATTACTTCGCCACCATGGCCTATTTATTGCCTTACCTCCCTTATTTGCACTCACTGTACATAGACTTTTGTTTTCTTTTTTTCTACTGTATTATTGACTGTATGTTTTGTTAATTCCATGTGTAACTCTGTTGTATGTGTCGAACTGCTATGCTTTATCTTGGCCAGGTCGCAGTTGTAAATGAGAACTTGTTCTCAACTAGCCTACCTGGTTAAATAAAGGTGAAATAAATGTTTTTAATAATTAACAAAAAAACACAAAAAGAAAGAAGAAACGTATCTGATATAGACTATAGCCTAGACCTCCTCTAAGAAACGTATCTGATATAGACTATAGCCTAGACCTCCTCTAATTAACGTATCTGATATAGACTATAGCCTAGACCTCCTCTAAGAAACGTTTCTGATATAGACTATAGCCTAGACCTTCTCTGTGAAACGTATCTGGTATAGCCTATAGCCTAGACCTCCTCTAAGAAACGTATCTGATTTAGCCTATAGCCTAGACCTACTCTAAGAAACGTATCTGATTTAGCCTATAGCCTAGACCTACTCTAAGAAACGTTTCTGATATAGACTATAGCCTAGACCTTCTCTGTGAAACGTATCTGGTATAGCCTATAGCCTAGACCTCCTCTAAGAAACGTATCTGATTTAGCCTATAGCCTAGACCTACTCTAAGAAACGTTTCTGATATAGACTATAGCCTAGACCTACTCTAAGAAACGTTTCTGATATAGCCTATAGCCTTGGCCTTCTCTAAGAAACATATCTGATATGGAATATAGCCTAGACCTTCTCTAAGAAACGTATCTGATATGGAATATAGCCTAGACCTTCTCTGTGAAACGTATCTGATATGGCCTATAGCCTAGACCACATATGTCAGAGTCAAGGCCCGCGGGCCACATCCGGCCCGCGAGAAGGTTTTTTACGGCCCCTGGGATGATCTTGATTTATTATTAGAACCGGCCCGCAGACCGCAGCAAGCCGGCAGCCCGCAGATCTTTTACACGCACCAATACTACATTTCCCACAATGCAACGGTGACGCACCGAGCAGTAGGCTGCTTCATTTCAATATTTATTGGCACAGCAGTCGTCAGCATCACAGTAAAATTAACTTTCAGATACCCATCAAAAATGGCAAAACGGAAGGTGGACACTGAGAACCGGGGTTTCAAACAAGGTGGGAGTCGGAGTATATGTTCACGGAGGTAGCTGGAAAACCTGTGTGTCTTCTGTGTGGAGAAAGTGTGGCGGTACTGAAAGAGTATAATCTGAGACGACATTATGAAACGAAACACGCGGACAAAAACAAGAATATGGACATGGAACAAAGGCTACAAAAGGCAGAGGAATTAAAACGAGGCCTCAAATCTCGACAGGCTCTGTTCAAAAAAGCCAAATCACAAGGCCAGGCTGCTGTCAAGGCCAGTTTTATTTTGGCAGAAGAGATCGCTAAATCAGCCCGGCCATTTACGGAGGGGGATTTCATCAAAAACTGCATGATTAAAGTTTGTGACGAAGTTTGCCCAGAAAAAGGCAACTCTTTTTAAATGTGAGTCTGAGCAGAAACACCATTGCCGAGAGAGTAGACCAGTTGTCCATCAATCTAAAAGAGCAGCTTGTGAAAAAGGGAAAAGATGTCATTGCATATTCCTTGGCTGTGGATGAGAGCACCGACATTTCTGACATTGCCCAGTTGTCAATTTTCATCCGCGGAGTGGACTCCAGCCTAAGCGTGACAGAGGAGTTTTTGGCTTTACGTCCTATGCATGGCACAACTACGGGGCATGATTTGTATGAAGAGGTGTCAAGATGTGTAAATGAGATGGAGCTGCCTTGGGAAAAACTCGTGGGTTTGACAACCGACGGAGCACCTGCGATGTGTGGACACAGGAGCGGACTGGTGGAGAAGATACGGGAAAAGATGCAAGAGGAAAACGCGACAGGTGAGCTGACAGCTTATCATTGTATCATACACCAGGAAGCGTTGTGCGGTAAAGCCTTGAAAATGGAGCATGTAATGAGCATCATCACGCGCACAGTTAACTTTATCAGAGCCAAAGGTTTGAATCACCGCCAGTTCAAGGCATTTCTGACGGAGTTAGAAACGGAGCATGGTGATTTGCCTTATCACACAGAGGTGCGATGGCTAAGCCAGGGAAAGGTGCTTCAAAGATGTTTCGAGCTTCGTGAGGAACAAAGTGTTGTTTTTGATTAATAGATTTTTGCACTTTATTTTATTGTATTTCAATCCAATTATATTTTAAAAATATTTCAGTTGAGTGGATGATAGAAAATTGCTATTATTGTTTTTTTCTTTGAAGTAAATTTAGCCCACTTTTGCTAAAATAGAAAATATAGGCTACTGATGGTGCCTTGAATACCGGTTTCTTTCATTTAATGTTCATGTTATGGGGATTTTTATATAAAGGAAATTTGTCTTTTGTGTCTGTTGAAAATTAAAGATTACTGACAGAGCCATAAGAAAATATTGCTTTATTTATCTGATCATATTGGAATATATTTGTTAGGTTTTCAGTAGGTTCAATTAGGTTCACTAGACTATATGCGTCATTTAAAAATTTTTCAATGAACATTCGAACAGTCCGGCCCTCGGCTTGTAGCTAAATTTTTTATTTGGCCCTCCGTCCATTTGACTTTGACACCCCTGGCCTAGACCATCTCTAAGAAACGTATCTGATATAGCCTATAGCCTAGACCTTCTCTAAGAAACATATCTGATATAGACTATAGCCTAGACCTTCTCAAATAGGCCCTGGTCTAAAGTAGTGCACTCCATAGGGAATAGGGTTCAAATAGTCCCTGGTCTAAAGTAGTGCACTACATAGGCAAAAGGGTTCAAATAGGCCCTGACCTGGGAGAAAACATGGAGAACCCTGAACTCACCATGTTACCAATCTGTCACCAATCACTCTGCTGATCCATCAGAAACCAATAAATATCTCCAGGTCTGTTGAACAAAGTGATTTTCATTGAAACTGGGGTCATACTGACACACACACACACACACACACACACACACACACACACACACACACACACACACACACACACACTGTCTGCAGTGATTGGCATTATAATGTAATTTATTTATGTATTTATTTTCTATTGTACAGAGTTGTCTACTGTTGTCTGTCGCCCCCCAGTGGTTCTTTGTTGTAAGAACGAACTTATTTCCTTCCCAAATGGGACTCTATTGTAGTGCACTATAAAGGGAACAGGGGGCCATTAGGGACATATGTAACTGGAATATGTTGTTGCACTACGTCCTAATGATTAGCTCTGGTCCAGTGTGTGACTTGCATCTTGATAAAGCTGAACCGTGTTGATGGATATAACACCCTGGACCAGAGCTACCTAACAAGCAGCTGCCTGGGTTTTCAAAAGGATAAAAGCTCAATTAATAGGGACAGAATAGCAAAGTCTTTTTTTCTTTCCTCCAATATTATAGGCTGCAGCTCAGCTTCAGATTGTCATAGAGAGGAATCGATAATCGATGTATTCATTTTGTAGAGTGGCCTCTTTCCTCTGCTGTGGTGATGCATTGCAGTCAGCGATGTTTTCTCTCAGTAGCTGTCCATGGTCCTGAGATCAGATCATGTGAGTTTGCTTAGACACCAGCCTGATCTCCAGCTCCTTCCACCTCTGGAAACTATCTAGGTGGTCATGTGACTTCTCATGAGAGGCTGAGGAGGTGACACTGATTCTTCCCTGGTTCCATCCCCGACCAGCGCAGATTTGGACTCGTGTGAAAAAAGTTTGCCGCAACAATCAGAAGGCTGCATCGTTTTGCTTGGAATAGACAAGCCTTGGTTTCTCCACTCTCTCCCCGTTCCCCATCCTCCTATTGTAGTTAGCCACCGAAAACTTTCGTTGCCCCTCATCTCTTGGTAAATTCCCCTCCTTATCCTGATGTGGCCCAGCCTGCACTAACATATCCCGTAAAGATCCATTCCTATATTTTGTCCACTCAGCGGGATCTTCTATGTTTTTGTCTGGGAGTCGGATTTAGCAGCAGCACCACCACTGTCACCGGGGACGGGGAGCGACGAATCTGAGTCTGGGTCCAAGATAGTAGGGTCTTCGCCGGCATTGTTTGGAGGTGTAGCCTGGCCTGGTGCGACCACCTGTTCTTGTCCAGACAGAGAGCTGTCATCATCGGTGGAAGTGCATGGCTCGGACTCCTCCGTTTTGTCTTCTTCGCTGCTAGAATCAGCTAACGGGGGCTCGTCGTTCTCGGCAAATGAATGGCCTGTCCTCGTAGGCTTGTAACTCTCCACACCGGCTGATGGACATTGTTGCACACTGATACATTTCAACAGAGAATTTCTTTGGTTAGGAGATTGTGCCTCTTTTCTCATAGTTAAAAATATATCCCTTCCTGATAATTTTTGTCTGTTAGACATGGTAGCATATTATTTGAAATCTCTACAGATTTATCTAGAGTGATATCCACTAGTAGTAGCTAGCTAACGGTTAGGTCACTGTTTTAACCTGTTAACGTTAGTGATTAAACTAGTAGCCTAACCTAACCTGTTTTAACCTGTTAACCTGTTAACGTGATTAAACCAGTAGCCTAACCTAACCTGTTAACGTTATTAAAACAGTGATTAAAATTAAACAGTAGCCTAACCTAACCTGATAACGTTAGTGATGATTAAAATTAAACTTCTTGAACTTACCCATCCCGTATCCGGGATCGTGAATACATAACGTTAGTGATTATTAAACCAGTAGCCTAACCTAACCTGTTAACGTTGATTAAAAATAGTGATTAAAACAACCTGCCTCAGTAGCCTAACCTAACCTGTTAACGTTAGTGATTAAAACAGCTCATTACCATAACGCAACGTTAACGATTTCTAAAAATCGCAAATGAAATGAAATAAATATGCCTGCTCTCAAGCTTAGCCTTTTCTTAACAACACTGTCATCTCAGATTTTCAAAATATGCTTTTGAACCATAGCAAATCAAGCATTTGTGTAAGAGTTTTGATAGCTAGCGTTAGCATTTAGCGTAGCGTTTAGCAATCCTAACCTAACCTGCAACATTTTCACAAAAACCAGAAAACCAATCAAATAAAATCATTTACATTTGAAGAACTTCGGATGTTTTCAATGAGTAGACTCTCAGTTACATAGCAAATGTTCAGTTTTTCCTGAAAGATTCTTTGTGTATGTCACGTTCTTTCAAAATCGAACCCAGAAGCAGACCAGGACAAGGAGAGTAGGAAGAAGGTGAGTATTTATTTACAAGTGAATATGAATGGGTAGATATATCCAGGTGGCGTAGCGGGCAGCGGTGGTGAGTTGATGGGAGTAAATAGGTGGATCCAATGGGGTAGCGGAATTCTCCGATGACCAGGCGGGAATGGGGTAAATGATCCAGGTGAGTAACTGAAGACAGAACAAACGGAGGTAAGTTTAAGGCAAGCAATATGTAAAAAAGAACAAAACAAATTCTATCTAACTTGAGGCTGATACTATGGCACGACATACTGTTCATGGCTAACGATCCGGCAGGGAATGGATGTCAGGTCCGGGCTTATGAAGAGGAGAGATGATGATCAGGACCAGGTGTGCAGATAGCTGATGGGATACAGGTGCGGGTAATCAGAACTCCCAACTGGCTACATTGCCTGGCAACCAGACAGGGTGCGTTCCAGGACGCCGAAAAAAACACTCCAGGACAGAACACAGGCAAAAAAACAGACTCAGGAAACGGGATTCGTGACAGTGTAGGAGAAATCGCTCCGTTTCGTACATCGCATTTGGCTACCGAAACTAACCGAAAATTCAGTCACCAAAACGTCAAACTTTTTTCAAAATTAACTCCATAATATCGACCGAAACATGGCAAACGTTGTTTAGAATCAATCCTCAAGGTGTTTTTTCACATATCTCTTCATTGATATGCCGTTCGTGGAAGCCTGCTTTCGTCTCAGAATCCCATGGAAAAATACCAGCAGCTAGCACGCACTCCAGCAGGTATATCTCACTGGTCACCCCCAAAGCCAATTCCTCCTTTGGCCACCTTTCCTTCCAGTTCTCTGCTGCCAATGACTGGAACGAACTGCAAAAATCACTGAAGCTGGAGACTCATATCTCCCTCACTAACTTTAAGCACCAGCTGTCAGAGCAGCTCACAGATCACTGCACCTGTACATAGCCCATCTGTAAACAGCCCATCTATCTACCTCATCCCCATACTCTATTTATTTATTTATCTTGCTCCTTTGCACCCCAGTATCTCTACTTCCACATTCATCGTCTGCACATCTACCATTCCAGTGTTTAATTGCTATATTGTAATTACTTCGCCACCATGGCCTATTTATTGCCTTACCTCCCTTATCTTACCTCATTTACACTCACTGTACATAGACTTTTTGTTTTCTTTTTTCTACTGTATTATTGACTGTATGTTTTGTTAATTCCATGTGTAACTCTGTTGTATGTGTCGAACTGCTATGCTTTATCTTGGCCAGGTCGCAGTTGTAAATGAGAACTTGTTCTCAACTAGCCTACCTGGTTAAATAAAGGTGAAATAAAAAATTGTAATAATAAAAAAAAAACACAAAAAGAAAGAAGAAACGTATCTGATATAGACTATAGCCTAGACCTCCTCTAAGAAACGTATCTGATATAGACTATAGCCTAGACCTACTCTAATTAACGTATCTGATATAGACTATAGCCTAGACCTCCTCTAAGAAACGTATCTGATATAGACTATAGCCTAGACCTACTCTAATTAACGTATCTGATATAGACTATAGCCTAGACCTCCTCTAAGAAACGTATCTGATATAGACTATAGCCTAGACCTACTCTAATTAACGTATCTGATATAGACTATAGCCTAGACCTCCTCTAATTAACGTATCTGATATAGACTATAGCCTAGACCTCCTCTAATTAACGTATCTGATATAGACTATAGCCTAGACCTCCTCTAAGAAACGTATCTGATATAGACTATAGCCTAGACATCCTCTAAGAAACGTATCTGATATAGACTATAGCCTAGACCTACTCTAAGAAACGTATCTGATATAGACTATAGCCTAGACCTACTCTAACAAACGTATCTGATATAGACTATAGCCTAGACCTCCTCTAAGAAACGTATCTGATATAGACTACAGCCTAGACCTCCTCTAAGAAACGTATCTGATATAGACTATAGCCTAGAGCTCCTCTAAGAAACGTATCTGATATAGACTATAGCCTAGACCTACTCTAAGAAACGTTTCTGATTTAGCCTATAGCCTAGGCCTTCTCAAATAGGCCCTGGTCTAAAGTTGTGCACTACATAGGGAATAAGGTTCAAATAGTCCCTGGTCTAAAGTAGTGCACAAAATACGGAATAGGGTTCAAATAGGCCCTGGCCTAAAGTAGTGCACTACATAGGGAATAGGGTTCAAATAGGCCCTGATCTAAAGTAGTGAAGTAAACACGGAGAACCCTGAACTCACCATGTTACCAATCTGTCACCAATCACTCTGCTGATCCATCAGAAACCAATAAATATCTCCAGGTCTGTTGAACAAAGTGATTTTCATTGAAACTGGGGTCATACTGACACACACACACACACACACACACACACACACACACACACACACACACACACACACACACACACACACACACACACACACACACAGTCTGCAGTGATTGGCATTATAATGTAATTTATTTATGTATTTATTTTCTATTGTACAGAGTTGTCTACTGTTGTCTGTCGCCCCCCAGTGGTTCTTTGTTGTAAGAACGAACTTATTTCCTTCCCAAATGGGACTCTATTGTAGTGCACTATAAAGGGAACAGGGGGCCATTAGGGACGTATGTAACTGGAATATGTTGTTGCACTACGTCCTAATGATTAGCTCTGGTCCAGTGTGTGACGTGCATCTTGATGAAGCTGAACCGTGTTGATGGATATAACAACCTGGACCAGAGCTACCTAACAAGCAGCTGCCTGGGTTTTCAAAAAGATAAAAGCTCAATTAATAGGGACAGAATAGCAAAGTCTTTTTTTCTTTCCTCCAATATTATAGGCTGCAGCTCAGCTTCAGATTGTCATAGAGAGGAATTTATTTTGTAGAGTGGCCTATTTCCTCTGCTGTGGTGATGCATTGCAGTCAGCGATGTTTTCTCTCGGTAGCTGTCCATGGTCCTGAAATCAGATCATGTGAGTTTGCTTAGACACCAGCCTGATCTCCAGCTCCTTCCACCTCTGGAAACTATCTAGGTGGTCATGTGACTTCTCATGAGAGGCTGAGGAGGTGACACTGATTCTTCCCTGGTTCCATCCCCGACCAGCGCAGATTTGGACTCGTGTGAAAAAAGTTTGCCGCAACAATCAGAAGCCTTGGTTTCTCCACTCTCTCCCCGTTCCCCATCTTCCTATTGTAGTTAGCCACCGAAAACGTTCGTTGCCCCTCATCTCATGGTAAATTCCCCTCCTTATCCTGATGTGGCCCAGCCTGCACTAACATATCCCGTAAAGATCCATTCCTATATTTTGTCCACTCAGCGGGATCTTCTATGTTTTTGTCTGGGAGTCGGATTTAGCAGCAGCACCACCACTGTCACCGGGGACGGGGAGCGACGAATCTGAGTCTGGGTCCAAGATAGTAGGGTCTTCGCCGGCATTGTTTGGAGGTGTAGCCTGGCCTGGTGCGACCACCTGTTCTTGTCCAGACAGAGAGCTGTCATCATCGGTGGAAGTGCATGGCTCGGACTCCTCCGTTTTGTCTTCTTCGCTGCTAGAATCAGCTAACGGGGGCTCGTCGTTCTCGGCAAATGAATGGCCTGTCCTCGTAGGCTTGTAACTCTCCACACCGGCTGATGGACATTGTTGCACACTGATACATTTCAACAGAGAATTTCTTTGGTTAGGAGATTGTGCCTCTTTTCTCATAGTTAAAAATATATCCCTTCCTGATATTTTTTGTCTGTTAGACATGGTAGCATATTATTTGAAATGCTGCAGACACCTTGGGGAAACGATAGATTGGGCAGGCTCATTCCTGTCGCATTCACAGCCATATAAGGAGACAATGAAAAACAGAGCCTCAAAAATCCTGCTCATTTCCTGGTTGCAGTTTCATCTTGGTTTTGCCTGTAGCTTCTGTTCTGGGGCACTCACAGACAATATATTTGCAGTTCTGGAAACGTCAGAGTGTTTTCTTTCCATAGCTATCAATTATATGCATAATCGAGCATCTTTTTGAGACAAAATATTGCGCATAAAACGGGCACGTCTTTTTATCCAAAAATTAAATAGCGCCCCCATAGATTTAACAGGTTAAGACAGTAACCTAACCTAACCTGTTAACGTTAGTGATTAAAACAGTAGCCTAACCTAACCTGTTAACGTTAGTGATTAAACCAGTAGCCTAACCTAACTTGATAACGTTAGTGATTAAAACAGTAGCCTAACCTAACCTGTTAACGTTAGTGATTAAAACAGTAGCCTAACCTAACTTGATAACGTTAGTGATTAAAACAGTAGCCTAACCTAACCTGATAACGTTGGTGATTAAGACAGTAACCTAACCTAACCTGACAACGTTAGTGATTAAAACAGTAGCCTAACCTAACCTGATAACGTTGGTGATTAAATCACTAATTGTCTTCCTCACAAACACACTTAAAAAGTACAATCATTTATTTGGCAGATTAATTTATTCATGTTTCACAATTGGATAATCCCATATAAAGACAGACATCACCATTCCTACCAAGGATAGTGTGAGTGAACTTCGGGAGAAGGGGGAATGGGGTGGGGGGGGGGAACTGTAGCAACACTATGAGCTGGTGGCTGGGCGCCGCGGGCGGTGTAGTGACCGAACAGGGGCGATGGAGGGCGGCAGACAATTGTCAAAATATCGCCTCAAATTCAGGTGCTGCCACAGGCGACGGTCTAATGGGAGGGTCTAATGGGAGGGTCTAATGGGAGGGTCTAATGGGAGGGTCTAATGGGAGGGTCTAATGGGAGGGCTAATGGGAGGGTCTAATGGGAGGGTCTAATGGGAGGGTCTAATGGGAGGGCTAATGGGAGGGCTAATGGGAGGGTCTAATGGGAGGGCTAATGGGAGGGCTAATGGGAGGGCTAATGGGAGGGTCTAATGGGAGGGTCTAATGGGAGGGTCTAATGGGAGGGTCTAATGGGAGGGCTAATGGGAGGGCTAATGGGAGGGCTAATGGGAGGGTCTAATGGGAGGGTCTAATGGGTGGGCTAATGGGAGGGTCTAATGGGAGGGCTAATGGGAGGGTCTAATGGGAGGGCTAATGGGAGGGTCTAATGGGAGGGCTAATGGGAGGGTCTAATGGGAGGGTCTAATGGGAGGGCTAATGGGAGGGTCTAATGGGAGGGCTAATGGGAGGGTCTAATGGGAGGGCTAATGGGAGGGTCTAATGGGAGGGCTAATGGGAGGGTCTAATGGGAGGGCTAATGGGAGGGTCTAATGGGAGGGTCTAATGGGAGGGTCTAATGGGAGGGCTAATGGGAGGGCTAATGGGAGGGTCTAATGGGAGGGCTAATGGGAGGGCTAATGGGAGGGCTAATGGGAGGGTCTAATGAGAGGGTCTAATGGGAGGGTCTAATGGGAGGGCTAATGGGAGGTTCTAATGGGAGGGCTAATGGGAGGGCTAATGGGAGGGTCTAATGGGAGGGTCTAATGGGTGGGCTAATGGGAGGGTCTAATGGGAGGGCTAATGGGAGGGTCTAATGGGAGGGCTAATGGGAGGGTCTAATGGGAGGGTAATGGGAGGGTCTAATGGGAGGGCTAATGGGAGGGTCTAATGGGAGGGCTAATGGGAGGGTCTAATGGGAGGGCTAATGGGAGGGCTAATGGGAGGGTCTAATGGGAGGGTCTAATGGGAGGGCTAATGGGAGGGCTAATGGGAGGGCTAATGGGAGGGCTAATGGGAGGGTCTAATGGGAGGGTCTAATGGGAGGGCTAATGGGAGGGTCTAATGGGAGGGCTAATGGGAGGGTCTAATGGGAGGGCTAATGGGAGGGCTAATGGGAGGGTCTAATGGGAGGGCTAATGGGAGGGTCTAATGGGAGGGTCTAATGGGAGGGTCTAATGGGAGGGTCTAATGGGAGGGCTAATGGGAGGGCTAATGGGAGGGTCTAATGGGTGTGCAAATGGGAGAGTCTAATGGGAGGGCAAATGGGAGGGTCTAATTGGAGGGCTAATGGGAGGGCTCTGATCCCGTCTGGAAACCCACAATGAGGACGTCAAGTCAGTTTTCATAAATCATTGGGTTCCGTTCCAGAAGAAACGTCAGAGTTGCCTGAAGTGGAGGCATTAATTCATGTTGACGTTTACAACATAACATGCTTGGACATTTCATCATTAAGACCTATAGGGAATAATGTCTGGAGGGTGAAAATCCCAAAACATTCTCATTAGATCAGTGTTATATCACCTCCCCTGTCTGATATCTTGACTTTCTCTCTGTCACACAACCTGAAGGTAGAAATGTCATGTTTTAGGTCATTACAATGTACTGCGACTGGATAATCCCAGTCTTTACTCCTGATTTAACTTTTATATTCAATAATTCTCTGAGATAATGAGAGGTTTTACCTACATAACACAGCCCACATGGACATTTAATCATGTAGATAACATGGGTGGTGTCTACCTACATAACACAGCCCACATGGACATTTAATCATGTAGATAACATGGGTGGTGTTTACCTACATAACACAGCCCACATGGACATTTAATCATGTAGATAACATGGGTGGTGTTTACCTACATAACAGAGCCCACATGGACATTTAATCATGTAGATAACATGGGTGGTGTTTACCTACATAACACAGTCCACATGGACATTTAATCATGTAGATAACATGGGTGGTGTCTACCTACATAACACAGCCCACATGGACATTTAATCATGAAGATAACATGGGTGGTGTCTACCTACATAACACAGCCCACATGGACATTTAATCATGTTGATAACATGGGTGGTGTCTACCTACATAACACAGCCCACATGGACATTTAATCATGTAGATAACATGGGTGGTGTTTAACTACATAACAAAGCCCACATGGACATCTAATCATGTTGATAACATGGGTGGTGTCTACCTACATAACACAGTCCACATGGACATTTAATCATGTAGATAACATGGGTGGTGTTTACCTACATAACAGAGCCCACATGGACATTTAATCATGTAGATAACATGGGTGGTGTTTACCTACATAACACAGCCCACATGGACATTTAATCATGTAGATAACATGGGTGGTGTTTACCTACATAACACAGCCCACATGGACATTTAATCATGTAGATAACATGGGTGGTGTTTACCTACATAACACAGCCCACATGGACATTTAATCATGTAGATAACATGGGTGGTGTTTAACATGGGTGGTGTTTACCTACATAACAGAGCCCACATGGACATTTAATCATGTAGATAACATGGGTGGTGTTTACCTACATAACACAGCCCACATGGACATTTAATCATGTAGATAACATGGGTGGTGTTTAACATGGGTGGTGTTTACCTACATAACACAGCCCACATGGACATTTAATCATGTAGATAACATGGGTGGTGTTTAACATGGGTGGTGTTAACCTACATAACACAGCCCACATGGACATTTAATCATGTTGATAACATGGGTGGTGTTTACCTACATAACACAGTCCACATGGACATTTAATCATGTAGATAACATGGGTGGTGTTTACCTACATAACACAGCCCACATGGACATTTAATCATGTAGATAACATGGGTGGTGTTAACCTACATAACACAGCCCACATGGACATTTAATCATGTAGATAACATGGGTGGTGGAACACGTAATAATGTCATTCATTTGGAACCATGTTCCTGTTTGTGGATGGCAGAAACATTCACACTTCATCATATTGTTGCACTGGGCTCAACATCTGCACTTACAGCAACCAATCAGAAGAGGGCGTAAAAGAGCCTGGCTCGTTTTCTTTTGTGGCTGGAGGTTTGGCATGGACCATTTTGTTACATATATTGCGACCTCTCCTATATCCAATCAGTGGTGGTTTGTTAAAGTCAGCTGGCAGAACTGGGTCTGATAAAACATGACAATGGTTCTAAGGAGTTTGAGTCTGTGTATCTGTCTGTCATTCTGTCTGTCTGTCATTCTGTCTGTGTATCTGTCTGTCATTCTGTCTGTGTATCTGTCTGTCATTCTGTCTGTGTATGTCTGTCTGTCATTCTGTCTGTCTGTCATTCTGTCTGTGTATGTCTGTCTGTCATTCTGTCTGTCTGTCATTCTGTCTGTGTATCTGTCTGTCTGTCATTCTGTCTGTGTATGTCTGTCTGTCATTCTGTCTGTCTGTCATTCTGTCTGTGTATCTGTCTGTCTGTCATTCTGTCTGTGTATGTCTGTCTGTCATTCTGTCTGTCTGTCATTCTGTCTGTGTATCTGTCTGTCATTCTGTCTGTGTATCTGTCTGTCATTCTGTCTGTGTATGTCTGTCTGTCATTCTGTCTGTCTGTCATTCTGTCTGTGTATCTGTCTTTCTGTGTATCTGTCTGTCTGTCATTCTGTCTGTGTATGTCTGTCTGTCATTCTGTCTGTCTGTCATTCTGTCTGTGTATCTGTCTGTCATTCTGTCTGTGTATGTCTGTCTGTCATTCTGTCTGTCTGTCATTCTGTCTGTGTATCTGTCTGTCATTCTGTCTGTGTATGTCTGTCTGTCATTCAGTCTGTGTATCTGTCTGTCATTCTGTCTGTCAGTCATTCTGTCTGTCTGTCATTCTGTCTGTGTATGTCTGTCTGTCATTCTGTCTGTGTATCTGTCTGTCATTCTGTCTGTGTATGTCTGTCTGTCATTCTGTCTGTCTGTCATTCTGTCTGTGTATCTGTCTGTCATTCTGTCTGTCTGTCATTCAGTCTGTGTATCTGTCTGTCTGTCATTCTGTCTGTGTATGTCTGTCTGTCTGTCATTCTGTCTGTGTATCTGTCTGTCTGTCATTCTGTCATTCTGTCTGTGTATCTGTCTGTCTGTCATTCTGTCTGTCTGTCATTCTGTCTGTGTATCTGTCTGTCTGTCATTCTGTCTGTCTGTCATTCTGTCTGTGTATCTGTCTGTCTGTCATTCTGTCTGTCTGTCATTCTGTCTGTGTATCTGTCTGTCTGTGTATCTGTCTGTCTGTCATTCTGTCTGTGTATCTGTCTGTCTGTCATTCTGTCATTCTGTCTGTCTGTCTGTCATTCTGTCTGTGTATCTGTCTGTCTGTCTGTCATTCTGTCTGTCTGTCTGTCATTCTGTCTGTGTATCTGTCTGTCTGTCTGTCTGTCTGTCTGTCTGTCATTCTGTCTGTCTGTCTGTCATTCTGTCTGTGTATCTGTCTGTCTGTCATTCTGTCTGTGTGACTCTGTCTAGATTTAGGTTCCCAAGGAAGGTTCTCTTGGTAGCCCTCAGACCCGTCTGGATCTTGACACTCTGAACACGCGTTCTGCATCATATCTCTTACACCAGGTAAGATATGTTTTGTATTTTGTACATTGTAAAAGGGTATTTTCTTTTTGTTTGCTGCAAAAACTGCAAAACCTGCTTGGAACGAAATACTGCTGTGAAATCTACAGGAGCCAGGTCTTAATTTGATCATCCTGTTGTTGTAGGAATTTTCCTGCACAGAATGAGATGCTAATTTGTAATGTATTCCAGGTTAAAAAGGCTTCTAAAGTTAGTATTTTCTTCTTTAAAATGTCAGACTTTTTTTGACCAAACAATTTTTTAACCACCCCCTACAAAAAATGTCCATTGATTAAAAACAACATAACAATTTCCTGTTGCTGGAGGATAATTTCTGTTGTGTGAAACTGTCTCAAATGAATATATGACATATTACTCTCTCTCTCTGCCTCCATCTCTCTATACCTGTCTCCATCTCTCTCTCTCTCTCTCTCTCTCTCTGCCTCCATCTCTCTATATCTGTCTACTCTCTCTCTCTCTCTACCCCCTTTGCTCTCTGTCTCGCTCTCTCTCTGCCTCTCTCTCTCTCTTTGTCTCTAACTCTCTGACTCTCTCTTTGCCTCACTCTCTCTCTGCCTCCCTCTCTCTCTGCCTCTCTCTCTCTCTGCCTCTCTCTCTGCCTCCCTCACTGTCTGTCTCTATCGATCTCTGCCTCCCTCACTCTCTGCCTCCCTCTCTGTCTCTCTGTCTATCTCTGCCTCTTTCTCTCTCTCTCTGCCTCTTTCTCTCTCTCTCTGCCTGCCTCTTTCTCTCTCTCTCTCTCTGCCTGCCTCTTTCTCTCTCTCTGCCTCCCTCTCTATCTATCTCTGCCTCCCTCTCTGTCTCTCTCTATCTATCTCTGCCTCCCTCTCTGTCTCTTTCTATCTAACTCTGCCTCCCTCTCTGTCTCTCTCTATCTATCTCTGCCTCCCTCTCTGTCTCTCTCTCTCTAACTCTGCCTCCCTCTGTCTCTATCTATCTCTGCCTCCCTCTCTGTCTCTATCTATCTCTGCCTCCCTCTCTGTCTCTCTCTATCTCTGCCTCCCTCTCTGTCTCTCTCTGCCTCCCTCTCTGTCTCTCTCTATCTATCTCTGCCTCCCTCTCTGTCTCTCTCTATCTATCTCTGCCTCCCTCTCTGTCTCTATCTATCTCTGCCTCCCTCTCTGTCTCTCTCTATTTATCTCTGCCTCACTCTCTGCCTCTCTCTATCTCTGCCTCCCTCACTCTCTGCCTCCCTCTCTGTCTCTCTCTCATCCAAGGTCTTTTTTTCTATACACTACTAAAGTGACACGTCATTTTCCAGGAAGTAGCCTTGTAGTTTTTTGTAGTTTTTCTGAATAGTCTTCAAAGGGTTAAAACGCATCTCAATGGTCTTCAAGCCAAATAATCCATAAAAGGCATCTGGGCAGAGGTAAATTCATCCAAAACAAAATATTTTATACATATATATATGTATATATATGTATATATATATATATCAATATTTATCAATCAATCAATTGAAACCTGTCCTGTCCACAGAGGTCATGGATTGGAGGTTTGAAAACTGAAACAAGGCTGACCCCTGCTGGTGAGATGATTTGAGAACACTGCTTGAAAATCCTTTATTAAATCATTTAACCTTTATTTAACTTGGCAAGCCAGTAAAGAACAAATTCTTATTTCCAATGACGGCCTAACCTGGACGATGCTGGGCCAATAGTGCCCCGCCCTATGGGTGATGTATGTTTAGAGACATGGTAGCTTCTAGACCAGCTCCAGGTATGTTTAGAGACATGGTAGCATCTTGACCAGCTCCAGGTATGTTTAGAGACATGGTAGATTCTTGACCAGCTCCAGGTATGTTTAGAGACATGGTAGCATCTTGACCAGCTCCAGGTATGTTTAGAGACATGGTAGCTTCTTGACCAGCTCCAGGTATGTTTAGAGACATGGTAGCAAGCTGGTATGCTGGACTGGTTGAACACGTAGTTATGGCAAAGTTTTAATGAATAACTGACAACTAAAATAGTGCTTTCAATCATTTATATTTTTAGCTCAAATAACGTTGTTTAATGTTGAATTGGAACATTTTGGAGTCACTTGGTTACATTTAAACAGCATGAGAACAAAACACCAGACTCTCACAGGCTTCATTCATTATAGATGTTTATTCCTTCAGATGGGAAGAAGATGGAGACATACAGTGATAGAATTACACTCAGAACATATAATAGTATCTCCATGGTAACAGTGATAGAATTACATTCAGAACATATAATAGTATCTCCATGGTAACAGTGATAGAATTACACCCAGAACATATAATAGTATCTCTATGGTAACAGTGATAGAATTACATTCAGAACATATAATAGTATCTCCATGGTAACAGTGATAGAATTACACCCAGAACATAAAATAGTATCTCTATGGTAACAGTGATAGAATTACATTCAGAACATATAATAGTATCTCCATGGTAACAGTGATAGAATTACATTCAGAACATATAATAGTATCTCCATGGTAACAGTGATAGAATTACATTCAGAACATATAATAGTATCTCCATGGTAACAGTCATACGGAAGTCACAACCTGACAAGCTGTAGGCCAGTGTTGGGGTTAATTCCATTACAATTCCAAATGTTCCTCATTGAAAAGCATGGCAGAGAAATGGATTTCCAGTGTGCTTCTAGAACTGACTGGAATTGAAATGGAATTGACCTCAACCCTGCTGTTAACCTCATTATAAACATTAACAAGAGTAATGGCAGCACATCAAATATTTAAACTGTATTTTATTTATTAAAATAGAATTCTGTCCCCTTACATACTTTTTATATTTGATATAAACAGAGAAGAGTATAGAGGGGAGAGGAGCGTATATACTATAGATATATATAGACATAGAAGAGATGGGTAGAGAGGGAAGAGAAGAGACTGTAGATATATAGACATAGAAGAGATGGGCAGAGAGGGAAGAGAAGACACTATAGATATATAGACATAGAAGAATTGGGTAGATACACTTATCAGAGAGTTGGGTACCATTATAACCCCCATTACCATTATAACCCTCATTACCGCTATAACCCTTATTACCACTATAACCCTTATAACCACTATAACCACTATAACCCTTATAACCACTATAACCACTATAACCCTTATAACCACTATAACCACTATAACCCTTATAACCACTATAACCCTTATAACCGCTATAACCCTTATTACCACTATAACCCTTATTACCACTATAACAAGTATTACCACTATAACCACTATAACCCTTATTACCACTATAACCCTTATTACCACTATAACCCTTATTACCACTATAACCCTTATTACCACTATAACCCTTATAACCACTATAACCCTTATAACCACTATAACCCTTATTACCACTATAACCCTTATAACCACTATAACCCTTATAACCACTATAACCCTTATAACCACTATAACCCTTATTACCACTATAACCCTTATTACCACTATAACCCTTATTACCACTATAACCCTTATAACCACTATAACCCTTATTACCACTATAACCCTTATAACCCCTATAACCACTATAACCCCTATAACCACTATAACCACTATAACCCTTATAACCACTATAACCCTTATAACCCCTATAACCACTATAACCACTATAACCCTTATTACCACTATAACCCCTATAACCCTTATTACCACTATAACCACTATAATCCTTATAACCACTATAACCCTTATTACCACTATAACCCTTATTACCACTATAACCCTTATTACCACTATAACCCTTATAACCACTATAACCCTTATAACCCTTATTACCACTATAACCCTTATAACCCCTATAACCACTATAACCCTTATTACCACTATAACCCTTATTACCACTATAACCACTATAAACCTTATAACCACTATAACCCTTATTACCACTATAACCCTTATTACCACTATAACCCTTATTACCACTATAACCCCTATAACCCTTATTACCACTATAACCACTATAACCCTTATAACCCCTATAACCCTTATTACCACCAATAACCCTTATAACCACTATAACAATTATTACCACTATAACCCTTATAACCCTTATAACCACCAATATCCCTTATTACCACTATAACCCTTATAACCCTTATAACCACTATAACCCTTATTACCACTATAACCCTTATTACCACTATAACCCTTATTACCACCAATAACCCTTATAATCACTATAACAAGTATTACCACTATAACCCTTATAACCACCAATAACCCTTATTACCACTATAACCCTTATAACCGCTATAACCCCTATTACCACTATAACCCTTATTACCACTATAACCCTTATTACCACTATAACCCTTATTACCACTATAACCCTTATTACCACTATAACCCTTATTACCACTATAACCCTTATTACCACTATAACCCTTATTACCACTATAACCCTTATTACCACTATAACCCTTATAACCACTATAACCCTTATAACCACTATAACCCTTATTACCACTATAACCCTTATTACCACTATAACCCTTATAACCCCTATAACCACTATAACCACTATGACCCCTATAACCACTATAACCCCTATAACCACTATAACCCCTATAATCCTTATAACCCTTATAACCACTATAATCTTATAACCCCTATAACCCCTATAACCACTATAACCCTTATTACCACTATAATCTTATAACCCCTATAACCCCTATAACCACTATAATCCTTATAACCCTTATAACCACTATAACCCTTATTACCACTATAACCCTTATAACCCCTATAACCCCTATAACCCTTATAACCCCTATAATCCTTATAACCCTTATAACCACTATAACCACTATTACCACTATAACCCCTATAACCCTTATAACCCCTATAATCCTTATAACCCTTATAACCACTATAACCCTTATAACCACTATAACCCTTATAACCACTATAACCCTTATAACCACTATAACCCTTATTACCACTATAACCCTTATAACCCCTATAACCCCTATAATCCTTATAACCCTTATAACCACTATAACCCTTATTACCACTATAACCCTGATTACCACTATAACCCTGATTACCACTATAACCCTGATTACCACTATAACCCTTATAATCATTACTCTAACCATAACAAGTGGTTGCATATCAACATCATTTCAACAGAGTTTAGTTGATAATTTGTTGATATAGTCTGAGCATCTGTACCTTGATCATCCAATTCTATTCATCATGGAATTGTAAAGATTCCTGACTTTGGAAGAAATTATTTTAAGAGAATTCTTCCAACTGGGTTGGTTAGAGGGAGTGGTAGGGTTAGGACCTCTTGGACAATCCTTTGGGAACACCTGGACACGATCACCTTGGTGAAATTCGCTCAACTTCTTTTCGAGTGCTCCCAAGGTTTCTGGGTTCAATGTTTTCCTCTTGACCTTCTTGTTCTTCCCCCAGTGTGCTTCCGCCATCCACTTTTTCTTCTTGTCCAAACAGCAGTAGGCTGTCCACATGAGATCTGGGATGTTCACTCTGTCGTTCAGTGCGTTCTTCAGTGTGTTGTTAAGTGCGTTCAGTGTGTTGTTCAGTGTGTTGCTCTTACTGGGCACTGCTCCAGTCACCACATAGGCCTTTATCTTCCTGTTGTTACTAAAACAGTCCGTCATCAGCTTTTCTCTGACATGTTCCTCCATTTCTCTCCAGATGCCATTGTTGAAGGACACCACCTGGGGAACGATGTTGGTCAGGGTAAAGGTGGACCTCTGAGTATCAAGGTCATGAGCATGTGAATTTGGGAAGAGATGACCTCTGTTCACCCCTTTATTTTGTATTGAGTTAATATAGTCGTAGTTCCCAGCCTGGTGTTGAGAGTGTTCTTCCATAATCTCCATTTCATGGCTGTTGTTTACATCGTTGAGCTGCAGGAAACAATCATACATCCATTCACAAACCTTCTGTACAATAAACCCTCTTTTCCGGGGGGGGGGGGTCAAAATCAAGACAATCAATCAAGTCTCTACACCCTCCATAGTGGTAGTTTTATATTCTGTAACATAACTGTCTGTGATATACAGTTGAAGTCGGAAGTTTACATACACCTTAGCCAAAAACATTTAAACTCAGTTTTTCCTTGTTGTCCCCTTGTTGTTCCCACAATAAGTTGGGTGCATTTCGGCCCATTCCTCCTGACAGAGCTGGTGTAACTGAACCAGGTTTGTAGGCCTCCTTGCTCGCCCACGCTTTATCAGTTCTGCCCACAAATTGTCTATAGGACTGAGGTCTGGGCTTTGTGATGGTCACTCAAATACCTTGACTTTGTTCTCCCCTTAAGCCATTTTGATCCATTTGCGACCAAGCTCTAACTTCCTGACAGATGTCTTGAGATGTTGCTTCAATATATTCACATAATTTCCCGCCTCATGATGCCATCTATTTTATGAAGTGCACCAGTCCCTCCTGCAGCAAAGCACCCCCATCAGACCAGAGGACATTTCTCCAAAAAGTATGATCTTTGTCCCCATGTAAAGTTGCAAACCGTGGTCTGGCTTTTTTATGGCGGTTTTGGAGCAGTGGCTTCTTCCTTGCTGAGCAGCCTTTCAGGTTATGTCGATATAGGACTCGTTTTACTGTGGATATAGATACTTTTGTACCTGTTTCCTCCAGCATCTTCACAAGGTTCTTTGCTGTTGTTCTGGGATTGTTCAGGCATTTGGAAATTGCTCCCAAGGATGAACCAGACTTGGAGGTCTACAATTTTGTTTCTGAGGTCTTGGCTGATTTCTTTAGATTTTCCCATGATGTCATGTGAAGAGGCTGAAGGTAGGCCTTGAAATACATCCACAGGTCCACCTCCAATTGACTCAAATGATGTCAATTAGCCATTTCAGAAGCTTCTAAAGCCGTGACATCATTTTCTGGAATTTTCCAAGATGTTTAAAAGGCACAGCCAACTTAGTGTATGTAAACTTCTGACCCACTGGGTGATACAATGAATTATAAAAGTGAAATAATCTGTCTGTAAACAATTGTTGGAAAAATACTTGTGTCATACACAAAGTAGATGTCCTAAACAACTTGCCAAAATGACAGTTTGTTAAGAAGAAATGTGTGGAGTGGTTGAAAAATGAGTTTTAATGACTCCAACCTAAGTGTATGTAAACGTCTGACTTCAACTGTATAGCAGTAAACAAATCATGTCATGTTATATGACAAAACATTGGTCCTACCTGGGGCTCGATCATCCAGGGTTGATGTGGTCTGGGGTCTGTAGGAGGACCAGAGAAGGTGTAGGCTGAGAACACAGGGATCCTGTTGGTCGTGTCGTACAGAGTTGCAAACCTGTAGATGTTGTTGAACAACTGGCAAATCGGCTTGTAGCGGCCCTGGTTCTGGACAGTCCCACCAACCAAAATACCTGGGAGATTTGGAGTTGTGTCATTCAGGAAGAACGTCTGGCACTGTGGAACAACACTGAAGTTCTCCACTACATGAGAGAGAGCAGGAGGAAGGAGAGAGAGGAGGAGGAGAGTGGAGAGATGATTCAATACCCCCATCATCACCTGAAGACTGTACACCACAGAGACAAAGATGAAGTTACAGAGACCAGTTGGTAGACTGGAGACTGTTGAGCTGAGTCAGGACAGACTGATTTAAATAGATTTTCAGAGACTCCTCCTTCAGATGTCAAGACAGAAAGGGTTGATTTGCATAAACACCTCTGTTAATTTCAATGGAAACTGCTGTAACAAATAACATGTGACTCACCTACTGTAGTTTCTGACTCGTATGGACCCAGAACTTAATCACACAAGATTATAGTTCTGGGTTAATGAGATTAGACTGCTCTAAATAGTGACTGCATCCACACTTTGGTTCTGGTAGAAAAACGTTTTAGGATAAAAACATGACTTTACTCAGCATAGAGTCTGTCAGAAGATACACATCACACTATTACCACAGTGGGACTGTTCTGGAATTACGGTTGCCGAGTTCACATTCATTAATATCCCACAAGGCTTAGCGCCTCTGACACAACAACTCAAAGAAGTAAACTTGCATTTCCCTTGACCAGCAAGTCAACATATTTAGTATGATGTCTCAAAGGCCTCACATACAGCCGTGGCCAAAAGATTTGAGAATGACACAAATATTAATTTTCACAAAGTCTGCTACCTCAGTTTGTATGATGGCAATTTGCACGCCCAATTTTTCAGTTTTTGATTTGTTAAAAAAGTTTGAAATATCCAATAAATGTTGTTCCACTTCATGATTGTGTCCCACTTGTTGTTGATTCGTCACAAAAAAAATACAGTTTTATATCTTTATGTTTGAAGCCTGAAATGTGGCAAAAGGTCGCAAAGTTCAAGGGGGCCGAATACTTTCGCAAGGCACTGTATGGAGGAGCAGTGTCACAGCAGCTAAGATGCAATATATAGTATAGAATAGATAGTGTAGAATGCAGTGTATATATATATATATATGGAGGAGCAGTGTCACAGCAGCTAAGATGCAATAGATAGTATAGTATAGTATAGTATAGTATAGTATAGTATAGTATAGTATAGTATAGTATGGATAGCATAGTATAGATAGTATACTATACTATCAGGTATGAAGGCAATAGACAGGACAAGGCAGGCAGGGGTCAGTAAACCAGAGGTGGGGCAACGGTACCTGACGGCAGGCGGGCTCAGGGTCAGGGAAGGCAGAGTGGTCAGGCAGGCGGGCTCAGAGTCAGGACAGGAAAAGGTCAAAACCAGGAGGGCGGGAAAAAGACAGACTGAGAAGTACAACAAAAAATATCTGGTTGACCTGGCAACAGACAAACAGAGAACACAGGTATAAATACACAGGGGATAATGGGAAAGATGGGCGACACCTGGAGGGGGTGGAGACTATCACAAGGACAGGTAAAACAGATCAGGGTGTGACAGAATACAGTATATACATATTAGATGAATAATGCAAGATATGTAAACATTCTTAAAGTGGCATTATTAAAGTGACTAGTGATCCATTTATTAAAGTGGCCAATGATTTCACCTTTATGAGACACCTGAAACCCTCACCTGTTCAATGGCTGTTTAACAGTCTGATGGATAGAAAAACAGAAGCTGTTTTCCCCCCTCAGTCCCATGATTTAGATGCACTATTGTAAAGTGGCTGTTCCACTGGATGTCAGAAGGTGAATTCAGGCTGGGGTTTGTTGTCCTTGATAAGATCTTTATGGCCTTCCTTAAATGTAAATGTAAATGTCCTGGAAGGCATGTAAACATTCTTAAAGTGGCATTATTAAAGTGACTAGTGATCCATTTATTAAAGTGGCAGACCTCACCACCCTCTCAATGTTAGTGATGGCTGTTTAACAGTCTGATGGCCTTGAAAAACTGGAGCCCTGCAGCCCTACTGAATGAAATGGAGGAAGATGTGTCCTACTGAATGAAACGGAGGAAGATGTGTCCTACTGAATGAAATGGAGGAAGATGTGTCCTACTGAATCCATAGGAAGATGTGTGGCCAACTGAATGAAACGGAGGAAGATGTGTCCAACTGAATGAAACAGAGGAAGATGTTGTCCTACTGAATGAAACGGAGGAAGATGTGTCCTACTGAATGGAGAGAGGAAGATGTGTCCTACTGAATGAAACGGAGGAAGATGTGTCCTACTGAATGAAACGGAGGAAGATGTGTCCTACTGAATGAAACAGAGGAAGATGTGTCCTACTGAATGAAATGGAGGAAGATGTGTCCATCTGAATGAAACTGAGGAAGATGTGTCCTACTGAATGAAACGGAGGAAGATGTGTACAACAAAATGAAATGTTTTTTTGACCTTTATTTAAATAGGCAAGTCAGTTCAGAACAAATTCTTATTTTCAATGACGGCCTAGGAACAGTGGGTTAACTGCCTGTTCAGGTGCAGAACAACAGATTTGTACCTTGTCAGCTCGGGGATTTGAACTTGCAACCTTTCGGTTACTAGTCCAACGCTCTAACCACTAGGCGACCCTGCCGCCCGAGCAGTGCATTTATGTTGGTGTATTCTGTGGTCTGACCACTGCTGACTTTATTTCCACTAACTGAAGTAGGTCACAGTGAGAGTTGACACAAGGCTGTGTATGTAGAGTTAGAAACAACACTGTGGTCAGAGCAGCAATGGACTGGTTAACACCTCAGACTCAGCAGCTGTAGATTCTTCAGTTGAGGCCTTTTCTCAGTGAGAGTAGAGGAGACTGGGGAACAAACTAACACTTTTAGACTTTAGTTTATTATGAAAATATTATTTATCTTCGATTAATCATATTTTTATGTAAATAACATATCTAAGCTACCATTACACAGTAAATATGTTCCTAGGACGTACCAGTCATTTACAATTCAACCAAAAGTGGCGGGATTTATATTTACTTTAGGGCCTCAAAACCTTTTTTACTCTTCAATAAAACTAAAAGTCATCAATGGATGTAAACAAAACCACTTGGTCATGTAGAGAAACGAACCAACCATTATCCCATTGGATAAGAGCTTTCTAATTGGAGTTACTTAGCTGTTAGCTGTTGTTGTTGGGCATGTAGCGACTAGAGCTGGGCGATGTGTTCACAATATCATATCATTATATTTTTCACATTTTTGACGCTATTTTATGTTTTTGATTAGTAAAAGTTTTTTTTTATGGAATCATGGAAATATTTCAATGAATGTTTATTCTGTTCATTATAAAATCATTTCCTGCAATAATTTCAGTTAGAATATAAAACCAAATAATATTTAAATCAAAACACTTGGGTGAACTTTTGGAATCATTTGAATACAGTGGTTAAATAATATTGGGACATGACAACGAATGAAAATGCCCATGGACGAGTTATTGTGACAGGTTAGGAACCAAAGTGATGTTCAGTGTTTCCTAGGGGACCCTATAATCTTTGGCTACATTTACATCTTTATTCATATTACCAACATATTCATGCTTCGCCTCTTCCTCTTTGATTTAGAAGATACTGTTGAACAAACAACATGCTGATTTCCAAGATGGCGTAGCAGTAAGTCGTCCTGTCGTATCGTCTCTCTGTAAATATCGTCTCTTTTTCGTTTTAGATAGTTTTAGATATTTTTCTTCGCATATCTGTAAAAACATTTTTGCTCGCTTCCAAATACTCTCCTGCAACCCGCCTCACCCAATGTAGCTACTTTTCCTAAAGTATTTATATTTACTTCGGAACCGGAACCCCTCAACTGAAGCTAGCCAGCTAACAACCTGCTATGCTAGCGGTCTTCAGCTAACTGGTCATCAGCTAACCCTTAGCTCGGAAAGCTCTCGCCAGTTCGAACAACGCGACGCTAACCAATTTTTTTTTTTTCAACCCCGGATTCCCACCGCAAACGGAACATCTCTCAGCTGGATATTCACAACTAGCTATCAAGCTAAACCGCAACCCTGGTTGATTACTCCTGGCCAGCTTTTCCACCCACGTAGCTTGAAGCTAGCCCGGCCAGAGCTCCTGTGCTCATAGCATACTCCTGGGCTACAATACCCGGACCCACGACCGGTCTATCGATGTCACTGCATGAAGAGGAATAAACAGACTCACCCCATCGCGACGCCCTCCAAAGGCTAACTCTCTAGCCCTCGCTATCTCCTTGCTTGCTAATTCGGCATGCTAACTGCTAGCTTGTTTAGCCCAGGTCCGCTAACTACTACCTTGTTTACCCCGGCCTGCTAATCTGCTAGCACAGGCCTGCTAATCTGTTAGCTTGTTAGCACAGGCCTGCTAACCGTCTGCATTTCCGCGTCCCAAACACGCAGTGGCCCATATGTAATTTCTATCTCTTCCTGATTTTTAATTTGTTTTTATACCTTCCGGAAACCTGCCTCAACCAATGTGATACGGAATCGCTATTATTTTTAATTTTTAGAACACACTCAAGAACCTCCAGAAGCTAACCAGCTAACTAGCTACAAGCTATTTAGTCATTGTTAGTTTTTTAACCTGGATAACACTCGCCAGTCCAGCCCCCCTGCCCCATGGACTCTGATCACTTGGCTACATAGCTGATGCACGCTGGACTGTCCATTAATCACGGTACTCCATTCTGCTTGTTTGTTTTATCTGTCGGCCCCGTTGCCTAGTCAATGCCATTTTACCTGCTGTTGTTATGCTAGCTGATTAGCTGTTGTTTCACCCACTGTTTTAGCTAGCTTTCCCAGTTCAACACCTGTGATTACTGTATGCCTCGCTGTATGTCTCTCTCAATTGTCAATATGCCTTGTATACTGTTGTTCAGGTTAGTTATCATTGTTTTAGTTCACAATGGAGCCCCTTGTCCCACTCCTCATACCCCTGATACCTCCTTTGTCCCACCTCCCACATATGCGGTGACCTCACCCATTACAACCAGCATGTCCAGAGATAAAACCTCTCTCATCATCACCCAGTGCCTGGGCTTACCTCCGCCGTACCCGCACCCCACCATACCCCTGTCTGCGCATTATGCCCTGAATATATTCTACCATGCCCAGATACCTGCTCCTCTTATTCTCTGTCCCCAACGCTCTAGGCGACCAGTTTTGATAGCCTTTAGCCGCACCCTCATACTACTCCTTCTCTGTTCCGCGGGTGATGTGGAGGTAAACCCAGGCCCTGCATGTCCCCAGGCACCCTCATTTGTTGACTTCTGTGATCGAAAAGCCTTGGTTTCATGCATGTCAACATCAGAAGCCTTCTCCCTAAGTTTGTTTTACTCACTGCTTTAGCACACTCTGCTAACCCTGATGTCCTTGCCGTGTCTGAATCCTGGCTCAGGAAGGCCACCAAAAATTCAGAGATTTCCATACCCAACTATAACATCTTCCGTCAAGATAGAACTGCCAAAGGGGGAGGAGTTGCAGTCTACTGCAGAGATAGCCTGCAAAGTAATGTCATACTTTCCAGGTCCATACCCAAACAGTTCGAACTACTAATTCTGAAAATTACTCTCTCCAGAAATAAGTCGCTCACTGTTGCCGCCTGCTACCGACCCCCTCAGCACCCAGCTGTGCCCTGGACACCATTTGTGAATTGATTGCCCCCATCTAGCTTCAGAGTTTGTTCTGTTAGGTGACCTAAACTGGGATATGCTTAACACCCCGGCAGTCCTACAATCTAAGCTAGATGCCCTCAATCTCACACAAATCATCAAGGAACCCACCAGGTACAACCCTAACTCTGTAAGCAAGGGCACCCTCATAGACGTCATCCTGACCAACTGGCCCTCCAAATACACCTCCGCTGTCTTCAACCAGGATCTCAGCGACCACTGCCTCATTGCCTGTATCCGCTACGGTGCCGCAGTCAAACGACCACCCCTCATCACTGTCAAACGCTCCCTAAAACACTTCTGTGAGCAGGCCTTTCTAATCGACCTGGCCCGGGTACCCTGGAAGGACATTGACCTCATCCCGTCAGTTGAGGATGCCTGGTCATTCTTTAAGAGTAACTTCCTCACCATTTTAGATAAGCATGCTCCGTTCAAAAAATGCAGAACTAAGAACAGATACAGCCCTTGGTTCACTCCAGACCTGACTGCCCTCGACCAGCACAAAAACATCCTGTGGCGGACTGCAATAGCATCAAACAGTCCCCGCGATATGCAACTGTTCAGGGAAGTCCGGAACCAATACACGCAGTCAGTCAGGAAAGCTAAGGCCAGCTTCTTCAGGCAGAAGTTTGCATCCTGTAGCTCCAACTCCAAAAAGTTCTGGGACACTGTGAAGTCCATGGAGAACAAGAGCACCTCCTCCCAGCTGCCCACTGCACTGAGGCTAGGGAACACGGTCACCACCGACAAATCCATGATTATTGAAAACTTCAACAAGCATTTCTCAACGGCTGGCCATGCCTTCCGCCTGGCTACTCCAACCTCGACCAACAGCTCCGGCCCCCGCAGCTCCTCGCCCAAGCCTCTCCAGGTTCTCCTTTACCCAAATCCAGATAGCAGATGTTCTGAAAGAGCTGCAAAACCTGGACCCGTATAAATCAGCTGGGCTTGACAATCTGGACCCTCTATTTCTGAAACTATCCGCCGCCATTGTCGCAACCCCTATTACCAGCCTGTTCAACCTCTCTTTCATATCGTCTGAGATCCCCAAGGATTGGAAAGCTGCCGCAGTCATCCCCCTCTTCAAAGGGGGAGACACCCTGGACCCAAACTGTTACAGACCTATATCCATTCTGCCTTGCCTATCTAAGGTCTTCGAAAGCCAAGTCAACAAACAGGTCACTGACCATCTCGAATCCCACCGTACCTTCTCCGCTATGCAATCTGGTTTCCGAGCCGGTCACGGGTGCACCTCAGCCACACTCAAGGTACTAAACGACATCATAACCGCCATCGATAAAAGACAGTACTGTGCAGCCGTCTTCATCGATCTTGCCAAGGCTTTCGACTCTGTCAATCACCATATTCTTATCGGCAGACTCAGTAGCCTCGGTTTTTCGGATGACTGCCTTGCCTGGTTCACCAATTACTTTGCAGACAGAGTTCAGTGTGTCAAATCGGAGGGCATGCTGTCCGGTCCTCTGGCAGTCTCTATGGGGGTGCCACAGGGTTCAATTCTCGGGCCGACTCTTTTCTCTGTATATATCAATTATGTTGCTCTTGCTGCGGGCGATTCCCTGATCCACCACTACGCAGACGACACCATTCTATATACTTTCGGCCCGTCATTGGACACTGTGCTATCTAACCTCCAAACGAGCTTCAATGCCATACAACACTCCTTCCGTGGCCTCCAACTGCTCTTTAACGCTAGTAAAACCAAATGCATGCTTTTCAACCGATCGCTGCCTGCACCCGCATGCCCGACTAGCATCACCACACTGGATGGTTCCGACCTTGAATATGTGGACACCTATAAGTACCTAGGTGTCTGGCTAGACTGCAAACTCTCCTTCCAGACTCATATCAAACATCTACAATCGAAAATCAAATCAAGAGTCGGCTTTCTATTCCGTAACAAAGCCTCCTTCACTCACGCTGCCAAGCTTACCCTAGTAAAACTGACTATCCTACCGATCCTCGACTTCGGCGATGTCATCTACAAAATTGCTTCCAACACTCTTCTCAGCAAACTGGATGCAGTTTATCACAGTGCCATCCGTTTTGTCACTAAAGCACCTTATACTACCCACCACTGCGACTTGTATGCTCTAGTCGGCTGGCCCTCGCTACATATTCGTCGCAAGACCCACTGGCTCCAGGTCGTCTACAAGGCCATGCTAGGTAAAGCTCCGCCTTATCTCAGTTCACTGGTCACGATGGCAACACCCATCCGTAGCACGCGCTCCAGAAGGTGTATCTCACTGATCATCCCTAAAGCCAACACCTCATTCGGCCGCCTTTCGTTCCAGTACTCTGCTGCCTGCGACTGGAACGAATTGCTGTTCACACTGCTATGCTTTATCTTGGCCAGGTCGCAGTTGTAAATGAGAACTTGTTCTCAACTAGCCTACCTGGTTAAATAAAGGTGAAATAAAATAAAAATAAAAAAATTAGCCAGCTAACTAGCGTGTTAGCCATTAGTGGCAAACACGATTTAGTTTAACTTGCTACGAAAATACAAACGAGCTGCTTGCTGATGTAAGAAACACAAACTAATATTGTAATTATAGAACACGTGGCTTTATATTAAGATCAAAGTGGAAACATCGTTGTCATCAACATTGTTGCATGTGCTGCATTGACCATGCAGACTGAATGAAAGAGGGTCGTGGTCAAGCAACAACAAATGTTCTCCTTGAGTGACAGGGGACGGGCCTAGGTCTGTGTGGAAAGCGGCGTAGAGAGAGAGAGAGAGAGAGAGAGACAGAGAGAGAGAGCAGAGAGAGAGCAGAGAGAGAGAGAGAAGAGAGAGAGCAGAGAGAGAGCAGAGAGAGAGAGAGAGAGCAGAGAGAGAAGAGAGCAGAGAGAGAGAGAGAGAGAGAGCAGAGAGACAGAGGGAGAGACAGAGAGACAGAGAGACAGAGAGAGAGACAGAGACACAGAGAGAGACAGAGAGACAGAGAGAGAGAGAGAGAGAGAGAGAGAGCAGAGAGAGAGAGAGAGCA
The DNA here is from genome assembly GCF_036934945.1 of Oncorhynchus masou masou. Classification (NCBI taxonomy): domain Eukaryota; kingdom Metazoa; phylum Chordata; class Actinopteri; order Salmoniformes; family Salmonidae; genus Oncorhynchus; species Oncorhynchus masou. The sequence goes on along the minus strand of NC_088234.1, from coordinate 269,655 downwards.
GAGAGAGAGAGAGAGCAGAGAGAGAGAGCAGAGAGAGAGCAGAGAGAGAGCAGAGAGAGAGCAGAGAGAGAGCAGAGAGCAGAGAGAGAAGAGAGCAGAGAGAGAGAGAGAGCAGAGAGAGAAGAGAACAGAGAGAGAGAGAGAGAGAGCAGAGAGAGAGAGAGCAGAGAGAGAGAGCAGAGAGAGAAGAGCAGAGAGAGAGAGAGAGAGCAGAGAGAGAAGAGAGCAGAGAGAGAGAGAGAGAGAGACAGAGAGAGAGAGAGAGCAGAGAGCAGAGAGAGAGAGAGAGAGAGAGAGAGAGAGAGAGCAGAGAGAGCAGAGAGAGCAGAGAGAGAGAGCAGAGAGAGAGAGCAGAGAGAGAAGAGAGCAGAGAGAGAGAGAGAGAGCAGAGAGGGACGACTCAAGTAAACTAGAAAAATGGACGTTACACACAGCGAATCACATTTAACAAACCAAACATTTAAATATCGTTATAGAAGGTAAAGTAAAAACCCAAAGCGGTCCGTTTATCAACACCGGTATATAGTCAAATACAGTATACCGCCCAGCCCTATTAGAGAAACTATCCAACCATTATCACATTGAATAAGAGCTTTCTACCTGGTTTCTAATTGGAGTTATTTATCTGTTACAACTGACCCGGTGTTACTTTGTTCCCCAGTCTACCCTACCTACATGTATAATATTTAAAATGACTGCTTCGCTTAAGTAAAACATTTTTAACTTCTTCACCTACATACAAATGTTAAACAGCTGAAGCAGGTCACACAGTTCTACTTCCTCTAAAGGTGTGGAAGTTTATTTGCTAATTGTTCACATCAAATGTTGCCTTAAAATGTTGGGCTTGTATGAAATACTATTGTTGGGTGTTACCCTGGGGGTCGGGGGAGGGGCTACACCAATGCCATGATTACTGTATATATATATTCATTCTTTCCTTTACACGGATCAGTCGTCCTGGTCCCTTTGCAGAAAAACAGCCCCAAAGCATGATGTTTCCACCTCCATGATTCACAGTACGTCTGGCACTGCAGGATTTTAGTCCCTGGCGGCGTAGTGTGTTACTGATGGTAGGCTTTGTTACTTTGGTCCCAGCTCTCTGCAGGTCATTCACTAGGTCCCCCCGTGTGGTTCTGAGATTTTTGTGATCATTTTGATCATTTTGACCCCACGGGGTGAGATCTTGCGTGGAGCCCCAGATTGAGGGAGATTATCAGTGGTCTTGTATGTCTTCCATTTCCTAATAATTGCTCCCACAGTTGATTTCCTCAAACCAAGCTGCTTACCTATTGCAGATTCAGTCTTCCCAGCCTGGTGCAGGTCTACAATTTTGTTTCTGGTGTCCATTGACAGCTCTTTGGTCTTGGCCATCGTGGAGTTTGGAGTGTGCCTGTTTGAGGTTGTGGACAGGTGTCTTTTATACTGATAACAAGTTCAAACAGGTGCCATTAATACAGGTAACGAGTGGAGGACAGAGGAGCCTCTTAAAGAAGAAGTTACAGGTCTGTAAGAGCCAGAAGAGCCCTACTGTATATGTGATAACCTTTGTATGCTTGCAATGAGCAACGATGTAAAAGTAATGGAGATGTACTGCTTTAGTTCTCAGGCTGAGAACTGCTTGCACCTGCTGATAGTCACGCAGCCTCAAGGCCAAAATGTTCCGAAAGCACCAAAGCGCCTGAGACCACACAGGTGTGGTTGATGGCTTAGAGCAGAGTGAGAAACCACAGTCTAGACATGCTTTTCTTATCTTAGACACCTTGTATCTAATCCAATGCAACAATGTTAAGGTATGATTGACGTATGCATTTGACATCGGTTGTCCACACCACAGAGTGTTGTCTCCTGTTTCACCACACAGATCTTTACTGCAGACTACTGAGGTATTCTGTCTGCAATGACATTTTATTACTAAGGAGTTTTACACCAAGGTTCCCGTGTCATCTCTCTGGAAGACTGATTGTTGAAGGAAACTCACATCACCCCAGACAAAGGACACTATGAATTACTTTCTTATTTTATGAAACTACAGAAATACTTTGTTTCAGGGAAACATTATATTTGTTCAACATGCGTGTGGGAGGAGTTCCACTTTCTGTCCAATGAGGTCATTTCTGGACAATATGTCAGCAAGTAAAACGATGGTTCTACTTTAGAATGTGGAACACACAGCCAATAGGGAGGTTTGATTGTTACACATGATAAATAGTTACACCTGTTCCACATAGAGGAGTTTATCCAACCCTCCTTGTCCAGTCTTGACCACTAATTATACCAGACAGGACTCATCTTCATAGAGAGGAGTTTATCCAACCCTCCTTGTCCAGTCTTGACCTCTAATTATACCAGACAGGACTCATCTTCATAGAGAGGAGTTTATCCAACCCTCCTTGTCCAGTCTGGACCTCTAATTATACCAGACAGGACTAACTCTAGGCCAAGTCCTCTGTTGACCTCAGACACACCTTGTTCCACATATCATCACAGAGAAGTTAATCAGTTAGATATGTTTACCCAGTGGCATCCTGAGACATTGATACATCATGAGAGAATAAAATATTAAATTACCATTTCTAAGCTGCTCATTTATTATGTAAAAACTCACCCCAGCACATTCTGAAGCAGGCCTTGGAGACAGGAAGGACATCACCCTCTTCTGGTCTTCTCCCCACCAGGGAAAGGACAGTGATGAACTGTGAGCTCTGTAGGAGGCTCCTGGTAAACAGTGTCTGGTCAATCCACTGCTGCTGCTTCTTGTTGAGAGATGACCACATCTCTGGAATCACCAGCTGTGTTTAAGGGAGAGCGAGAGAGAGGCAGGAAGGACATCACCCTCTTCTGGTCTTCACCACACTGGGGCAAGTTCAGAAGCCTGGGGTGAATACAAGAGGGCCTGGGGTAGATCATCAGGGACAGGGGCCAGACGTGAGGCAGGAGGGAGTGCAGGAGGCACCAGTATGTCCAAGGGTTCATACCTTCATACAGAGAATACATACATGACAGATACAGTACTAAGCATTCTCAGCACCATGAGAGCAGACCTACAGCATGAAAGGTAAGTGACAGATACAGTACTAAGCATTCTCAGCACCATGAGAGCAGACCTACAGCATGAAAGGTAAGTGACAGATACAGTACTAAGCATTCTCAGCACCATGAGAGCAGACCTACAGCATGAAAGGTAAGTGACAGCTACTAGATTTAGTTGTGTAACTAAAGGACAAAGAATGCATTGGCCTTTATGACAGACACAGGAAGGGAGTGTCATAATGGAAGGGGTTTCATCTGTAAAAAGTCCACACTGCATCTATGGAAAGTTGTGTATCCTTCAATACATTGCCAACTAGTATGATGAACACATATCTTCCATTAGTGTAAAGTATTCATGCTTGCAGAATGTCAAGGGAACAGAATAGCCAACCTGACATTGCAGAACCATATTCATGTGTAGATTGAAATGCAAGGCAAATATCGCGATTATCACACCATTAAACTAGATAACATAATGCATGTATTAGCTAATCCATGACTGATACATGTTGAATCAAACTGTGTTAAACACTGGAGTTGAAAATAAACTACTGTCCAGTAGCATGTTAAAGTTACTGAACTGTAGCCTGCATCACCTTCACACGATTTCACAACTTCACAGACGTCTTACAACATACAACAAAGCACGAATATAAGAGATAGTTACATTAAAATAGACACGATTGTAAAAACAGTATTGAAAATGCAGACAAGTGGCCGCTGATTGTACCGGTAGTTACCGATACCGAACCAATACAACGGGCATCATAGGTAGATGACTGCAGAGATAGAACTGTATAATGTTTTCAATTCGCTTTTCCATTCTTCTTACAACTTCACAGATGTAGCAATAAGATTACAATCCATTTCATTCAACCTTATAAAAGATACTTCCTCTGTAACACTCCGTTTGATGTAAACAATGATCCGATGAGGAGAAAGTGTCATGGCCGCCGTTTGCTTTTGGGGCGGAGCTAAAGTCAAAGGACGAATATGATTGGACCACACGTAGTTGGATACGGTTCCTGGAGATTGTCTCGCATTCCCATTGGTGGATTTTCGCTAGTTGAGACTGGCTAGACATCCGGTTGGATTTCAAACAGGAAAATAATGCGCAAAAGATTACACGCAAACATCCTTATTTTGTCCCTCCCCTGGATTTAGTTTACTGTGGTGGAGAAAACAGGCACTTCTGTGGATGATCGCTGCCCTATAGTGTCATGTTGGATAAGTGCAACAGGGCGGCTGAACTAAACCTAAATCAAGTCAGACAGTTGTGTCCCAATCGACAACGATAAAAGGCAGAATTTCAAGGCAATATATGTCAGAATTGGCGTGTTTTAATCCCAATTAAACTGCTGATTTAAGGTGTCGTTATTTTATTGATTTTGAAGGCCTCGTCAATGTTTCCTTCACCGGGGAGGCTATCCCATAACACCTTGCGACAAGTAGCGGAAATAATCATATCAATGTCTGAATTAACGTCCCCGTTTGGGAGAAAATGTTCCAGAGCGAACATAGCGAATAACTTTGAAATTTACGTTGATTTATTTACCAAGTTGTTTAAATGCTCAACAAATTACTTTCATGTGAATATTTAATTCAGATGTCGAGTCGGTGCTATTTATCAGCTCGCTCGTCAAGCTAAATTGGCATCAGATCCAAAAACTAGCTGGCAGGCGACCTCTTCCTGCATATCAGCTGTTAAGAGATGAACAACTAAACTAAATCATTGTAAAGTCAGCAATGTGTCAATTGTGAAGACCCAGATTTATTTATTTATTTTTACCCTGAATGGAGGAACTTCCTAGTCAGCTAATGACAAATGTCGCACATCTATAAAAAAATTATTCAGAAACTAAAGATGGCAACTGATGCGTTCACTTCACACCTCTTCATCTCACATGTGATTTAAAAACGTTGAAAATGCAGCTAACCAGCTGTGTTCTGTTCAGTCTAGGCATGTTAGCCAGCCAATTTATTTGTACATTATTACATCAGTCAATCCAGATGGAGATCTCGTTGTTTCATTTTACCATCCAAAGGCATGGTATGCAGCCGTCTATATTGGTATTCCCCGCGGACCGGTTAGTACGTGAAAACATTCTGCTACAAGGCCTCCATTTTCTCCAGAACTCGATTTAATATCGAAGGAGGAAAAAAGCAGAAAGATGTGCTTAATGAAACACCATTTTCCACCACCACAAGGAGTGGAGCTGAATACATACAATGCCTACAACTTGATCAAGCCTATGAATATGCAAAACTGTTTACGAAACCATTGCACATTAATAGAGGTAGTGGAGGTTCTCAGTAGCTTGAACCAACACTGACATTTGAGCAGTGAGGTTAATTCCCCCCCTTATGTTTCCGCTCTGTTCTTCTCAGGTTGAAGCACATCCCACCCCATCACCCAGACAGATGTAAAGAAGTTGGGAACCTCCCGAACAACAGGAACATCACCCTCTAAGGAGGTTAGTCAGCAACATCACCCTCTCAGGAGGTTAGTCAGCAACATCACCCTCCCAGGAGGTTAGTCAGGAGGTTATTCAGCAACATCACCCTCTAAGGAGGTTAGTCAGGAGGTTAGTCAGCAACATCACCCTCTCAGGAGGTTAGTCAGCAACATCACCCTCTCAGGAGGTTAGTCAGGAGGTTAGTCAGCAACATCACCCTCTCAGGAGGTTATTCAGCAACATCACCCTCTCAGGAGGTTAGTCAGGAGGTTAGTCAGCAACATCACCCTCTCAGGAGGTTATTCAGCAACATCACCCTCTCAGGAGGTTATTCAGCAACATCACCCTCTCAGGAGGTTAGTCAGGAGGTTATTCAGCAACATCACCCTCCCAGGAGGTTAGTCAGGAGGTTATTCAGCAACATCACCCTCCCAGGAGGTTAGTCAGGAGGTTATTCAGCAACATCACCCTCTCAGGAGGTTAGTCAGGAGGTTAGTCAGCAACATCACCCTCTCAGGAGGTTAGTCAGGGAGGTTATTCAGCAAACATCACCCTCTCAGGAGGTTAGTCAGGAGGTTATTCAGCAACATCACCCTCCCAGGAGGTTAGTCAGGAGGTTATTCAGCAACATCACCCTCCCAGGAGGTTAGTCAGCAACATCACCCTCTCAGGAGGTTAGTCAGGAGGTTAGTCAGCAACATCACCCTCCCAGGAGGTTAGTCAGGAGGTTAGTCAGGAGGTTATTCAGCAACATCACCCTCTCAGGAGGTTAGTCAGCAACATCACCCTCTCAGGAGGTTATTCAGCAACATCACCCTCTCAGGAGGTTAGTCAGCAACATCACCCTCTCAGGAGGTTAGTCAGGAACATCACCCTCTCAGGAGGTTATTCAGCAACATCACCCTCCCAGGAGGTTAGTCAGGAGGTTATTCAGCAACATCACCCTCTCAGGAGGTTAGTCAGGAGGTTAGTCAGCAACATCACCCTCTCAGTAGGTTATTCAGCAACATCACCCTCTCAGGAGGTTAGTCAGGAGGTTATTCAGCAACATCACCCTCTCAGGAGGTTATTCAGCAACATCACCCTCTCAGGAGGTTAGTCAGCAACATCACCCTCTCAGGAGGTTAGTCAGGAACATCACCCTCTCAGGAGGTTAGTCAGCAACATCACCCTCCCAGGAGGTTAGTCAGGAGGTTAGTCAGCAACATCACCCTCTCAGGAGGTTATTCAGCAACATCACCCTCTCAGGATGTTAGTCAGGAGGTTATTCAGCAACATCACCCTCTCAGGAGGTTAGTCAGGAGGTTAGTCAGGAGGTTAGTCAGGAGGTTATTCAGCAACATCACCCTCTCAGGATGTTAGTCAGGAGGTTATTCAGCAACATCACCCTCCCAGGAGGTTAGTCAGGAGGTTATTCAGCAACATCACCCTCTCAGGAGGTTAGTCAGGAGGTTAGTCAGCAACATCACCCTCCCAGGAGGTTAGTCAGCAACATCACCCTCTCAGGAGGTTATTCAGCAACATCACCCTCTCAGGATGTTAGTCAGGAGGTTATTCAGCAACATCACCCTCTAAGGAGGTTAGTCAGCAACATCACCCTCTAAGGAGGTTAGTCAGCAACATCACCCTCTAAGGAGGTTAGTCAGGAGGTTAGTCAGCAACATCACCCTCTCAGGAGGTTAGTCAGCAACATCACCCTCTCAGGAGGTTAGTCAGCAACATCACCCTCTAAGGAGGTTAGTCAGGAGGTTAGTCAGCAACATCACCCTCTCAGGAGGTTATTCAGCAACATCACCCTCTCAGGAGGTTAGTCAGGAGGTTATTCAGCAACATCACCCTCCCAGGAGGTTAGTCAGGAGGTTATTCAGCAACATCACCCTCCCAGGAGGTTAGTCAGGAGGTTATTCAGCAACATCACCCTCTCAGGAGGTTAGTCAGGAGGTTATTCAGCAACATCACCCTCTCAGGAGGTTAGTCAGGAGGTTAGTCAGCAACATCACCCTCTCAGGAGGTTAGTCAGGAGGTTAGTCAGCAACATCACCCTCTCAGGAGGTTAGTCAGGAGGTTAGTCAGCAACATCACCCTCTCAGGAGGTTAGTCAGGAGGTTAGTCAGCAACATCACCCTCTCAGGAGGTTATTCAGCAACATCACCCTCTCAGGAGGTTAGTCAGGAGGTTATTCAGCAACATCACCCTCCCAGGAGGTTAGTCAGGAGGTTATTCAGCAACATCACCCTCCCAGGAGGTTAGTCAGGAGGTTATTCAGCAACATCACCCTCTCAGGAGGTTAGTCAGGAGGTTAGTCAGCAACATCACCCTCTCAGGAGGTTAGTCAGCAACATCACCCTCTCAGGAGGTTATTCAGCAACATCACCCTCTCAGGAGGTTATTCAGGAGGTTAGTCAGCAACATCACCCTCTCAGGAGGTTAGTCAGGAGGTTATTCAGCAACATCACCCTCTCAGGAGGTTAGTCAGGAGGTTATTCAGCAACATCACCCTCGCAGGAGGTTAGTCAGGAGGTTATTCAGCAACATCACCCTCCCAGGAGGTTAGTCAGCAACATCACCCTCTCAGGAGGTTAGTCAGGAGGTTAGTCAGCAACATCACCCTCCCAGGAGGTTAGTCAGGAGGTTAGTCAGGAGGTTATTCAGCAACATCACCCTCTCAGGAGGTTAGTCAGGAGGTTAGTCAGGAGGTTAGTCAGCAACATCACCCTCTCAGGAGGTTAGTCAGGAGGTTAGTCAGCAACATCACCCTCTCAGGAGGTTATTCAGCAACATCACCCTCTCAGGAGGTTATTCAGCAACATCACCCTCTCAGGAGGTTAGTCAGGAGGTTATTCAGCAACATCACCCTCTCAGGAGGTTATTCAGCAACATCACCCTCTCAGGAGGTTAGTCAGCAACATCACCCTCCCAGGAGGTTAGTCAGGAGGTTATTCAGCAACATCACCCTCTCAGGAGGTTAGTCAGGAGGTTAGTCAGCAACATCACCCTCTCAGTAGGTTATTCAGCAACATCACCCTCTCAGGAGGTTAGTCAGCAACATCACCCTCTCAGGAGGTTAGTCAGCAACATCACCCTCTCAGGAGGTTAGTCAGGAACATCACCCTCTCAGGAGGTTAGTCAGCAACATCACCCTCCCAGGAGGTTAGTCAGGAGGTTAGTCAGCAACATCACCCTCTCAGGAGGTTAGTCAGCAACATCACCCTCTCAGGAGGTTATTCAGCAACATCACCCTCTCAGGAGGTTAGTCAGGAGGTTAGTCAGGAGGTTAGTCAGGAGGTTATTCAGCAACATCACCCTCTCAGGATGTTAGTCAGGAGGTTATTCAGCAACATCACCCTCTCAGGAGGTTAGTCAGGAGGTTAGTCAGCAACATCACCCTCTCAGGATGTTATCACCCTCTCAGGATGTTAGTCAGGAGGTTATTCAGCAACATCACCCTCTCAGGAGGTTAGTCAGGAGGTTATTCAGCAACATCACCCTCTCAGGAGGTTAGTCAGGAGGTTAGTCAGCAACATCACCCTCTCAGGAGGTTAGTCAGGAGGTAATTCAGGAACATCACCCTCCCAGGAGGTTAGTCAGGAGGTTATTCAGCAACATCACCCTCTCAGGAGGTTAGTCAGGAGGTAATTCAGGAACATCACCCTCCCAGGAGGTTAGTCAGGAGGTTATTCAGCAACATCACCCTCTCAGGAGGTTAGTCAGGAGGTTAGTCAGCAACATCACCCTCTCAGGAGGTTAGTCAGGAGGTTATTCAGCAACATCACCCTCTCAGGAGGTTATTCAGCAACATCACCCTCTCAGGAGGTTAGTCAGGAGGTTAGTCAGCAACATCACCCTCTCAGGAGGTTAGTCAGGAGGTTAGTCAGCAACATCACCCTCCCAGGAGTTTAGTTACCATCACTATGGTTAGATAGAAGTAGATTCACACATGCTGTTATCTATCATGCAGAATTGTCCGCTCATTATAACTTATAAAGCTCATTCTAAGATACAGATGTGGGTGATTTCTGTCCCAGGGTAATGCACTGTGTACAAGTTCTTTCCTGTCAGCCCAGCTGTTCAACTATTCATGATCCTCAATTTAGATCACAACTAGTTGAATGAGGTGTTTAGTAAGGGTCTGGAACATGAGCCTTCTTCATCCTTCATTCAGTGAGGGTCTGGAACATGAGCCTTCGTTCAGCCTTCATTCAGTAAGGGTCTGGAACATGAGCCTTCATTCAGTAAGGGTCTGGGACATGAGCCTTCATTCAGTAAGGGTCTGGGACATGAGCCTTCATTCAGCCTTCATTCAGTAAGGGTCTGGAACATGAGCCTTCATTCAGCCTTCATTCAGTGAGGGTCTGGAACATGAGCCTTCGTTCAGCCTTCATTCAGTAAGGGTCTGGAACATGAGCCTTCATTCAGTAAGGGTCTGATACATGAGCCTTCATTCATCCTTCATCCAGTAAGGGCCTGGAACATGAGCCTTCATTCAGCCTTCATCCAGTAAGAGTCTGGAACATGAGCCTTCATTCAGCCTTCATTCAGTGAGGGTCTGGAACATGAGCCTTCGTTCAGCCTTCATTCAGTAAGGGTCAGGAACATGAGCCTTTGTTCAGCCTTCATTCAGTGAGGGTCTGGAACATGAGCCTTCGTTCAGCCTTCATTCAGTGAGGGTCTGGAACATGAGCCTTCGTTCAGCCTTCATTCAGTAAGGGTCGGGAACATGAGCCTTCATTCAGTGAGGGTCTGGAACATGAGCCTTCATTCAGCCTTCATTCAGTAAGGGTCTGGAACATGAGCCTTCATTCAGCCTTCATTCAGTAAGGGTCTGGAACATGAGCCTTCATTCAGCCTTCATCCAGTAAGGGCCTGGAACATGAGCCTTCATTCAGCCTTCATCCAGTAAGGGTCTGGAACATGAGCCTTCATTCTGTAAGGGTCTGATACATGACCCTTCATTCAGCCTTCATTCAGTAAGGGTCTGGAACATGAACCTTCATTCAGTAAGGGTCTGGAACATGAATCTTAATTTAGTAAGGGTCTGGAACATGAGCCTTCATTCAGTGAGGGTCTGGAACATGAGCCTTCATTCAGTAAGGGTCTGGAACATGAGCCTTCATTCAGCCTTCATTCAGTGAGGGTCTGGAACATGAGCCTTCATTCAGTGAGGGTCTGATACATGAGCCTTCATTCAGCCTTCATTCAGTAAGGGTCTGGAACATGAGCCTTCATTCAGTAAGGGTCTGGAACATGAGCCTTCATTCAGTAAGGGTCTGGAACATGAGCCTTCATTCAGTAAGGGTCTGGAACATGAGCCTTCATTCAGCCTTCACCCAGTAAGGGCCTGGAACATGAGCCTTCGTTCAGCCTTCATTCAGTGAGGGTCTGGAATATGAACCTTCATTCAGTGAGGGTCTGGAACATGAGCCTTCATTCAGCCTTCATCCAGTAAGGGTCTGGAACATGAGCCTTCATTCATCCTTCATCCAGTAAGGGTCTGGAATATGAGCCTTCATTCAGTGAGGGTCTGGAACATGAGCCTTCATTCAGCCTTCATCCAGTAAGGGTCTTGAACATGAGCCTTCATTCAGCCTTCATTCAGTAAGGGTCTTGAACATGAGCCTTCATTCAGTGAGGGTCTGGAACATGAGCCTTCATTCAGTGAGGGTATTGAACAAAACAAAATGTGACTGTCATGAGCCTTCATTCAGTGAGGGTCTGGAACAAAACAAAATGTGACTGTCATTAGCCTTCATTCAGTAAGGGTCTGGAACAAAACAAAATGTGACTGTCATGAGCCTTCATGTACGCAACAAGCTTTTGAGTGTTGGAGGGTCATCTTCATGATGTCCCTCACTTGGGGATGACTTATTTTGTACAATGGACTGTGTTCTAAGGTTTCGTGCACAGATACAGGAAGCCAATAAGACTTTACATTATTAAAAAGGACAAGTGTTGGTGTCTCTGGTTCTGGTTTGGAGGCTTGGACAGGATGCAGTTCATCTGTCTAATCCCCATGCAAGGAGAAACACAATAATTGTGCTATCCTGGGAGGTCTACCCCGGGGGTTGGTGATTGAGAGGGAGGTACGTGCCAAGTACGTTGGCTCCCTCTGCTGGGAGTACCCGGAATGGAGACGCTGACGTTGATGGCAGCAATTAGGGGAGAGTGCCAACCAGCCGTGCAGGCCACATAAACGGAACACTGCAGGGGAGGAAAAGAGAGGCAGGGCGCGAAGCTCCCGGGGTACGGAACCGATTACGAGGAGGTGGCCCTGAAGAAGGACAGAGCCAACCCAAAGTTATTTTGTTATGTTTATTTTATGATGCCAAGTAAAAGTGTGTTTTCTGATAGAACCTCCCTGTCTCTGTGCACACAAACACAACACCCCACGCGTTTACCACGTAATGTATTCACTTAATATATATTCCTGTTTGATATGCATACATATAATTCATTTGGACATGTTCTCCTTTAGAATATGCCAGGGTTTGCTTAGTATCCAATGCATTTAGCTTACATTAGGAAGAAGTGTTGTAGGACTCCAGACCACATAATGAGTGTCTTGGGGTCAGATACACTTGCTTCCATCTGAGTATGTCATCCATTTGTCATCCATCCATTTGTCATCCATCCATTTGTCATCCATTTGTCATCCATTCATTTGTCATCAATTTGTCATCCATCCATTTGTCATCCATTCATTTGTCATCCATCCATTTGTCATCCATTTGTCATCCATCCATTTGTCATCCATTTGTCATCCATCCATTTGTCATCTATCCATTTGTCATCCATCCATTTGTCATCCATTTGTCATCCATCCATTTGTCATCCATCCATTTGTCATCCATCCATTTGTCATCCATTTGTCATCCATCCATTTGTCATCCATTTGTCATCCATCCATTTGTCATCCATTCATTTGTCATCCATCCATTTGTCATCCATTTGTCATCCATCCATTTGTCATCCATTTGTCATCCATCCATTTGTCATCCATTTGTCATCCATCCATTTGTCATCCATTCATTTGTCATCCATCCATTTGTCATCCATTTGTCATCCATCCATTTGTCATCCATTTGTCATCTATCCATTTGTCATCCATCCATTTGTCATCCATTTGTCATCCATCCATTTGTCATCCATTTGTCATCCATCCATTTGTCATCCATTCATTTGTCATCCATCCATTTGTCATCCATTTGTCATCCATCCATTTGTCATCCATTCTCACCTCATTCTACTCGTTCATGATATTGTTGGAATATTTTGGGAGGTGATGATCCACAGTCGACTCCTGATAAGGGCACTTTGTGTAAGTGAAAGCTCTCTTGACTGAACTAAATGTGTTTTCCTCGTCACAATTCAAATATATTCTCCTGATACCTGCATTTCCTGGTTTAGTGCCAGTCCAGTATCGAGACCACATTTTGAGTGTCTCGTTCCTGACTCGGTGTTGGACAGTAAGGACTCATAATTTTAAAAAACTCCTAATTATCATCTTTCATTCTGTCAGCACACAAAACCGCTTTGCCAAATACATGCACTTCTTTCTGGAAACATATCTTAACAGCCTTTCTATCTATTATAGACATGTTTGCGCAGTTGCGAACCAATTTTGTCGTAATACGCTGTTTGCATCAGGGGCATAGACATGGATTTGCACTGGGTATCCAGTCACACAGCAGGGTGTTAAATCACCACTACATCACTGGATAGGGCTGATGGAGAGACAGCAGTCACACAGCAGGATGTTAAATCACCACTACATCACTGGATAGGGCTGATGGAGAGACAGCAGTCACACAGCAGGATGTTAAATCACCACTACATCACTGGATAGGACTGATGGAGAGACAGCAGTCACACAGCAGGGTGTTAAATCACCACTACATCACTGGATAGGGTTGATGGAGAGACAGCAGTCACACAGCAGGATGTTAAATCACCACTACATCACTGGATAGGGCTGATGGAGAGACAGCAGTCACACAGCAGGATGTTAAATCACCACTACATCACTGGATAGGGCTGATGGAGAGACTGCAGTCACACAGCAGGATGTTAAATCACCACTACATCACTGGATAGGGTTGATGGAGAGACAGCAGTCACACAGCAGGATGTTAAATCACCACTACATCACTGGATAGGGCTGATGGAGAGACAGCATTCACACAGCAGGATGTTAAATCACCACTACATCACTGGATAGGGCTGATGGAGAGACAGCAGTCACACAGCAGGATGTTATATCACCACTACATCACTGGATAGGACTGATGGAGAGACAGCAGTCACACAGCAGGGTGTTAAATCACCACTACATCACTGGATAGGGCTGATAGAGAGACAGCAGTCACACAGCAGGATGTTAAATCACCACTACATCACTGGATAGGGCTGATGGAGAGACTGCAGTCACACAGCAGGATGTTAAATCACCACTACATCACTGGATAGGACTGATGGAGAGACAGCAGTCACACAGCAGGGTGTTAAATCACCACTACATCACTGGATAGGGCTGATAGAGAGACAGCAGTCACACAGCAGGATGTTAAATCACCACTACATCACTGGATAGGGCTGATGGAGAGACAGCAGTCACACAGCAGGATGTTAAATCACCACTACATCACTGGATAGGGCTGATGGAGAGACAGCAGTCACACAGTAGGATGTTAAATCACCACTACATCACTGGATAGGACTGATGGAGAGACAGCAGTCACACAGTAGGATGTTAAATCACCACTACATCACTGGATAGGACTGATGGAGAGACAGCAGTCACACAGCAGGATGTTAAATCACCACTACATCACTGGATAGGACTGATGGAGAGACAGCAGTCACACAGCAGGGTGTTAAATCACCACTACATCACTGGATAGGACTGATGGAGAGACAGCAGTCACACAGCAGGATGTTAAATCACCACTACATCACTGGATAGGACTGATGGAGAGACAGCAGTCACACAGCAGGGTGTTAAATCACCACTACATCACTGGATAGGACTGATGGAGAGACAGCAGTCACACAGCAGGATGTTAAATCACCACTACATCACTGGATAGGACTGATGGAGAGACAGCAGTCACACAGCATGTTAAAGGATAAGCAGTCCATAAACTCAGACATAATAAGCCAGTAGGTGTCAATCATAACAATACAAAAACACAACCATTAAGCATTTCCTAATCAAAATGTACAACTATTACTTCCTATTGCAAAAAATTTAATGATTTAGCACACAAAGTAACCGCTGACCTACAGATTAAAGTGGAACCGACAACGTTTTAACTACTTTGCAGATAGGAAACAAACAGACAATCATAATATCAATCGAAATTATCAAATTCCCAATTTATGCTACAAAACCAATTAGAGCTTTTAGAAATTTGTTTGAGTTGACTCAACATTCCATGACGTACACTAAGGTATTGTTGTCAGAATAGATAAATGTAGTTCAATGCATGATGAATATAATTCACCAATACATTTCTTGGTCGTCCAGAATATATTGCTATCAGGTTGTAAATCCCAGCTGGCCTGGTACATTGTTTGCTGTCTCCATTCGGGATGCACTGTTTCAGTTTCAATGACTCAATGTTCTGGACAAAAACAGACGAATGTAACTAAGGCTGGGAATGTCAATGCAATCAAAGCTAGCAAGGGCAAATGATCACAAGTCAGTCATAACGTGGCTAAAAGGCTAGCATATCTATTTATACATAACATGGCTAAAAGGCTAACATATCTATTTATGCATAACGTGGCTAAAAGGCTAGCATATCTATTTATGCATAACATGGCTTAAAGGCTAGCATATCTATTTATGCATAACATGGCTAAAAGGCTAGCATATCTATTTATGCATAACATGGCTAAAAGGCTAGCATATTTATTCATAACATGGCTAAAAGGCTAGAGTATCTATTTATGCATAACATGGCTAAAAGGCTAGCATATCTATTTATTCATAACATGGCTAAAAGGCTAGCGTATCTATTTATGCATAACATGGCTAAAAGGCTAGCATATCTATTTACGCATAACATGGCTAAAAGGCTAGCATATCTATTTATTCATAACATGGCTAAAAGGCTAGAGTATCTATTTATGCATAACATGGCTTAAAGGCTAGCGTATCTATTTATGCATAACATGGCTAAAAGGCTAGCATATCTATTTATTCATAACATGGCTAAAAGGCTAGCATATCTATTTATGCATAACATGGCTAAAAGGCTAGCATATCTATTTATGCATAACATGGCTAAAAGGCTAGCATATCTATTTATTCATAACATGGCTAAAAGGCTAGCGTATCCATTTATGCATAACATGGCTAAAAGGCTAGCATATCTATTTATGCATAACATGGCTTAAAGGCTAGCATATCTATTTATTCATAACATGGCTAGAAGGCTAGCGTATCCATTTATGCATAACATGGCTAAAAGGCTAGCATATCTATTTATGCATAACATGGCTTAAAGGCTAGCATATCTATTTTTTCATAACATGGCTAAAAGGCTAGCGTATCCATTTATGCATAACATGGCTAAAAGGCTAGCATATCTATTTATGCATAACATGGCTTAAAGGCTAGCATATCTATTTATGCATAACATGGCTAAAAGGCTAGCATATCTATTTATGCATAACATGGCTTAAAGGCTAGCATATCTATTTATGCATAACATGGCTAAAAGGCTAGCATATCTATTTATGCATAACATGGCTAAAAGGCTAGCGTATCTATTTATGCATAACATGGCTAAAAGGCTAGCGTATCCATTTATGCATAACATGGCATAAAGGCTATCACATCTATTTATGCATAACATGGCTTAAAGGCTAGCATATCTATTTATGCATAACATGGCTAAAAGGCTAGCATATCTATTTATTCATAACATGGCTAAAAGGCTAGAGTATCTATTTATGCATAACATGGCTTAAAGGCTAGCGTATCTATTTATGCATAACATGGCTAAAAGGCTAGCATATCTATTTATTCATAACATGGCTAAAAGGCTAGCATATCTATTTATGCATAACATGGCTAAAAGGCTAGCATATCTATTTATGCATAACATGGCTAAAAGGCTAGCATATCTATTTATTCATAACATGGCTAAAAGGCTAGCGTATCCATTTATGCATAACATGGCTAAAAGGCTAGCATATCTATTTATGCATAACATGGCTTAAAGGCTAGCATATCTATTTATTCATAACATGGCTAAAAGGCTAGCGTATCCATTTATGCATAACATGGCTAAAAGGCTAGCATATCTATTTATGCATAACATGGCTTAAAGGCTAGCATATCTATTTTTTCATAACATGGCTAAAAGGCTAGCGTATCCATTTATGCATAACATGGCTAAAAGGCTAGCATATCTATTTATGCATAACATGGCTTAAAGGCTAGCATATCTATTTATGCATAACATGGCTAAAAGGCTAGCATATCTATTTATGCATAACATGGCTTAAAGGCTAGCATATCTATTTATGCATAACATGGCTAAAAGGCTAGCATATCTATTTATGCATAACATGGCTAAAAGGCTAGCGTATCTATTTATGCATAACATGGCTAAAAGGCTAGCATATCTATTTATTCATAACATGGCTAAAAGGCTAGCATATCTATTTATGCATAACATGGCTAAAAGGCTAGCATATCTATTTATTCATAACATGGCTAAAAGGCTAGCATATCTATTTATGCATAACATGGCTAAAAGGCTAGCATATCTATTTATGCATAACATGGCTAAAAGGCTAGCATATCTATTTATTCATAACATGGCTAAAAGGCTAGCGTATCCATTAATGCATAACATGGCTAAAAGGCTAGCATATCTATTTATGCATAACATGGCTTAAAGGCTAGCATATCTATTTATTCATAACATGGCTAGAAGGCTAGCGTATCCATTTATGCATAACATGGCTAAAAGGCTAGCATATCTATTTATGCATAACATGGCTTAAAGGCTAGCATCTATCTATTTTTTCATAACATGGCTAAAAGGCTAGCGTATCCATTTATGCATAACATGGCTAAAAGGCTAGCATATCTATTTATGCATAACATGGCTTAAAGGCTAGCATATCTATTTATGCATAACATGGCTAAAAGGCTAGCATATCTATTTATTCATAACATGGCTAAAAGGCTAGCATATCTATTTATGCATAACATGGCTAAAAAAAGGCTAGCATATCTATTTATGCATAACATGGCTAAAAGGCTAGCATATCTATTTATTCATAACATGGCTAAAAGGCTATTTATGCATAACATGGCTATCCATTTATGCATAACATGGCTAAAAGGCTAGCATATCTATTTATGCATAACATGGCTTAAAGGCTAGCATATCTATTTATTCATAACATGGCTAAAAGGCTATTTATGCGTATCCATTTATGCATAACATGGCTAAAAGGCTAGCATATCTATTTATGCATAACATGGCTAAAAGGCTAGCGCATATCTATTTATGCATAACATGGCTAAAAGGCTAGCGTATCCATTTATGCATAACATGGCATAAAGGCTATCACATCTATTTATGCATAACATGGCTTAAAGGCTAGCATATCTATTTATGCATAACATGGCTAAAAGGCTATTTATGCATATCTATTTATTCATAACATGGCTAAAAGGCTAGAGTATCTATTTATGCATAACATGGCTTAAAGGCTATTTATGCATAACATGGCTATCTATTTATGCATAACATGGCTAAAAGGCTAGCATATCTATTTATTCATAACATGGCTAAAAGGCTAGCATATCTATTTATGCATAACATGGCTAAAAGGCTAGCATATCTATTTATGCATAACATGGCTAAAAGGCTAGCATATCTATTTATTCATAACATGGCTAAAAGGCTAGCGTATCCATTTATGCATAACATGGCTAAAAGGCTAGCATATCTATTTATGCATAACATGGCTTAAAACATGGCTTGGCTAGCATATCTATTTATTCATAACATGGCTAAAAGGCTAGCGTATCCATTTATGCATAACATGGCTAAAAGGCTAGCATATCTATTTATGCATAACATGGCTTAAAGGCTAGCATATCTATTTTTTCATAACATGGCTAAAAGGCTAATCTAATGCATAACATGGCTAAAAGGCTAGGCGTATCCATTTATGCATAACATGGCTAAAAGGCTAGCATATCTATTTATGCATAACATGGCTTAAAGGCTAGCATATCTATTTATGCATAACATGGCTAAAAGGCTAGCATATCTATTTATGCATAACATGGCTTAAAGGCTAGCATATCTATTTATGCATAACATGGCTAAAAGGCTAGCATATCTATTTATGCATAACATGGCTAAAAGGCTAGCGTATCTATTTATGCATAACATGGCTAAAAGGCTAGCGTATCCATTTATGCATAACATGGCATAAAGGCTATCACATCTATTTATGCATAACATGGCTTAAAGGCTAGCATATCTATTTATGCATAACATGGCTAAAAGGCTAGCATATCTATTTATGCATAACATGGCTAAAAGGCTAGCGTATCTATTTATGCATAACATGGCTAAAAGGCTAGCATATCTATTTATTCATAACATGGCTAAAAGGCTAGCATATCTATTTATGCATAACATGGCTAATAGGCTAGCGTATCTATTTATGCATAACATGGCTAATAGGCTAGCATATCTATTTATGCATGACATGGCTAAAAGGCTAGCATATCTATTCATGCATAACATGGCTAATAGGCTAGCGTATCTATTCATGCATAACATGGCCAATAGGCTAGGATATCTATTTATTCATAACATGGCTAAAAAGCTAGCATATCTATTGAAGCATAACATGGCTAAAAGGCTAGCATATCTATTTATGCATAACATGGCTTAAAGGCTAGCATATCTATTTATGCATAACATGGCTAAAAGGCTAGCATATCCATTCATGCATAACATGGCTAAAAGGCTAGCCTATCTATTTATGCATAACCTGGCTAATAGGCTAGCGTATCTATTTATGCATAACATGGCTAATAGGCTAGCATATCTATTTATGCATGACATGGCTAAAAGGCTAGCATATCTATTTATGCATAACATGGCTAAAAGGCTAGCATATCTATTTATGCATAACATGGCTAATAGGCTAGTGTATCTATTTATGCATAACATGGCTAATAGGCTAGCGTATCTATTTATGCATAACATGGCTAATAGGCTAGTGTATCTATTTATGCATAACATGGCTAATAGGCTAGCGTATCTATTTATGCATAACATGGCCAATAGGCTAGCATATCTATTTATTCATAACATGGCTAAAAAGTTAGCATATCTATTTAAGCATAACATGGCCAATAGGCTAGCATATCTATTTATTCATAACATGGCTAAAAAGTTAGCATATCTATTTAAGCATAACATGGCTAAAAGGCTAGCATATCTATTTATGCATAACATGGCTTAAAGGCTAGCATATCTATTTATGCATAACATGGCTAAAAGGCTAGCATATCCATTCATGCATAACATGGCTAAAAGGCTAGCCTATCTATTTATGCATAACATGGCTTAAAGGCTAGCATATCTATTTATGCATAACATGGCTAAAATGCTAGCATATCTATTTATGCATAACATGGCTAAAAGGCTAGCATATCTATTTATGCATAACATGGCTAATAGGCTAGTGTATCTATTTATGCATAACATGGCTAATAGGCTAGCGTATCTATTTATGCATAACGTGGCTAATAGGCTAGCGTATCTATTTATGCATAACGTGGCTAATAGGCTAGCGTATCTATTTATTCATAACATGGCTAATAAACTAGCGTATCTATTTATGCATTACGTGGCTTATAGGCTAGTGTATCTATTTATGTATAACATGGCTAATAGGCTAGCGTATCTATTTATTCATAACATGGCTAATAGGCTAGCGTATTTATTTATGGATTACGTGGCTAATAGGCTAGCGTATCTATTTATGGATTACGTGGCTAATAAACTAGCGTATCTATTTATGGATTACGTGGCTAATAAACTAGCGTTTCTATTTATGGATTACGTGGCTAATAGGCTAGCGTATCTATTTATGCATAACATGGCTAATAGGCTAGCATATCTATTTATGCATAACATAGCTAATAGGCTAGCGTATCTATTTATGCATAACATGGCAAAAAGGCTAGCGTATCTATTTATGGATTACGTGGCTAATAGGCTAGCATATCTATTTATGCATTACGTGTCTAATAGGCTAGCATATCTATTTATGCATAACATGGCTAATAGGCTAGTGTATCTATTTATGGATTACGTGGCTAATAGGCTAGCGTATCTATTTATGGATTACGTGGCTAATAAACTAGCGTATCTATTTATGCAGCAAGCTAAAAACACAGAGCCTAAAGTTAGTAGCTAGCTGGAGGATGTCATGCCATTGGAGGAGTGGGTGAAGGACTGACATTTTCCCCTCGTATAGGTTTTCGGTGGCTATACACGGCTAGAGATGCAGGTGTCATTTGGTTAACTAGCAAGAACTTGAACAACTGTTATCCAGTTAGTATATCTCTTGCGTTTGCAAATTCACTCTGGCTCTCTACTCCGGTTTCAGAAGACTCTCATCTGTGCCAGAGCGCAGAACAACGGATTCATTTAGGAAACGTGCACCAGCCGCTGAATATGACCGGTGTCAGTCAACGTAGGCAAAAAGTAACAGTCATGAAGGTTCTATATGGCATGAAAACAACCTAACCAGCTCTGATATGGCGAGTAAGAGTCAGCTGTTCTCTTATTTGTGTCTGGAAGTAGCAAGCGAGTCAACTTTAACCAGCTGGCTTGGATTTTTGGTTGAGACAAGCATGCATTGGTGTAAATTGGCAGGCAATCTGCAGAAGGACGAGGAGGCTTCAATTTCCCATAGTTTATCGGTGCAATTTTGACTGCCAACTAGCTGAAAAAGAGAGGGTTTAGCTAATGCTCCGTTAGATTTTGGCTCATCTTGCTCTGGCGAGCATGAGTTGTTGATGTGTATAATTGAGAGAGAGACCCGACCGTGTCATGGTTGTCTGATCAATGGGACTGTAAAGTCCCTAAATGTAAGAGGACTGCTGTGGTGTTTACAGAAATCCATCCAGGTGTATTTTGTGGCTTTTGGTGAATGTGTTCTAATGATCTGAATTCACACTGTTGCTGCTGCCTGTCAACACACAGTCCAGTTCATAGTGAATGATGACAGGCCCTACTGCCTGTAAACACACAGTCCAGTTCATAGTGAATGATGACAGGCCCTACTGCCTGTAAACACACAGTCCAGTTCATAGTGAATGATGACAGGCCCTACTGCCTGTAAACACACAGTCCAGTTCATAGTGAATGATAACAGGCCCTACTGCCTGTCAACACACAGTCCAGTTCATAGTGAATGATAACAGGCCCTACTGCCTGTAAACACACAGTCCAGTTCATAGTGAATGATGACAGGCCCTACTGCCTGTAAACACACAGTCCAGTTCATAGTGAATGATAACAGGCCCTACTGCCTGTCAACACACAGTCCAGTTCATAGTGAATGATGACAGGCCCTACTGCCTGTAAACACACAGTCCAGTTCATAGTGAATGATAACAGGCCCTACTGCCTGTAAACACACAGTCCAGTTCATAGTGAATGATGACAGGCCCTACTGACTGTAAACACACAGTCCAGTTCATAGTGAATGATAACAGGCCCTACTGCCTGTCAACACACAGTCCAGTTCATAGTGAATGATAACAGGCCCTACTGCCTGTAAACACACAGTCCAGTTCATAGTGAATGATGACAGGCCCTACTGCCTGTAAACACACAGTCCAGTTCATAGTGAATGATGACAGGCCCTACTGCCTGTAAACACACAGTCCAGTTCATAGTGAATGATAACAGGCCCTACTGCCTGTCAACACACAGTCCAGTTCATAGTGAATGATGACAGGCCCTACTGCCTGTAAACACACAGTCCAGTTCATAGTGAATGATGACAGGCCCTACAGTCCAGTTCATAGTGAATGATAACAGGCCCTACTGCCTGTAAACACACAGTCCAGTTCATAGTGAATGATGACAGGCCCTACTGACTGTAAACACACAGTCCAGTTCATAGTGAATGATAACAGGCCCTACTGCCTGTCAACACACAGTCCAGTTCATAGTGAATGATAACAGGCCCTACTGCCTGTAAACACACAGTCCAGTTCATAGTGAATGATGACAGGCCCTACTGCCTGTAAACACACAGTCCAGTTCATAGTGAATGATGACAGGCCCTACTGCCTGTAAACACACAGTCCAGTTCATAGTGAATGATAACAGGCCCTACTGCCTGTCAACACACAGTCCAGTTCATAGTGAATGATGACAGGCCCTACTGCCTGTAAACACACAGTCCAGTTCATAGTGAATGATAACAGGCCCTACTGCCTGTAAACACACAGTCCAGTTCATAGTGAATGATAACAGGCCCTACTGCCTGTAAACACACAGTCCAGTTCAAAGGCAGAACAAGGCAGTTAACCCACTGTTCCTAGGCCGTCATTGAAAATAAGAATTTGTTCTTAACTGACTTGTCTAGTTAAATAAAGGTACATTTAAAAAAACATAATTCCCAAACATTCTAAGTATATATCAAAATGTGAAAATGATGTTATCTAAGTGGTCACCAGTCAGACATTTTTAAAAAAGTGTTGTTGTTTGTTTAGTGTTTTCCAATTTTCCCAGAAGTGGTTAGAGTCTATGGATTCTTCAGTTACATTGAGCTGATTTCTGACGTGCTGTTCCTTCTTTTTCCGTAGTGTATTTCTGTATTGTTTTAGTGATTCACCATAATGAAGGCGTAGACTCAGGTTTTTGGTTGGACAGGTTTCTCAATTTCTTTCTTAGATTTTTGCATTCTTCATCAAACCATTTGTCATTGTTCATTTTCTTATACTGTTAAGGTTTTATACTGCCAAGTTTACAACTTCACCATTACGGTGGAACATTTGATCAAAGAAGTTGTCTAAAAGGGATTGAATTTGTTGTTGCCTAAATGGTTTTTGGTAGGTTTCCACACTACATTCCTTCCATCTATAGCATTTCTTAATGTTACTCAGTTCCTTTGGCTTCTCTCTCTCTCGTGTCCACTGAGCTATTGGGCCCGCCATGCAACCTCATTGGATAATGCTGGGCAGGCCTCTTGCTGCAGTTGTGGAAAATTAGATCCAAAGATGAAGGCAGAGACTTTTTAATTGTATAGAAACATGTTTAATCAAGCAGCTGCAGGGGACATGATTCTGATTTCACAGGGAAGAACCTCCTGAGTAAATGGTTCCATGTCCCTTATATAGTGGGAGGTGATAATATCATCAGATTGTTACACAACAGTTATTTATACCAGCAACAGTTCTAGAACACAATGGCCTTGTGTTTAAGGTGTGTTTAAGGTCCAGACACACCAGGACTCTATGAAAGACATGACATCACAGTCCAACACAGAACATGTCCCTTGAGAAGTTACAACAGTTCAACACAAATTCTGCCACCACACTAGTTTTCACTCAAATGTGAGGGGCTGATGCTCATTGGCTCAGACTCAAATTGGTAGGGGGGGTGAATTGTAGGGAAATGGTTTTTCTGCTCATAGACTCATGTATGAACGACATATTGACACATCCAGCCCAAAGTGGGAGGTTTAAAAAAAGACTTTCTTAGTCGCCAAAGTAATGTAGCGTGTCTTTAACCTTCACAAGCCTTAAACTAGTTTAATTAGAACCATGGTTTATAACACTTATAACTTAACCCTTATAACCATTATAACTTAACCCTTATAGCCATTAAACCTTTATAACCATTATAACTTAACCCTTATAACCCTTATAGCCATTAAACCCTTATAGCCATTAAACCCTTATAACCCTTATAGCCATTAAACCCTTATAACCATTAAAACCCTTATAGCCATTAAACCCTTATAGCCATTAATACCTTATTGCCATTAAACCCTTATAGCCATTAAACCCTTATAGCCATTAAACCCTTATAGCCATTAAACCCTTATAGCCATTAAACCCTTATTACCATTAAACCCTTATAACCCTTATAGCCATTAAACCCTTATAGCCATTAAACCCTTATAACCATTAAAACCCTTATAGCCATTAAACCCTTATAACCATTAAACCCTTATAGCCATTAAACCCTAATAGCCATTAAACCCTTATAGCCATTAAACCCTTATAGCCATTATAACTTAACCCTTATAACCCTTATTACTTAACCCTTATAACCATTAAACCCTTATAACCCTTGTACCTTTGGGAATGTGTACTGAATAGTTGTGGGAATTACCACTGGACAAAACTCATCACTTTTAATCACAGTCACAATCACATCCATCCTCGTCATCACAATCCTTTAACTCCCCTGATGCTCTCGCCATCTTTATGTTCCCCTCTCCACTCCCTTCCCTGACCCTCTTTTTCCCCGGCTCAACCTCTTCTACAGCCTCTAAGTTCCTCCCTGTCTCGTCCTTTAATACAACGTCTCTTAGACATTTATTGTCAAACACCTTGACTCCGACACTGTAGATTTGGTTCAACTTGTCTTCGAGTGCTCCCAAGGTTACCGGTGTCAATGTTTTCCCCTTGTCCTCATTTTGGTTCTCACCCCAGTGTGCTTGGGTCACCCAATCTTTCAGCTTGTTGTCGAAACAGCAGAAGGCTGTCCACATGAGATCTGGGATGTTCACTCTGTCGTTCAGTTTGTTGCTGCTGGGCACGGCTCCAGTCACCACATAGGCTTTTATCTTGTTGTTGTTATCCTTACAGTGAACCTCAAGAGCCTTTCTAACTTTGCACTCCATTTTCGCCCAGCTGCGTTGGTTGAAGGAACGTTTCTGGGGAACGGCGTTTGTCAGGGTGAAAGTGGACCTCTTGGCATCATCATCAGGTGCGTACGAACATGGGAACAGGTGACCTCTGTCCAGATCCAGGTTGTTCTTTTTGTAGTCTGTGTCCACAGCCTGGTTTGTGACAGCTTTATTATCCACCTTCATGTCACGTTGGTCATTTATATTTTCAAGCTGCAGAAACATCAGTCAGACATTACAACTCTGTAACAAGTTTAGACATTACAACTCTGTAACAAGTTTAGACATTACAACTCTGTAACAAGTTTAGACATTACAACTCTGTAACAAGTTTAGACATTACAACTCTGTAACAAGTTTAGACATTACAACTCTTTAACAAGTTTAGACATTACAACTCTGTAACAAGTTTAGACATTACAACTCTTTAACAAGTTCAGACATTACAACTCTGTAACAAGTTTAGATATTACAACTCTGTAACAAGTTTAGACATTACAAGTCTGTAACAAGTTCAGACATTATAACTCTTTAACAAGTTCAGACATTACAACTCTTTAACAAGTTCAGACATTACAACTCTGTAACAAGTTTAGACATTAACTCATGAAAAAAGTCACAATTTCACAATCCAGACTTAAACGGAAAGTGTTTGGATCAAAGATGCATTCATGTCTCAAAGATACTGTATGTCTATTCTATACCTGTAAATAAATACACATTGAATGAATGAATAGAGATTATGAATAGAGATTAGAACTAGAGATCATTATGAATGAATAGAGATTAGAACTACCTGGGGCTCGATCATCCAGGACTGTTTTGGTCTACCAACTACCTTACCAGAGAAGGTGTAGGCTGAGAACACAGGGATCCTGTTGGTCGTGTCGTAGAGAGTTGCAAACCTGTAAATGTTGTTGTACTTCTGGCAAATCAGCTTGTAGCGGTTCTGGTTCTGGCCCTGGTTGTGGACCATCCCACCAACAAAAATACCTGGGAGATTTGGAGTTGTCCCATCCAGGAAGAACGTCTCACAGTCTGAAACATCACTGAACTTAAGCACTACATGAGAGAGAGCAGGAGGAAGGAGAGAGAGGAGGAGGAGAGTAGAGAGATGATTCAATACCCCCATCATCACCTGAAGACTGTACACCACAGAGACAAAGATGAAGTTACAGAGACCAGTTGGTAGACTGGAGACTGATGAGCTGAGTCAGGACAGACTGATTTAAATAGTTATTACAGAGACCAGTTGGTAGACTGGAGACTGTTGATCTGAGTCAGGACAGACTGATTTAAATAGTTATAAATCCTCTTAAGGAGCCACCCCTTTTTTAACATTTTTGCCTAAAATGACAGACCCAAATCTAACTGCTTGTAACTCAGGCCCTGAAGCAAGGATATGTATATTCTTGGTACCATTTGAAAGCAAACACTTTGAAGTTTGTGGAAATGTGAAAGGAATGTAGGAGAATATAACACAATAGATCTGGTAACAGATAATACAAAGAAAAAAAAAGTTATTTTGTATATATGTTTTTGTACCATCATCTTTAGGTCTATTCTATATAAACTGACATAACTATAGGTCTATTCTATATAAACTGATATAACTATAGCTCTATTCCATATAAACTGACATAACTATAGGTCTATTCCATATAAACTGACATAACTATAGGTCTATTCCATATATCCTGGGATAACTATAGGTCTATTCCATATAAACTGATGTAACTATAGGTCTATTCCATATAAACTGATGTAACTATAGGTCTATTCCATATAAACTGATGTAACTGTAGCTCTATTCCATATAAACTGATGTAACTGTAGCTCTATTCCATGGAAACTGCTGTAACTGTAGCTCTATTCCATATAAACTGATGTAACTGAAGCTCTATTCCATATAAACTGATGTAACTATAGCTCTATTCCATATAAACTGATGTAACTGTAGCTCTATTCCATATAAACTGATGTAACTATAGCTCTATTCCATATAAACTGATGTAACTGTAGCTCTATTCCATATGAACTGATGTAACTATAAACTGATGTAACTATAGGTCTATTCTATATAAACTGATGTAACTGTAGCTCTATTCTATATAAACTGATGTAACTATAGCTCTATTCCATATAAACTGATGTAACTGTAGCTCTATTCCATATGAACTGATGTAACTATAAACTGATGTAACTATAGCTCTATTCTATATAAACTGATGTAACTGTAGCTCTATTCTATATAAACTGATGTAACTGTAGCTCTATTCCATATAAACTGATGTAACTGTAGCTCTATTCCATATAAACTGATGTAACTGTAGCTCTATTCCATGGAAACTGCTGTAACTGTAGCTCTATTCTATATAAACTGATGTAACTGTAGCTCTATTCTATATAAACTGATGTAACTGTAGCTCTATTCTATATAAACTGATGTAACTGTAGCTCTATTCCATATAAACTGATGTAACCGTAGCTCTATTCCATGGAAACTGCTGTAACTGTAGCTCTATTCTATATAAACTGCTGTAACTGTAGCTCTATTCTATATAAACTGATGTAATTGTAGCTCGATTCTATATAAACTGATGTAACTATAAACTGATGTAACTATAAACTGATGTAACTATAGCTCTATTCCATAGAAACTGATGTAACTATAAACTGATGTAACTGTAGCTCTATTCCATATAAGCTGATGTAACTATAGGTCTATTCCATATAAACTGATGTAACTATAGCTCTATTCCATATAAACTGATGTAACCATAAACTGATGTAACTATAGCTCTATTCCATAGAAACTGATGTAACTATAAACTGATGTAACTATAGGTCTATTCCATATAAACTGATGTAACTGTAGCTCTATTCCATATAAACTGATGTAACTATATGTCTATTCTATATAAACTGATGTAACTGTAGCTCTATTCCATATAAACTGCTGTAACTGTAGCTCTATTCCATATAAACTGATGTAACTATATGTCTATTCTATATAAACTGATGTAACTGTAGCTCTATTACATATAAACTGCTGTAACTGTAGCTCTATTCCATATAAACTGCTGTAACTGTAGCTCTATTCCATATAAACTGCTGTAACTGTAGCTCTATTCCATGGAAACTGCATGGTAATCAGACCTGCAGGCCTTTTACCAAGAACCACCACAGACGTTTTAATATAATTCATGTTCATTTCAGATTATAATGGTCCATGACTCATTGAGAATGACATGTCCCTGTTCCTGGTCTTTTTCTATCATTGTTTTAATACACTGATGTTTTTAGAATTTCAATATCACAATCAGCATGTGTGTTAGGACTCCATGAGACATCATTTTGTTTTTCTCTCTGCCCTCCGTCCAGTCCTAACACCATGAAACACGTCCTAATACCTTTATGAAACACGTCCTAACACCTTTATGAAACACGTCCTAACACCTTTATGAAACACGTCCTAACACCTTTATGAAACCAGTCCTAATACCTTTATGAAACCAGTCCTAACACCTTTATGAAACACGTCCTAATACCTTTATGAAACCAGTCCTAACACCTTTATGAAACACGTCCTAACACCATGAAACACGTCCTAACACCATGAAACACGTCATAACACCTTTAAGAAACCAGTCCTAACACCTTTATGAAACACGTCCTAACACCATGAAACACGTCATAACACCTTTATGAAACCAGTCCTAACACCATGAAACCAGTCCTAACACCTTTATGAAACACGTCCTAATACCTTTACGAAACCAGTCCTAACACCTTTATGAAACCAGTCCTAACACCTTTATGAAACCAGTCATAACACCTTTATGAAACCAGTCCTAACACCATGAAACCAGTCCTAACACCTTTATGAAACCAGTCCTAACACCTTTATGAAACACGTCCTAATACCTTTATGAAACCAGTCCTAACACCATGAAACCAGTCCTAACACCTTTATGAAACCAGTCCTAACACCTTTATGAAACACGTCCTAATACCTTTATGAAACCAGTCCTAACACCTTTATGAAACACATCCTAACACCATGAAACACGTCATAACACCTTTATGAAACCAGTCCTAACACCTTTATGAAACCAGTCCTAACACCTTTATGAAACCAGTCATAACACCTTTATGAAACCAGTCCTAACACCATGAAACACGTCCTAACACATTTATGAAACCAGTCCTAACACCTTTATGAAACCAGCCCTAACACCTTTATGAAACCAGTCCTAACACCTTTATGAAACCAGTCCTAACACCTTTATGAAACCAGTCATAACACCTTCATGAAACCAGTCCTAACACCTTTATGAAACCAGTCCTAACACCATGAAACACGTCCTAACACCTTTATGAAACCTGTCATAACACCTTTATGAAACCAGTCCTAACACCTTTATGAAACCAGTCCTAACACCTTTATGAAACCAGTCCTAACACCTTTCTGAAACCAGTCATACCATCTTTATGAAACCAGTACTAACACCTTTATGAAACCAGTCCTAACACCTTTATGAAACCAGTCATAACACCTTTATGAAACCAGTCCTAACACCTTTATGAAACCAGTCCTAACACCTTTATGAAACCAGTCCTAACACCATGAAACACGTCCTAACACCTTTATGAAACCAGTCCTAACACCTTTATGAAACCAGTCCTAACACCTTTATGAAACCAGTCCTAACACCTTTATGAAACCAGTCCTAACACCTTTATGAAACCAGTCCTAACACCTTTATGAAACCAGTCCTAACACCTTTATGAAACCAGTCCTAACACCATGAAACACTTCCTAACACCATGAAACACGTCCTAACACCATGAAACACGTCCTAACACCTTTATGAAACAAGTCCTTTATTATTGTGTGTATCATGGGGTTGTGTGTGTATCAGGGGGTTGTGTGTGTATCAGAGGGTTGTGTGTGTATCAGGGGGTTGTGTGTGTATCAGGGGGTTGTGTGTGTATCAGGGGTTGTGTGTTTATCAGAGGGTTGTGTGTGTATCAGGGGGTTGTGTGTGTATCAGGGGGTTGTGTGTGTATCAGAGGGTTGTGTGTGTATCAGGGGGTTGTGTGTGTATCAGGGGGTTGTGTGTGTATCAGAGGGTTGTGTGTGTATCAGGGGGTTGTGTGTGTATCAGGGGGTTGTGTGTATATCAGGGGGTTGTGTGTGTATCAGGGGGTTGTGTGTGTATCAGGGGGTTGTGTGTGTGTGTATCAGGGGGTTGTGTGTGTATCAGGGGGTTGTGTGTGTATCAGAGGGTTGTGTGTGTATCAGGGGGTTGTGTGTGTATCAGGGGGTTGTGTGTGTATCAGGGGGTTGTGTGTGTATCAGGGGGTTGTGTGTGTGTGTATCAGGGGGTTGTGTGTGTATCATGGGGTTGTGTGTGTATCAGGGGGTTGTGTGTGTGTGTATCAGGGGGTTGTGTGTGTATCAGGGGGTTGTGTGTGTATCAGGGGTTGTGTGTGTATCAGGGGGTTGTGTGTGTATCAGGGGGTTGTGTGTGTATCAGGGGGTTGTGTTTGTATCAGGGGGTTGTGTGTGTATCAGGGGTTGTGTGTGTATCAGGGGGTTGTGTTTGTATCATGGGGTTGTGTGTGTATCAGGGGTTGTGTGTGTATCAGGGGTTGTGTGTGTATCAGGGGGTTGTGTTTGTATCATGGGGTTGTGTGTGTATCAGGGGTTGTGTGTGTATCAGGGGGTTGTGTGTGTATCAGGGGGTTGTGTTTGTATCAGGGGGTTGTGTGTGTGTATCAGGGGTTGTGTGTGTATCATGGGGTTGTGTGTGTATCAGGGGGTTGTGTGTGTGTGTATCAGAGGGTTGTGTGTGTATCAGGGGTTGTGTGTGTATCAGGGGGTTGTGTGTGTATCAGGGGGTTGTGTGTGTATCAGGGGTTGTGTGTGTATCAGGGGGTTGTGTGTGTATCAGGGGTTGTGTGTGTATCAGGGGGTTGTGTGTGTGTGTGTATCAGAGGGTTGTGTGTGTATCAGGGGGTGTGTGTGTGTATCAGGGGTTGTGTGTGTATCAGGGGTTGTGTGTGTATCAGGGGTTGTGTGTGTATCAGGGGTTGTGTGTGTATCAGGGGGTTGTGTGTGTATCAGGGGGTTGTGTGTGTATCAGGGGGTTGTGTGTGTATCAGGGGGTTGTGTGTGTATCAGGGGTTGTGTGTGTATCAGAGGGTTGTGTGTGTATCAGGGGTTGTGTGTGTATCAGGGGGTTGTGT
This sequence comes from Oncorhynchus masou masou, assembly GCF_036934945.1. Classification (NCBI taxonomy): domain Eukaryota; kingdom Metazoa; phylum Chordata; class Actinopteri; order Salmoniformes; family Salmonidae; genus Oncorhynchus; species Oncorhynchus masou. Next base: position 237,979 of record NC_088234.1, on the reverse strand, counting down.
GTGTGTCTGGGGGTTGTGTGTGTATCAGGGTGTTGTGTGTGTATCAGGGGGTTGTGTATCAGTGTATCAGGGGTTGTTGTGTGTGTATCAGGGGGTTGTGTGTATCAGGGGTTGTGTGTGTATCAGGGGGTTGTGTGTATCAGGGGTTGTGTGTGTATCCAGTATCAGGGGGTTGTGTGTATCAGGGGTTGTGTGTGTATCAGGGGTTGTGTGTGTATCAGGGGGTTGTGTGTGTATCAGGGGTTGTGTGTGTATCAGGGGTTGTGTGTGTATCAGGGGGTTGTGTGTGTATCAGGGGTTGTGTGTGTATCAAGGGGTTGTGTGTGTATCATGGGGTTGTGTGTGTATCATGGGGTTGTGTGTGTATCAGGGGGTTGTGTGTGTATCAAGGGGTTGTGTGTGTATCAGGGGGTTGTGTGTGTATCAGGGGTCTGTGTGTGTATCAGGGGGTTGTGTGTGTATCAGGGGGTTGTGTGTGTATCATGGGGTTGTGTGTGTATCAGGGGTTGTGTGTGTATCAAGGGGGGTTGTGTGTGTATCAGGGGGTTGTGTGTGTATCAGGGGGTTGTGTGTGTGTGTGTATCAGGGGGTTGTGTGTGTGTGTATCAGGGGGTTGTTTGTGTGTTTCCCTGAAATAATGGACTCCTCTGTAAGTGGAACAGGTGTGACTATTTATCATATGTAACAATCAAACCTCCCTATTGGCTGTGTGTTCCACATTCTAAAGTAGAACCATCATTTTACTTGCTGACATATTGTCCAGAAATGACCTGATTGGACAGAAAGGGGAACTCCTCCCACACGCACTAGTAAACAAATATAATGTTTCTCTGAAATAAAGTATTTCTGTAGTTCCATGAAATATGAAACTGATACATTGTATATCATACAAGCCAACATTCAATAGCAACACTTTATTTAAATGATGAACCTGTGGAACCTTCACCTACAATAGCAACACTTTATTTAAATGATGAACCTGTGGAACCTTCACCTACAATAGTAACATTTATTTAAATGATGAACCTGTGGAACCTTCACCTACAATAGTAACATTTATTTAAATGATGAACCTGTGGAACCTTCACCTACAATAGTAACACTTTATTTAAATGATGAACCTGTGGAACCTTCACCTACAATAGCAACACTTTATTTAAATGATGAAATGTGGAACCTTCACCTACAATAGCAACACTTTATTTAAATGATGAACCTGTGGAACCTTCACCTACAACAGTAACATTTATTTAAATGATGAAATGTGGAACCTTCACCTACAATAGTAACATTTATTTAAATGATGAACCTGTGGAACTTTCACCAACAATAGTAACATTTATTTCCTGCCACATGGTCTATTCCATGGAAAGAGCAGATAACATTTCACAACATTTTCAACACGGCACCTGAATTGTGTCTTTGTATTTTGTGTCTGTTTTTTCTTTCTTCCGAAAGACAATCCTCAATTGACCGTTTAACTTATTTTATTTCAATTTTATTTCAGTTCATTCATCCAATTCACAAGATCAACCTTTACCTGTTGCTTTGGAAACAAAATGAGTGAAATGTCATTTTAATTGTCAACTGACTAGTTAAGTAAGTCTTGTCTGAAACCAGAACGATCCAAAGGACAAGAGCCTCTTGTTTCTGTAGCATGGAGCAGCGTGATGTACCAGTACTGGACAGGAAGATAGTCTGTTAGAAGGCCTTGTACTCCATCATCTCCTTAATGCTGAGTGCCAAGCAGAGACGCATCTGGTCCTATTTCTATCAGGTAGCAGTACATCACAGCTCCATCTATCTAGATATCAGGTAGCAGTACATCACAGCTCCATCTATCTAGATATCAGGTAGCAGAACATCACAGCTCCATCTATCTATCTAGATATCAGGTAGCAGAACATCACAGCTCCATCTATCTATCTAGATATCAGGTAGCAGAACATCACAGCTCCATCTATCTAGATATCAGGTAGCAGAACATCACAGCTCCATCTATCTATCTAGATATCAGGTAGCAGTACATCACAGCTCCATCTATCTAGATATCAGGTAGCAGTACATCACAGCTCCATCTATCTATCTAGATATCAGGTAGCAGAACATCACAGCTCCATCTATCTAGATATCAGGTAGCAGTACATCACAGCTCCATCCATCTATCTAGATATCAGGTAGCAGTACATCACAGCTCCATCTATCTAGATATCAGGTAGCAGAACATCACAGCTCCATCTATCTAGATATCAGGTAGCAGTACATCACAGCTCCATCTATCTAGATATCAGGTAGCAGAACATCACAGCTCCATCTATCTATCTAGATATCAGGTAGCAGAACATCACAGCTCCATCTATCTATCTAGATATCAGGTAGCAGAACATCACAGCTCCATCTATCTAGATATCAGGTAGCAGTACATCACAGCTCCATCTATCTAGATATCAGGTAGCAGTACATCACAGCTCCATCTATCTATCTAGATATCAGGTAGCAGAACATCACAGCTCCATCTATCTAGATATCAGGTAGCAGTACATCACAGCTCCATCTATCTAGATATCAGGTAGCAGTACATCACAGCTCCAGATATCAGGTAGCAGTACATCACAGCTCCATCTATCTAGATATCAGGTAGCAGTACATCACAGCTCCATCTATCTAGATATCAGGTAGCAGTACATCACAGCTCCATCTATCTAGATATCAGGTAGCAGAACATCACAGCTCCATCTATCTATAGCAGTACATCACAGCTCCATCTATCTAGGGTAGCAGTACATCACAGCTCCATCTATCTATCTAGATATCAGGTAGCAGTACATCACAGCTCCATCTATCTATCTAGATATCAGGTAGCAGTACATCACAGCTCCATCTATCTAGATATCAGGTAGCAGAACATCACAGCTCCATCTATCTATCAGGTAGCAGAACATCACAGCTCCATCTATCTAGATATCAGGTAGCAGTACATCACAGCTCCATCTATCTAGATATCAGGTAGCAGAACATCACAGCTCCATCTATCTAGATATCAGGTAGCAGTACATCACAGCTCCATCTATCTATCTAGATATCAGGTAGCAGAACATCACAGCTCCATCTATCTAGATATCAGGTAGCAGAACATCACAGCTCCATCTATCTAGATATCAGGTAGCAGAACATCACAGCTCCATCTATCTAGATATCAGGTAGCAGTACATCACAGCTCCATCTATCTAGATATCAGGTAGCAGTACATCACAGCTCCATCTATCTAGATATCAGGTAGCAGTACATCACAGCTCCATCTATCTAGATATCAGGTAGCAGAACATCACAGCTCCATCTATCTAGATATCAGGTAGCAGAACATCACAGCTCCATCTATCTAGATATCAGGTAGCAGAACATCACAGCTCCATCTATCTAGATATCAGGTAGCAGTACATCACAGCTCCATCTATCTAGATAACCTGTCAGGTAGCAGAACATCACAGCTCCATCTATCTAGATATCAGGTAGCAGTACATCACAGCTCCATCTATCTAGATATCAGGTAGCAGAACATCACAGCTCCATCTATCTAGATATCAGGTAGCAGTACATCACAGCTCCATCTATCTAGATATCAGGTAGCAGTACATCACAGCTCCATCTATCTATCTATCTAGATATCAGGTAGCAGAACATCACAGCTCCATCTATCTATCTAGATATCAGGTAGCAGTACATCACAGCTCCATCTATCTAGATATCAGGTAGCAGAACATCACAGCTCCATCTATCTATCTAGATATCAGGTAGCAGAACATCACAGCTCCATCTATCTATCTAGATATCAGGTAGCAGTACATCACAGCTCCATCTATCTAGATATCAGGTAGCAGTACATCACAGCTCCATCTATCTAGATATCAGGTAGCAGTACATCACAGCTCCATCTATCTAGATATCAGGTAGCAGTACATCACAGCTCCATCTATCTAGATATCAGGTAGCAGTACATCACAGCTCCATCTATCTAGATATCAGGTAGCAGTACATCACAGCTCCATCTATCTATCTAGATATCAGGTAGCAGTACATCACAGCTCCATCTATCTATCTAGATATCAGGTAGCAGAACATCACAGCTCCATCTATCTAGATATCAGGTAGCAGTACATCACAGCTCCATCTATCTAGATATCAGGTAGCAGTACATCACAGCTCCATCTATCTAGATATCAGGTAGCAGTACATCACAGCTCCATCTATCTAGATATCAGGTAGCAGAACATCACAGCTCCATCTATCTATCTAGATATCAGGTAGCAGTACATCACAGCTCCATCTATCTAGATATCAGGTAGCAGTACATCACAGCTCCATCTATCTAGATATCAGGTAGCAGTACATCACAGCTCCATCTATCTAGATATCAGGTAGCAGAACATCACAGCTCCATCTATCTATCTAGATATCAGGTAGCAGTACATCACAGCTCCATCTATCTAGATATCAGGTAGCAGTACATCACAGCTCCATCTATCTAGATATCAGGTAGCAGTACATCACAGCTCCATCTATCTAGATATCAGGTAGCAGTACATCACAGCTCCATCTATCTAGATATCAGGTAGCAGTACATCACAGCTCCATCTATCTATCTAGATATCAGGTAGCAGAACATCACAGCTCCATCTATCTATCTAGATATCAGGTAGCAGTACATCACAGCTCCATCTATCTATCTAGATATCAGGTAGCAGTACATCACAGCTCCATCTATCTAGATATCAGGTAGCAGAACATCACAGCTCCATCTATCTATCTAGATATCAGGTAGCAGAACATCACAGCTCCATCTATCTATCTAGATATCAGGTAGCAGTACATCACAGCTCCATCTATCTATCTAGATATCAGGTAGCAGTACATCACAGCTCCATCTATCTAGATATCAGGTAGCAGAACATCACAGCTCCATCTATCTAGATATCAGGTAGCAGTACATCACAGCTCCATCTATCTAGATATCAGGTAGCAGAACATCACAGCTCCATCTATCTAGATATCAGGTAGCAGTACATCACAGCTCCATCTATCTATCTAGATATCAGGTAGCAGTACATCACAGCTCCATCTATCTAGATATCAGGTAGCAGTACATCACAGCTCCATCTATCTAGATATCAGGTAGCAGTACATCACAGCTCCATCTATCTAGATATCAGGTAGCAGTACATCACAGCTCCATCTATCTAGATATCAGGTAGCAGTACATCACAGCTCCATCTATCTAGATATCAGGTAGCAGTACATCACAGCTCCATCTATCTAGATATCAGGTAGCAGAACATCACAGCTCCATCTATCTAGATATCAGGTAGCAGAACATCACAGCTCCATCTATCTATCTAGATATCAGGTAGCAGTACATCACAGCTCCATCTATCTATCTAGATATCAGGTAGCAGTACATCACAGCTCCATCTATCTAGATATCAGGTAGCAGAACATCACAGCTCCATCTATCTAGATATCAGGTAGCAGTACATCACAGCTCCATCTATCTATCTAGATATCAGGTAGCAGTACATCACAGCTCCATCTATCTATCTAGATATCAGGTAGCAGTACATCACAGCTCCATCCATCTATCTAGATATCAGGTAGCAGTACATCACAGCTCCATCTATCTAGATATCAGGTAGCAGAACATCACAGCTCCATCTATCTAGATATCAGGTAGCAGTACATCACAGCTCCATCTATCTATCTAGATATCAGGTAGCAGAACATCACAGCTCCATCTATCTATCTAGATATCAGGTAGCAGAACATCACAGCTCCATCTATCTAGATATCAGGTAGCAGAACATCACAGCTCCATCTATCTAGATATCAGGTAGCAGTACATCACAGCTCCATCTATCTAGATATCAGGTAGCAGAACATCACAGCTCCATCTATCTAGATATCAGGTAGCAGTACATCACAGCTCCATCTATCTATCTAGATATCAGGTAGCAGTACATCACAGCTCCATCTATCTAGATATCAGGTAGCAGTACATCACAGCTCCATCTATCTATCTAGATATCAGGTAGCAGTACATCACAGCTCCATCTATCTAGATATCAGGTAGCAGAACATCACAGCTCCATCTATCTAGATATCAGGTAGCAGTACATCACAGCTCCATCTATCTATCTAGATATCAGGTAGCAGTACATCACAGCTCCATCTATCTAGATATCAGGTAGCAGTACATCACAGCTCCATCTATCTATCTAGATATCAGGTAGCAGTACATCACAGCTCCATCTATCTAGATATCAGGTAGCAGTACATCACAGCTCCATCTATCTATCTAGATATCAGGTAGCAGTACATCACAGCTCCATCTATCTAGATATCAGGTAGCAGAACATCACAGCTCCATCTATCTAGATATCAGGTAGCAGTACATCACAGCTCCATCTATCTAGATATCAGGTAGCAGTACATCACAGCTCCATCTATCTAGATATCAGGTAGCAGAACATCACAGCTCCATCTATCTAGATATCAGGTAGCAGAACATCACAGCTCCATCTATCTAGATATCAGGTAGCAGTACATCACAGCTCCATCTATCTAGATATCAGGTAGCAGAACATCACAGCTCCATCTATCTAGATATCAGGTAGCAGTACATCACAGCTCCATCTATCTAGATATCAGGTAGCAGTACATCACAGCTCCATCTATCTAGATATCAGGTAGCAGAACATCACAGCTCCATCTACATATAAAGTCATAAAATCTGTAATTCATTTTTTTTAACGTTTTTTTTTTTTTTTTGCTGAGAAGATCTTAGTCGTAGCAGTTTAGTCGCCAACTAACATATATTTATGACTCAACCAGGGATCAAACCCCAATCCCCTATCAGGGTGAAACCCACAAGGCAACTAAGATGGCGTCAGATAATTATGTCAGACAGGACTCATTTAAAGTACAGGTTTTCTGGTCAATGTAATAAACAAAATGAAAAGGAAGTTGACTGCTTGCAGGCCGGGTGCTCTGTTTACTTCAGACACACCTTCTCCCAGATACCATGACAGAAGAGTTCCTCATTCAGTAAGATAATATTTACTCAGTGACATCCTGAGGCATTGATAGATCATGAGAGAGGAAGACAAACTCTCAGTGTAAACAGTCACTACATCCGGGTTCAGCATCGAGGAGAACAGAGAGGGTACATTCATTCGGCATTAAACTGACAAGTCAAGGTTTATCTGGGGAATTTGATAATCAGTTGGCCAGACAACTGTCAGGAGAAGGAAGGGCAGGAGGTTAAAAACATTAAAAAATGACTTGTCCTCCTAAGATTTGGTTTTCTGCCCACTGTTCCTAGGCCGTCATTGAAAATAAGAATTTGTTCTTAACTTAAAATAAAGGTAAAATTAAAATAAATAAATACATTTATGAAATCATGTTCAAACAAAGTCAATGTGTTTAAAGTTCACTTTGGTCAAAAATGCAAAAATAACAGCTTGAAACTGTACAACTGATGAATGCACCATCATTTAATGATGAATTAGAGAGAAGATCAATTCCTGACTGATCTCTACAGCTTCGATCCAAAAACAAATACCCAAGTATCCCCATTTCTTTAAAACGCTTATCTAGGAAAAGTCAAGACATGACCTTCTCAATGGCAGATTTCATGTTTAATTCAGATGAAGTAAATTAAAATGTCTGTGGTGGTTCTTGTGAAAAGGCCCAGAGGTCTGGTCACCATACAGTCCCATGGAATAGACCTACAGGAGATGAGTCAGTCCCATGGAATAGACCTACAGGAGGTGAGTCAGTCCCATGGAATAGACCTACAGGAGGTGAGTCAGTCCCATGGAATAGACCTATAGGAGGTGAGTCAGTCCCATGGAATAGACCTATAGGAGGTGAGTCAGTCCCATGGAATAGACCTACAGGAGATGAGTCAGTCCCATGGAATAGACCTACAGGAGGTGAGTCAGTCCCATGGAATAGACCTACAGGAGATGAGTCAGTCCCATGGAATAGACCTATAGGAGATGAGTCAGTCCCATGGAATAGACCTATAGGAGGTGAGTCAGTCCCATGGAATAGACCTATAGGAGGTGAGTCAGTCCCATGGAATAGACCTATAGGAGGTGAGTCAGTCCCATGGAATAGACCTATAGGAGGTGAGTCAGTCCCATGGAATAGACCTGTAGGAGGTGAGTCAGTCCCATGGAATAGACCTACAGGAGGTGAGTCAGTCCCATGGAATAGACCTATAGGAGGTGAGTCAGTCCCATGGAATAGACCTATAGGAGGTGAGTCAGTCCCATGGAATAGACCTACAGGAGGTGAGTCAGTCCCATGGAATAGACCTATAGGAGGTGAGTCAGTCCCATGGAATAGACCTACAGGAGATGAGTCAGTCCCATGGAATAGACCTATAGGAGGTGAGTCAGTCCCATGGAATAGACCTACAGGAGGTGAGTCAGTCCCATGGAATAGACCTATAGGAGGTGAGTCAGTCCCATGGAATAGACCTATAGGAGATGAGTCAGTCCCATGGAATAGACCTATAGGAGGTGAGTCAGTCCCATGGAATAGACCTATAGGAGATGAGTCAGTCCCATGGAATAGACCTATAGGAGATGAGTCAGTCCCATGGAATAGACCTATAGGAGGTGAGTCAGTCCCATGGAATAGACCTATAGGAGATGAGTCAGTCCCATGGAATAGACCTATAGGAGGTGAGTCAGTCCCATGGAATAGACCTATAGGAGATGAGTCAGTCCCATGGAATAGACCTATAGGAGATGAGTCAGTCCCATGGAATAGACCTATAGGAGATGAGTCAGTCCCATGGAATAGACCTACAGGAGATGAGTCAGTCCCATGGAATAGACCTATAGGAGGTGAGTCAGTCCCATGGAATAGACCTACAGGAGGTGAGTCAGTCCCATGGAATAGACCTACAGGAGGTGAGTCAGTCCCATGGAATAGACCTATAGGAGATGAGTCAGTCCCATGGAATAGACCTATAGGAGATGAGTCAGTCCCATGGAATAGACCTACAGGAGATGAGTCAGTCCCATGGAATAGACCTATAGGAGATGAGTCAGTCCCATGGAATAGACCTATAGGAGATGAGTCAGTCCCATGGAATAGACCTACAGGAGGTGAGTCAGTCCCATGGAATAGACCTATAGGAGGTGAGTCAGTCCCATGGAATAGACCTATAGGAGATGAGTCAGTCCCATGGAATAGACCTACAGGAGGTGAGTCAGTCCCATGGAATAGACCTATAGGAGGTGAGTCAGTCCCATGGAATAGACCTATAGGAGGTGAGTCAGTCCCATGGAATAGACCTACAGGAGGTGAGTCAGTCCCATGGAATAGACCTATAGGAGGTGAGTCAGTCCCATGGAATAGACCTATAGGAGATGAGTCAGTCCCATGGAATAGACCTACAGGAGGTGAGTCAGTCCCATGGAATAGACCTATAGGAGATGAGTCAGTCCCATGGAATAGACCTACAGGAGGTGAGTCAGTCCCATGGAATAGACCTACAGGAGGTGAGTCAGTCCCATGGAATAGACCTATAGGAGGTGAGTCAGTCCCATGGAATAGACCTACAGGAGGTGAGTCAGTCCCATGGAATAGACCTACAGGAGGTGAGTCAGTCCCATGGAATAGACCTATAGGAGATGAGTCAGTCCCATGGAATAGACCTATAGGAGATGAGTCAGTCCCATGGAATAGACCTACAGGAGGTGAGTCAGTCCCATGGAATAGACCTATAGGAGATGAGTCAGTCCCATGGAATAGACCTATAGGAGATGAGTCAGTCCCATGGAATAGACCTACAGGAGGTGAGTCAGTCCCATGGAATAGACCTATAGGAGGTGAGTCAGTCCCATGGAATAGACCTATAGGAGATGAGTCAGTCCCATGGAATAGACCTATAGGAGGTGAGTCAGTCCCATGGAATAGACCTATAGGAGGTGAGTCAGTCCCATGGAATAGACCTATAGGAGGTGAGTCAGTCCCATGGAATAGACCTACAGGAGGTGAGTCAGTCCCATGGAATAGACCTATAGGAGGTGAGTCAGTCCCATGGAATAGACATATAGGAGATGAGTCAGTCCCATGGAATAGACCTACAGGAGGTGAGTCAGTCCCATGGAATAGACCTATAGGAGGTGAGTCAGTCCCATGGAATAGACCTACAGGAGGTGAGTCAGTCCCATGGAATAGACCTACAGGAGGTGAGTCAGTCCCATGGAATAGACCTATAGGAGGTGAGTCAGTCCCATGGAATAGACCTATAGGAGATGAGTCAGTCCCATGGAATAGACCTATAGGAGATGAGTCAGTCCCATGGAATAGACCTACAGGAGGTGAGTCAGTCCCATGGAATAGACCTATAGGAGGTGAGTCAGTCCCATGGAATAGACCTATAGGAGATGAGTCAGTCCCATGGAATAGACCTATAGGAGGTGAGTCAGTCCCATGGAATAGACCTATAGGAGGTGAGTCAGTCCCATGGAATAGACCTATAGGAGATGAGTCAGTCCCATGGAATAGACCTATAGGAGATGAGTCAGTCCCATGGAATAGACCTATAGGAGGTGAGTCAGTCCCATGGAATAGACCTATAGGAGATGAGTCAGTCCCATGGAATAGACCTATAGGAGATGAGTCAGTCCCATGGAATAGACCTAGAGGAGGTGAGTCAGTCCCATGGAATAGACCTATAGGAGATGAGTCAGTCCCATGGAATAGACCTATAGGAGATGAGTCAGTCCCATGGAATAGACCTATAGGAGATGAGTCAGTCCCATGGAATAGACCTATAGGAGATGAGTCAGTCCCATGGAATAGACCTATAGGAGATGAGTCAGTCCCATGGAATAGACCTATAGGAGATGAGTCAGTCCCATGGAATAGACCTATAGGAGATGAGTCAGTCCCATGGAATAGACCTATAGGAGATGAGTCAGTCCCATGGAATAGATCTATAGGAGATGAGTCAGTCCCATGGAATAGATCTATAGGAGATGAGTCAGTCCCATGGAATAGATCTATAGGAGATGAGTCAGTCCCATGGAATAGACCTATAGGAGGTGAGTCAGTCCCATGGAATAGACCTATAGGAGATGAGTCAGTCCCATGGAATAGACCTATAGGAGATGAGTCAGTCCCATGGAATAGACCTATAGGAGATGAGTCAGTCCCATGGAATAGACCTATAGGAGATGAGTCAGTCCCATGGAATAGACCTATAGGAGATGAGTCAGTCCCATGGAATAGACCTATAGGAGATGAGTCAGTCCCATGGAATAGACCTATAGGAGATGAGTCAGTCCCATGGAATAGACCTATAGGAGGTGAGTCAGTCCCATGGAATAGACCTATAGGAGATGAGTCAGTCCCATGGAATAGACCTATAGGAGATGAGTCAGTCCCATGGAATAGACCTATAGGAGATGAGTCAGTCCCATGGAATAGACCTATAGGAGATGAGTCAGTCCCATGGAATAGACCTACAGGAGGTGAGTCAGTCCCATGGAATAGACCTATAGGAGGTGAGTCAGTCCCATGGAATAGACCTATAGGAGATGAGTCAGTCCCATGGAATAGACCTATAGGAGATGAGTCAGTCCCATGGAATAGACCTATAGGAGATGAGTCAGTCCCATGGAATAGACCTATAGGAGATGAGTCAGTCCCATGGAATAGACCTATAGGAGATGAGTCAGTCCCATGGAATAGACCTATAGGAGATGAGTCAGTCCCATGGAATAGACCTATAGGGTGTGAGTCAGTCCCATGGAATAGACCTATAGGAGATGAGTCAGTCCCATGGAATAGACCTATAGGAGGTGAGTCAGTCCCATGGAATAGACCTATAGGAGATGAGTCAGTCCCATGGAATAGACCTATAGGAGGTGAGTCAGTCCCATGGAATAGACCTATAGGAGATGAGTCAGTCCCATGGAATAGACCTACAGGAGGTGAGTCAGTCCCATGGAATAGACCTATAGGAGATGAGTCAGTCCCATGGAATAGACCTATAGGAGATGAGTCAGTCCCATGGAATAGACCTGTAGGAGGTGAGTCAGTCCCATGGAATAGACCTATAGGAGGTGAGTCAGTCCCATGGAATAGACCTACAGGAGGTGAGTCAGTCCCATGGAATAGACCTACAGGAGGTGAGTCAGTCCCATGGAATAGACCTATAGGAGGTGAGTCAGTCCCATGGAATAGACCTATAGGAGGTGAGTCAGTCCCATGGAATAGACCTATAGGAGGTGAGTCAGTCCCATGGAATAGACCTATAGGAGGTGAGTCAGTCCCATGGAATAGACCTATAGGAGGTGAGTCAGTCCCATGGAATAGACCTATAGGAGATGAGTCAGTCCCATGGAATAGACCTATAGGAGATGAGTCAGTCCCATGGAATAGACCTATAGGAGATGAGTCAGTCCCATGGAATAGACCTATAGGAGATGAGTCAGTCCCATGGAATAGACCTATAGGAGATGAGTCAGTCCCATGGAATAGACCAACAGGAGGTGAGTCAGTCCTATGGAATAGACCTATAGGAGATGAGTCAGTCCTATGGAATAGACCTGTAGGAGGTGAGTCAGTCCCATGGAATAGACCTGTAGGAGGTGAGTCAGTCCTATGGAATAGACCAACAGGAGGTGAGTCAGTCCCATGGAATAGACCTACAGGAGGTGAGTCAGTCCCATGGAATAGACCTGTAGGAGGTGAGTCAGTCCCATGGAATAGACCTACAGGAGGTGAGTCACATTTTATTAGTTAAAGCATTTTCCATGGAAACGTACAGAGGAGTTTATGCAAATCAACCCTACCTGTTTTGACACCTGAAGGAGGAGTCTCTGAAAACCTATTTATTAAATCAGTCTGTCCTGACTCAGCTCAACAGTCTCCAGTCTACCAACTGGTCTCTGTAATAACTATTTAAAGCAGTCTGTCCTGACTCAGCTCAACAGTCTCCAGTCTACCAACTGGTCTCTGTAATAACTATTTAAATCAGTCTGTCCTGACTCAGCTCAACAGTCTCCAGTCTACCAACTGGTCTCTGTAATAACAAACCCTGTATAGTCTATAGGTCTATACTACCCTGTGTCAGCAGTAGTCTATAGGTCTATACTACTCTGTGTCAGCAGTAGTCTATAGGCCTATACTACCCTGTGTCAGCAGTAGTCTATAGGTCTATACTACCCTGTGTCAGCAGTAGTCTATAGGTCTATACTACCCTGTGTCAGCAGTAGACTATAGGTCTATACTACCCTGTGTCAGCAGTAGCCTATAGGTCTATACTACCCTGTGTCAGAAGTAGCCTATAGGTCTATACTACCCTGTGTCAGCAGTAGCCTATAGGTCTATACTACCCTGTGTCAGCAGTAGCCTATAGGTCTATACTACACTGTGTCAGCAGTAGTCTATAGGTCTATACTACCCTGTGTCAGCAGTAGACTATAGGTCTATACTACCCTGTGTCAACAGTAGTCTATAGGTCTATACTACCCTGTGTCAGCAGTAGTCTATAGGTCTATACTACCCTGTGTCAGTAGACTATAGGTCTATACTACCCTGTGTCAGCAGTAGTCTATAGGTCTATACTACCCTGTGTCAGCAGTAGACTATAGGTCTATACTACCCTCTGTCAGCAGTAGCCTATAGGTCTATACTACCCTGTGTCAGCAGTAGACTATACTACCCTGTGTCAGCAATAGCCTATAGGTCTATACTACCCTGTGTCAGTAGTCTATAGGTCTATACTACCCTGTGTCAGCAGTAGTCTATAGGTCTATACTACTCTGTGTCAGCAGTAGACTATAGGTCTATACTACCCTGTGTCAGCAGTATATAGGTCTATACTACCCTGTGTCAGCAGTATATAGGTCTATACTACCCTGTGTCAGCAGTAGTCTATAGGTCTATACTACCCTGTGTCAGTAGACTATAGGTCTATACTACCCTGTGTCAGCAGTAGACTATACTACCCTGTGTCAGCAGTAGTCTATAGGTCTATACTACCCTGTGTCAGCAGTAGTCTATAGGTCTATACTACTCTGTGTCAGCAGTAGCCTATAGGTCTATACTACCCTGTGTCAGCAGAAGCCTATAGGTCTATACTACCCTGTGTCAGCAGTAGCCTATAGGTCTATACTACCCTGTGTCAGCAGTAGTCTATAGGTCTATACTACCCTGTGTCAGCAGTAGCCTATAGGTCTATACTACCCTGTGTCAGCAGTAGACTATAGGTCTATACTACCCTGTGTCAGCAGTAGTCTATAGGTCTATACTACCCTGTGTCAGCAGTAGTCTATAGGTCTGTACTACCCTGTGTCAGCAGTAGTATATAGGTCTATACTACCCTGTGTCAGCAGTAGTATATAGGTCTATACTACCCTGTGTCAGTAGTCTATAGGTCTATACTACCCTGTGTCAGCAGTAGACTATAGGTCTATACTACCCTGTGTCAGCAGTAGTCTATAGGTCTATACTACCCTGTGTCAGTAGACTATAGGTCTATACTACCCTGTGTCAGCAGTAGTCTATAGGTCTATACTACCCTGTGTCAGCAGTAGCCTATAGGTCTATACTACCCTGTGTCAGCAGTAGCCTATAGGTCTATACTACCCTGTGTCAGCAGTAGTCTATAGGTCTATACTACCCTGTGTCAGCAGTAGACTATAGGTCTATACTACCCTGTGTCAGCAGTAGCCTATAGGTCTATACTACCCTGTGTCAGCAGTAGTCTATAGGTCTATACTACCCTGTGTCAGCAGTAGTCTATAGGTCTATACTACCCTGTGTCAGCAGTAGTCTATAGGTCTATACTACCCTGTGTCAGCAGTAGTCTATAGGTCTATACTACCCTGTGTCAGCAGTAGTCTATAGGTCTATACTACCCTGTGTCAGCAGTAGTCTATAGGTCTATACTACCCTGTGTCAGCAGTAGTCTATAGGTCTATACTACCCTGTGTCAGCAGTAGACTATAGGTCTATACTACCCTGTGTCAGCAGTAGACTATAGGTCTATACTACCCTCTGTCAGCAGTAGCCTATAGGTCTATACTACCCTGTGTCAGCAGTAGACTATACTACCCTGTGTCAGCAGTAGCCTATAGGTCTATACTACCCTGTGTCAGTAGTCTATAGGTCTATACTACCCTGTGTCAGCAGTAGTCTATAGGTCTATACTACCCTGTGTCAGCAGTATATAGGTCTATACTACCCTGTGTCAGCAGTAGACTATAGGTCTATACTACCCTGTGTCAGCAGTAGTCTATAGGTCTATACTACCCTGTGTCAGCAGTAGTCTATAGGTCTATACTACCCTGTGTCAGCAGTATATAGGTCTATACTACCCTGTGTCAGCAGTAGTCTATAGGTCTATACTACCCTGTCAGCAGTATATAGGTCTATACTACCCTGTGTCAGCAGTAGCCTATAGGTCTATACTACCCTGTGTCAGCAGTAGTCTATAGGTCTATACTACCCTGTGTCAGCAGTAGACTATAGGTCTATACTACCCTGTGTCAGCAGTAGCCTATAGGTCTATACTACCCTGTGTCAGCAGTAGTCTATAGGTCTATACTACCCTGTGTCAGTAGTCTATAGGTCTATACTACCCTGTGTCAGCAGTAGCTATAGGTCTATACTACCCTGTGTCAGCAGTAGTCTATAGGTCTATACTACCCTGTGTCAGCAGTAGTCTATAGGTCTATACTACCCTGTGTCAGCAGTAGTCTATAGGTCTATACTACCCTGTGTCAGCAGTAGACTATAGGTCTATACTACCCTGTGTCAGCAGTAGTCTATAGGTCTATACTACCCTGTGTCAGCAGTAGTCTATAGGTCTATACTACTCTGTGTCAGCAGTAGTCTATAGGTCTATACTACACCTGTGTCAGCAGTATATAGGTCTATACTACCCTGTGTCAGCAGTAGTCTATAGGTCTATACTACCCTGTGTCAGCAGTAGTCTATAGGTCTATACTACTCTGTGTCAGCAGTAGCCTATAGGTCTATACTACCCTGTGTCAGCAGTAGTCTATAGGTCTATACTACCCTGTGTCAGCAGTAGACTATAGGTCTATACTACCCTGTGTCAGCAGTAGTCTATAGGTCTATACTACCCTGTGTCAGCAGTAGCCTATAGGTCTATACTACCCTGTGTCAGCAGTAGCCTATAGGTCTATACTACCCTGTGTCAGCAGTAGCCTATAGGTCTATACTACCCTGTGTCAGCAGTAGACTATAGGTCTATACTACCCTGTGTCAGCAGTAGTCTATAGGTCTATACTACCCTGTGTCAGCAGTAGACTATAGGTCTATACTACCCTGTGTCAGCAGTAGACTATAGGTCTATACTACCCTGTGTCAGCAGTAGTCTATAGGTCTATACTACCCTGTGTCAGCAGTAGTATAGGTCTATACCCTGTGTCAGTAGTCTATAGGTCTATACTACCCTGTGTCAGCAGTAGACTATAGGTCTATACTACCCTGTGTCAGCAGTAGCCTATAGGTCTATACTACCCTGTGTCAGCAGTAGTCTATAGGTCTATACTACCCTGTGTCAGCAGTAGACTATAGGTCTATACTACCCTGTGTCAGCAGTATATAGGTCTATACTACCCTGTGTCAGCAGTAGACTATAGGTCTATACTACCCTGTGTCAGCAGTAGTCTATAGGTCTATAATACCCTGTGTCAGCAGTAGTCTATAGGTCTATACTACCCTGTGTCAGCAGTAGCCTATAGGTCTATACTACCCTGTGTCAGCAGTAGTCTATAGGTCTATACTACCCTGTGTCAGCAGTAGACTATAGGTCTATACTACCCTGTGTCAGCAGTAGTCTATAGGTCTATACTACCCTGTGTCAGCAGTAGACTATAGGTCTATACTACCCTGTGTCAGCAGTAGTCTATAGGTCTATACTACCCTGTGTCAGCAGTAGACTATAGGTCTATACTACCCTGTGTCAGCAGTAGACTATAGGTCTATACTACCCTGTGTCAGCAGTAGACTATAGGTCTATACTACCCTGTGTCAGCAGTAGCCTATAGGTCTATACTACCCTGTGTCAGCAGTAGTCTATAGGTCTATACTACCCTGTGTCAGCAGTAGACTATAGGTCTATACTACCCTGTGTCAGCAGTAGACTATAGGTCTATACTACCCTGTGTCAGCAGTATATAGGTCTATACTACCCTGTGTCAGCAGTAGTCTATAGGTCTATACTACCCTGTGTCAGCAGTAGACTATAGGTCTATACTACCCTGTGTCAGCAGTAGTCTATAGGTCTATACTACCCTGTGTCAGCAGTAGACTATAGGTCTATACTACCCTGTGTCAGCAGTAGACTATAGGTCTATACTACCCTGTGTCAGCAGTAGACTATAGGTCTATACTACCCTGTGTCAGCAGTAGTCTATAGGTCTATACTACCCTGTGTCAGCAGTAGTCTATAGGTCTATACTACCCTGTGTCAGCAGTAGTCTATAGGTCTATAGGTCTATACTACCCCTGTGTCAGCAGTAGTCTATAGGTCTATACTACCCTGTGTCAGCAGTAGCCTATAGGTAGACTATAGGTCTATACTACCCTGTGTCAGCAGTAGTCTATAGGTCTATACTACCCTGTGTCAGCAGTAGTCTATAGGTCTATACTACCCTGTGTCAGCAGTAGCCTATAGGTCTATACTACCCTGTGTCAGCAGTAGTCTATAGGTCTATACTACCCTGTGTCAGCAGTAGTCTATAGGTCTATACTACCCTGTGTCAGCAGTATATAGGTCTATACTACCCTGTGTCAGCAGTAGACTATAGGTCTATACTACCCTGTGTCAGCAGTAGTCTATAGGTCTATACTACCCTGTGTCAGCAGTAGTCTATAGGTCTATACTACCCTGTGTCAGCAGTAGCCTATAGGTCTATACTACCCTGTGTCAGCAGTAGTCTATAGGTCTATACTACCCTGTGTCAGCAGTAGTCTATAGGTCTATACTACCCTGTGTCAGCAGTAGCCTATAGGTCTATACTACCCTGTGTCAGCAGTAGACTATAGGTCTATACTACCCTGTGTCAGCAGTAGCCTATAGGTCTATACTACCCTGTGTCAGCAGTATATAGGTCTATACTACCCTGTGTCAGCAGTAGACTATAGGTCTATACTACCCTGTGTCAGCAGTAGCCTATAGGTCTATACTACCCTGTGTCAGCAGTAGCCTATAGGTCTATACTACCCTGTGTCAGCAGTAGACTATAGGTCTATACTACCCTGTGTCAGCAGTAGTCTATAGGTCTATACTACCCTGTGTCAGCAGTAGCCTATAGGTCTATACTACCCTGTGTCAGCAGTAGTCTATAGGTCTATACTACCCTGTGTCAGCAGTAGTCTATAGGTCTATACTACCCTGTGTCAGCAGTATATAGGTCTATTCTACCCTGTGTCAGCAGTAGACTATAGGTCTATACTACCCTGTGTCAGCAGTAGACTATACTACCCTGTGTCAGCAGTAGACTATAGGTCTATACTACCCTGTGTCAGCAGTAGCCTATAGGTCTATACTACCCTGTGTCAGCAGTAGCCTATAGGTCTATACTACCCTGTGTCAGCAGTATATAGGTCTATACTACCCTGTGTCAGCAGTATATAGGTCTATACTACCCTGTGTCAGCAGTAGCTATAGGTCTATACTACCCTGTGTCAGCAGTAGTCTATAGGTCTATACTACCCTGTGTCAGCAGTAGACTATAGGTCTATACTACCCTGTGTCAGCAGTAGACTATAGGTCTATACTACCCTGTGTCAGCAGTAGTGTATACTACCCTGTGTCAGCAGTAGTCTATAGGTCTATACTACCCTGTGTCAGCAGTAGTCTATAGGTCTATACTACCCTGTGTCAGCAGTAGCCTATAGGTCTATACTACCCTGTGTCAGCAGTAGTCTATAGGTCTATACTACCCTGTGTCAGCAGTAGTCTATAGGTCTATACTACCCTGTGTCAGCAGTAGTCTATAGGTCTATACTACCCTGTGTCAGCAGTAGCCTATAGGTCTATACTACCCTGTGTCAGCAGTAGCCTATAGGTCTATACTACCCTGTGTCAGCAGTAGTCTATAGGTCTATACTACCCTGTGTCAGCAGTAGACTATAGGTCTATACTACCCTGTGTCAGCAGTAGCCTATAGGTCTATACTACCCTGTGTCAGCAGTAGCCTATAGGTCTATACTACCCTGTGTCAGCAGTAGTCTATAGGTCTATACTACCCTGTGTCAGCAGTATATAGGTCTATACTACCCTGTGTCAGCAGTATATAGGTCTATACTACCCTGTGTCAGCAGTAGTCTATAGGTCTATACTACCCTGTGTCAGCAGTAGTCTATAGGTCTATACTACCCTGTGTCAGCAGTAGCCTATAGGTCTATACTACCCTGTGTCAGCAGTAGATAGGTCTATAGGTCTATACTACCCTGTGTCAGCAGTAGACTATAGGTCTATACTACCCTGTGTCAGCAGTAGCCTATAGGTCTATACCCCTGTGTCAGCAGTAGTCTATAGGTCTATACTACCCTGTGTCAGCAGTAGCCTATAGGTCTATACTACCCTGTGTCAGCAGTAGCCTATAGGTCTATACTACCCTGTGTCAGCAGTAGTCTATAGGTCTATACTACCCTGTGTCAGCAGTAGCCTATAGGTCTATACTACCCTGTGTCAGCAGTAGTCTATAGGTCTATACTACCCTGTGTCAGCAGTATATAGGTCTATACTACCCTGTGTCAGCAGTAGTCTATAGGTCTATACTACCCTGTGTCAGCAGTAGTCTATAGGTCTATACTACCCTGTGTCAGCAGTAGCCTATAGGTCTATACTACCCTGTGTCAGCAGTAGTCTATAGGTCTATACTACCCTGTGTCAGCAGTAGTATACTACCCTGTGTCAGCAGTATAGGTCTATATAGGTCTATACTACTACTGTGTCAGCAGTAGTCTATAGGTCTATACTACCCTGTGTCAGCAGTAGTCTATAGGTCTATACTACCCTGTGTCAGCAGTAGCATAGGTCTATACTACCCTGTGTCAGCAGTAGTCTATAGGTCTATACTACCCTGTGTCAGCAGTAGTCTATAGGTCTATACTACCCTGTGTCAGCAGTAGCCTATAGGTCTATACTACCCTGTGTCAGCAGTAGCTATAGGTCTATACTACCCTGTGTCAGCAGTAGTGTCAGCAGTAGCCTATAGGTCTATACTACCCTGTGTCAGCAGTAGACTATAGGTCTATACTACCCTGTGTCAGCAGTAGTCTATAGGTCTATACTACCCTGTGTCAGTAGACTATAGGTCTATACTACCCTGTGTCAGCAGTAGCCTATAGGTCTATACTACCCTGTGTCAGCAGTAGTCTATAGGTCTATACTACCCTGTGTCAGCAGTAGTCTATAGGTCTATACTACCCTGTGTCAGCAGTAGCCTATAGGTCTATACTACCCTGTGTCAGCAGTAGCTATAGGTCTATACTACCCTGTGTCAGCAGTAGCCTATAGGTCTATATTACCCTGTGTCAGCAGTATATAGGTCTATTCTACCCTGTGTCAGCAGTAGACTATAGGTCTATACTACCCTGTGTCAGCAGTAGCCTATAGGTCTATACTACCCTGTGTCAGCAGTAGCCTATAGGTCTATACTACCCTGTGTCAGCAGTAGACTATAGGTCTATACTACCCTGTGTCAGCAGTAGCCTATAGGTCTATACTACCCTGTGTCAGCAGTAGTCTATAGGTCTATACTACCCTGTGTCAGCAGTAGTCTATAGGTCTATACTACCCTGTGTCAGCAGTAATCTATAGGTCTATACTACCCTGTGTCAGCAGTAGATAGGTCAGTAGGTCTATACTACCCTGTGTCAGCAGTAGACTATACTACCCTGTGTCAGCAGTAGACTATAGGTCTATACTACCCTGTGTCAGCAGTAGTCTATAGGTCTATACTACCCTGTGTCAGCAGTAGTCTATAGGTCTATACTACCCTGTGTCAGCAGTAGTCTATAGGTCTATACTACCCTGTGTCAGCAGTAGCCTATAGGTCTATATTACCCTGTGTCAGCAGTAGCCTATAGGTCTATACTACTCTGTGTCAGCAGTATATAGGTCTATACTACCCTGTGTCAGCAGTATATAGGTCTATACTACCCTGTGTCAGTAGACTATAGGTCTATACTACCCTGTGTCAGCAGTAGTCTATAGGTCTATACTACCCTGTGTCAGCAGTAGACTATAGGTCTATACTACCCTGTGTCAGCAGTAGTCTATAGGTCTATACTACCCTGTGTCAGCAGTAGTCTATAGGTCTATACTACTCTGTGTCAGCAGTAGTCTATACTACCCTGTGTCTATACTACTCTGTGTCAGCAGTAGCCTATAGGTCTATACTACTCTGTGTCAGCAGTAGTCTATAGGTCTATACTACCCTGTGTCAGCAGTAGTCTATAGGTCTATACTACTCTGTGTCAGCAGTAGTCTATAGGTCTATACTACTCTGTGTCAGCAGTAGCCTATACGTCTATACTACCCTGTGTCAGCAGTAGCCTATAGGTCTATACTACCCTGTGTCAGCAGTAGTCTATAGGTCTATACTACCCTGTGTCAGCAGTAGACTATAGGTCTATACTACCCTGTGTCAGCAGTAGCCTATAGGTCTATACTACCCTGTGTCAGCAGTAGCCTATAGGTCTATACTACCCTGTGTCAGCAGTAGTCTATAGGTCTATACTACCCTGTGTCAGCAGTATATAGGTCTATACTACCCTGTGTCAGCAGTAGCCTATAGGTCTATACTACCCTGTGTCAGCAGTAGACTATAGGTCTATACTACCCTGTGTCAGCAGTAGGTCTATAGGTCTATACTATACTACCCTGTGTCAGCAGTAGCCTATAGGTCTATACTACCCTGTGTCAGCAGTAGTCTATAGGTCTATACTACCCTGTGTCAGCAGTAGTCTATAGGTCTATACTACCCTGTGTCAGCAGTAGCCTATAGGTCTATACCCTGTGTCAGCAGTAGACTATACTACCCTGTGTCAGCAGTAGTCTATAGGTCTATACTACCCTGTGTCAGCAGTAGTCTATAGGTCTATACTACCCTGTGTCAGCAGTAGAGGTCTATACTACCCTGTGTCAGCAGTAGATAGGTCTATACTACCCTGTGTCAGCAGTAGACTATAGGTCTATACTACCCTGTGTCAGCAGTAGTCTATAGGTCCCTGTGTCAGCAGTAGTCTATAGGTCTATACCCCTGTGTCAGCAGTAGTCTATAGGTCTATACTACCCTGTGTCAGCAGTAGCCTATAGGTCTATACTACTCTGTGTCAGCAGTCTATAGGTCTATACTACCCTGTGTCAGCAGTAGTCTATAGGTCTATACTACCCTGTGTCAGCAGTAGTCTATAGGTCTATACTACCCTGTGTCAGCAGTAGTCTATAGGTCTATACTACCCTGTGTCAGCAGTAGTCTATAGGTCTATACTACCCTGTGTCAGCAGTAGTCTATAGGTCTATACTACCCTGTGTCAGCAGTAGCTATAGGTCTATACTACCCTGTGTCAGCAGTAGCCTATATACTACCCTGTGTCAGCAGTAGTCTATAGGTCTATACTACCCTGTGTCAGCAGTAGACTATAGGTCTATACTACCCTGTGTCAGCAGTAGCCTATAGGTCTATACTACCCTGTGTCAGCAGTAGTCTATAGGTCTATACTACCCTGTGTCAGCAGTAGCCTATAGGTCTATACTACCCTGTGTCAGCAGTAGCCTATAGGTCTATACTACCCTGTGTCAGCAGTAGTCTATAGGTCTATACTACCCTGTGTCAGCAGTAGACTATAGGTCTATACTACCCTGTGTCAGCAGTAGCCTATAGGTCTATACTACCCTGTGTCAGCAGTAGCCTATAGGTCTATACTACCCTGTGTCAGCAGTAGTCTATAGGTCTATACTACCCTGTGTCAGCAGTATATAGGTCTATACTACCCTGTGTCAGCAGTAGTATAGGTCTATACTACCCTGTGTCAGCAGTAGTCTATAGGTCTATACTACCCTGTGTCAGCAGTAGTCTATAGGTCTATACTACCCTGTGTCAGCAGTAGCCTATAGGTCTATACTACCCTGTGTCAGCAGTAGTCTATAGGTCTATATTACCCTGTGTCAGCAGTAGCCTATAGGTCTATACTACTCTGTGTCAGCAGTATATAGGTCTATACTACCCTGTGTCAGCATACTACCCTGTGTCAGTAGACTATAGGTCTATACTACCCTGTGTCAGCAGTAGTCTATAGGTCTATACTACCCTGTGTCAGCAGTAGACTATAGGTCTATACTACCCTGTGTCAGCAGTAGTGTATACTACCCTGTGTCAGCAGTAGTCTATAGGTCTATACTACCCTGTGTCAGTAGTCTTTAGGTCTATACTACTCTGTGTCAGCAGTAGCCTATAGGTCTATACTACTCTGTGTCAGCAGTAGTCTATATACTACCCTGTGTCAGCAGTAGTCTATAGGTCTATACTACCCTGTGTCAGCAGTAGTCTATAGGTCTATACTACCCTGTGTCAGCAGTATATAGGTCTATACTACCCTGTGTCAGCAGTAGCCTATAGGTCTATACTACCCTGTGTCAGCAGTAGTCTATAGGTCTATACTACCCTGTGTCAGCAGTAGACTATAGGTCTATACTACCCTGTGTCAGCAGTAGCCTATAGGTCTATACTACCCTGTGTCAGCAGTAGCCTATAGGCCTATACTACCCTGTGTCAGCAGTAGTCTATAGGTCTATACTACCCTGTGTCAGCAGTATATAGGTCTATACTACCCTGTGTCAGCAGTAGTGTATACTACCCTGTGTCAGCAGTAGTCTATAGGTCTATACTACCCTGTGTCAGTAGTCTTTAGGTCTATACTACTCTGTGTCAGCAGTAGCCTATAGGTCTATACTACCCTGTGTCAGCAGTAGTCTATAGGTCTATACTACCCTGTGTCAGCAGTAAATAGGTCTATTCTACCCTGTGTCAGCAGTAGACTATACTACCCTGTGTCAGCAGTAGACTATACTACCCTGTGTCAGCAGTAGACTATAGGTCTATACTACCCTGTGTCAGCAGTAGTCTATAGGTCTATACTACCCTGTGTCAGCAGTAGTATAGGTCTATACTACCCTGTGTCAGCAGTAGCCTATAGGTCTATACTACCCTGTGTCAGCAGTAGCCTATAGGTCTATACTACCCTGTGTCAGCAGTATATAGGTCTATACTACCCTGTGTCAGCAGTATATAGGTCTATACTACCCTGTGTCAGCAGTAGTCTATAGGTCTATACTACCCTGTGTCAGCAGTAGTCTATAGGTCTATACTACCCTGTGTCAGCAGTAGACTATAGGTCTATACTACCCTGTGTCAGCAGTAGTGTATACTACCCTGTGTCAGCAGTAGTCTATAGGTCTATACTACCCTGTGTCAGTAGTCTTTAGGTCTATACTACTCTGTGTCAGCAGTAGCCTATAGGTCTATACTACTCTGTGTCAGCAGTAGTCTATAGGTCTATACTACCCTGTGTCAGCAGTAGTCTATAGGTCTATACTACCCTGTGTCAGCAGTAGCCTAGTGTCTATATAGGTCTATACTACTCTGTGTCAGCAGTAGCCTATAGGTCTATACTACCCTGTGTCAGCAGTAGCCTATAGGTCTATACTACCCTGTGTCAGCAGTAGTCTATAGGTCTATACTACCCTGTGTCAGCAGTAGACTATAGGTCTATACTACCCTGTGTCAGCAGTAGCCTATAGGTCTATACTACCCTGTGTCAGCAGTAGACTATAGGTCTATACTACCCTGTGTCAGCAGTAGTCTATAGGTCTATACTACCCTGTGTCAGCAGTATATAGGTCTATACTACCCTGTGTCAGCAGTAGTCTATAGGTCTATACTACCCTGTGTCAGCAGTAGCCTATAGGTCTATACTACCCTGTGTCAGCAGTAGCCTATAGGTCTATACTACTCTGTGTCAGCAGTAGTCTATAGGTCTATACTACCCTGTGTCAGCAGTAGTCTATAGGTCTATACTACCCTGTGTCAGCAGTAGTCTATAGGTCTATACTACCCTGTGTCAGCAGTAGTCTATAGGTCTATACTACCCTGTGTCAGCAGTAGACTATAGGTCTATACTACCCTGTGTCAGCAGTAGCCTATAGGTCTATACTACCCTGTGTCAGCAGTAGTCTATAGGTCTATACTACCCTGTGTCAGTAGTCTATAGGTCTATACTACCCTGTGTCAGCAGTAGCCTATAGGTCTATACTACCCTGTGTCAGCAGTAGTCTATAGGTCTATACTACCCTGTGTCAGCAGTAGTCTATAGGTCTATACTACCCTGTGTCAGCAGTAGTCTATAGGTCTATACTACCCTGTGTCAGCAGTAGCCTATAGGTCTATACTACCCTGTGTCAGCAGTAGCCTATAGGTCTATACTACCCTGTGTCAGCAGTAGTCTATAGGTCTATACTACCCTGTGTCAGCAGTAGACTATAGGTCTATACTACCCTGTGTCAGCAGTATATAGGTCTATACTACCCTGTGTCAGCAGTAGTCTATAGGTCTATACTACCCTGTGTCAGCAGTAGTCTATAGGTCTATACTACCCTGTGTCAGCAGTATATAGGTCTATACTACCCTGTGTCAGCAGTAGTGTATACTACCCTGTGTCAGCAGTAGTCTATAGGTCTATACTACCCTGTGTCAGTAGTCTTTAGGTCTATACTACTCTGTGTCAGCAGTAGCCTATAGGTCTATACTACTCTGTGTCAGCAGTAGTCTATAGGTCTATACTACTCTGTGTCAGCAGTAGTCTATAGGTCTATACTACTCTGTGTCAGCAGTAGCCTATACGTCTATACTACCCTGTGTCAGCAGTAGCCTATAGGTCTATACTACCCTGTGTCAGCAGTAGTCTATAGGTCTATACTACCCTGTGTCAGCAGTAGACTATAGGTCTATACTACCCTGTGTCAGCAGTAGCCTATAGGTCTATACTACCCTGTGTCAGCAGTAGCCTATAGGCCTATACTACCCTGTGTCAGCAGTAGTATATAGGTCTATACTACCCTGTGTCAGTAGACTATAGGTCTATACTACCCTGTGTCAGCAGTAGCCTATACTACCCTGTGTCAGCAGTAGTCTTTAGGTCTATACTACCCTGTGTCAGCAGTAGCCTATACGTCTATACTACCCTGTGTCAGCAGTAGCCTATAGGTCTATACTACCCTGTGTCAGCAGTAGTCTATAGGTCTATACTACCCTGTGTCAGCAGTAGCCTATAGGTCTATACTACCCTGTGTCAGCAGTAGTCTATAGGTCTATACTACTCTGTGTCAGCAGTAGCCTATAGGTCTATACTACCCTGTGTCAGCAGTAGTCTATAGGTCTATACTACCCTGTGTCAGCAGTAGTCTATAGGTCTATACTACCCTGTGTCAGCAGTAGTACTATAGGTCTATACTACCCTGTGTCAGCAGTATATAGGTCTATACTACCCTGTGTCAGCAGTAGTCTATAGGTCTATACTACCCTGTGTCAGCAGTAGTCTATAGGTCTATACTACCCTGTGTCAGCAGTAGTCTATAGGTCTATACTACCCTGTGTCAGCAGTAGTCTATAGGTCTATACTACCCTGTGTCAGCAGTAGTCTATAGGTCTATACTACCCTGTGTCAGCAGTAGCCTATAGGTCTATACTACCCTGTGTCAGCAGTAGTCTATAGGTCTACCCCTGTGTCAGCAGTAGTCTATATACTACCCTGTGTCAGGTCTATACTACCCTGTGTCAGCAGTAGTCTATAGGTCTATACTACCCTGTGTCAGCAGTAGTCTATAGGTCTATACTACTCTGTGTCAGCAGTAGTCTATAGGTCTATACTACCCTGTGTCAGCAGTAGACTATAGGTCTATACTACCCTGTGTCAGCAGTAGACTATAGGTCTATACTACCCTGTGTCAGCAGTAGCCTATAGGTCTATACTACCCTGTGTCAGCAGTAGACTATAGGTCTATACTACCCTGTGTCAGCAGTAGCCTATAGGTCTATACTACCCTGTGTCAGCAGTAGACTATAGGTCTATACTACCCTGTGTCAGCAGTAGCCTATAGGTCTATACTACCCTGTGTCAGCAGTAGTCTATAGGTCTATACTACCCTGTGTCAGCAGTAGACTATAGGTCTATACTACCCTGTGTCAGCAGTAGCCTATAGGTCTATACTACCCTGTGTCAGCAGTAGTCTATAGGTCTATACTACCCTGTGTCAGCAGTAGTCTATAGGTCTATACTACCCTGTGTCAGCAGTAGTCTATAGGTCTATACTACCCTGTGTCAGCAGTAGTCTATAGGTCTATACTACCCTGTGTCAGCAGTAGACTATAGGTCTATACTACCCTGTGTCAGCAGTAGCCTATAGGTCTATACTACCCTGTGTCAGCAGTAGTCTATAGGTCTATACTACCCTGTGTCAGCAGTAGTCTATAGGTCTATACTACCCTGTGTCAGCAGTAGCCTATAGGTCTATACTACCCTGTGTCAGCAGTAGCCTATAGGTCTATACTACCCTGTGTCAGCAGTAGTCTATAGGTCTATACTACCCTGTGTCAGCAGTAGCCTATAGGTCTATACTACCCTGTGTCAGCAGTAGTCTATAGGTCTATACTACCCTGTGTCAGCAGTAGTCTATAGGTCTATACTACCCTGTGTCAGCAGTAGCCTATAGGTCTATACTACCCTGTGTCAGCCGTAGTCTATAGGTCTATAATACCCTGTGTCAGTAGTGTATAGGTCTATACTACCCTGTGTCAGCAGTAGTCTATAGGTCTATACTACTCTGTGTCAGCAGTAGTCTATAGGTCTATACTACCCTGTGTCAGCAGTAGTATAGGTCTATACTACCCTGTGTCAGCAGTAGTCTATAGGTCTATACTACCCTGTGTCAGCAGTAGTCTATAGGTCTATACTACCCTGTGTCAGCAGTAGACTATAGGTCTATACTACCCTGTGTCAGCAGTAGTCTATAGGTCTATACTACCCTGTGTCAGCAGTATATAGGTCTATACTACCCTGTGTCAGCAGTAGCCTATAGGTCTATACTACCCTGTGTCAGCAGTAGACTATAGGTCTATACTACCCTGTGTCAGCAGTAGCCTATAGGTCTATACTACCCTGTGTCAGCAGTAGCCTATAGGTCTATACTACCCTGTGTCAGGTAGCTATACTATACCCTGTGTCAGCAGTAGCCTATAGGTCTATACTACCCTGTGTCAGCAGTAGACTATAGGTCTATACTACCCTGTGTCAGCAGTAGTCTATAGGTCTATACTACCCTGTGTCAGCAGTAGTCTATAGGTCTATACTACCCTGTGTCAGCAGTAGCCTATAGGTCTATACTACCCTGTGTCAGCAGTAGTCTATAGGTCTATACTACCCTGTGTCAGCAGTAGTCTATAGGTCTATACTACCCTGTGTCAGCAGTAGCCTATAGGTCTATACTACCCTGTGTCAGCAGTAGTCTATAGGTCTATACTACCCTGTGTCAGCAGTAGCCTATAGGTCTATACTACCCTGTGTCAGCAGTAGTCTATAGGTCTATACTACCCTGTGTCAGCAGTAGACTATAGGTCTATACTACCCTGTGTCAGCAGTAGCCTATAGGTCTATACTACCCTGTGTCAGCAGTAGCCTATAGGTCTATACTACCCTGTGTCAGCAGTAGAATATAGGTCTATACTACCCTGTGTCAGCAGTAGTCTATAGGTCTATACTACCCTATGTCAGCAGTAGCCTATAGGTCTATACTACCCTGTGTCAGCAGTAGTCTATAGGTCTATACTACCCTGTGTCAGCAGTAGTCTATAGGTCTATACTACCCTGTGTCAGCAGTAGACTATAGGTCTATACTACCCTGTGTCAGCAGTAGACTATAGGTCTATACTACCCTGTGTCAGCAGTAGTCTATAGGTCTATACTACCCTGTGTCAGCAGTAGTATAGGTCTATAGGTCTATATACTACCCTGTGTCAGCAGTAGTCTATAGGTCTATACTACCCTGTGTCAGCAGTAGTCTATAGGTCTATACTACCCCTGTGTCAGCAGTAGACTATAGGTCTATACTACCCTGTGTCAGCAGTAGTCTATAGGTCTATACTACCCTGTGTCAGCAGTAGTCTATAGGTCTATACTACCCTGTGTCAGCAGTAGACTATAGGTCTATACTACCCTGTGTCAGCAGTAGTCTATAGGTCTATACTACCCTGTGTCAGCAGTAGTCTATAGGTCTATACTACCCTGTGTCAGCAGTATATAGGTCTATACTACCCTGTGTCAGCAGTAGTCTATAGGTCTATACTACCCTGTGTCAGCAGTAGTCTATAGGTCTATACTACCCTGTGTCAGCAGTAGCCTATAGGTCTATACTACCCTGTGTCAGCAGTAGTCTATAGGTCTATACTACCCTGTGTCAGCAGTAGTCTATAGGTCTATACTACCCTGTGTCAGCAGTAGTC
Organism: Oncorhynchus masou masou; assembly: GCF_036934945.1. NCBI lineage: Eukaryota > Metazoa > Chordata > Actinopteri > Salmoniformes > Salmonidae > Oncorhynchus > Oncorhynchus masou. Next base: position 208,352 of record NC_088234.1, on the reverse strand, counting down.
TATAGGTCTATACTACCCTGTGTCAGCAGTAGCCTATAGGTCTATACTACCCTGTGTCAGCAGTAGCCTATAGGTCTATACTACCCTGTGTCAGCAGTAGTCTATAGGTCTATACTACCCTGTGTCAGCAGTAGACTATAGGTCTATACTACCCTGTGTCAGCAGTAGCCTATAGGTCTATACTACCCTGTGTCAGCAGTAGTCTATAGGTCTATACTACCCTGTGTCAGCAGTAGTCTATAGGTCTATACTACCCTGTGTCAGCAGTAGTCTATAGGTCTATACTACCCTGTGTCAGCAGTAGTCTATAGGTCTATACTACCCTGTGTCAGCAGTAGTCTATAGGTCTATACTACCCTGTGTCAGCAGTAGTCTATAGGTCTATACTACCCTGTGTCAGCAGTAGTCTATAGGTCTATACTACCCTGTGTCAGCAGTAGTCTATAGGTCTATACTACCCTGTGTCAGCAGTAGTCTATAGGTCTATACTACCCTGTGTCAGCAGTAGTCTATAGGTCTATACTACCCTGTGTCAGCAGTAGCCTATAGGTCTATACTACCCTGTGTCAGCAGTAGCCTATAGGTCTATACTACCCTGTGTCAGCAGTAGTCTATAGGTCTATACCCCCTGTGTCAGCAGTAGACTATAGGTCTATACTACCCTGTGTCAGCAGTAGTCTATAGGTCTATACTACCCTGTGTCAGCAGTAGTCTATAGGTCTATACTACCCTGTGTCAGCAGTAGTCTATAGGTCTATACTACCCTGTGTCAGCAGTAGCCTATAGGTCTATACTACCCTGTGTCAGCAGTAGCCTATAGGTCTATACTACCCTGTGTCAGCAGTAGTCTATAGGTCTATACTACCCTGTGTCAGCAGTAGTCTATAGGTCTATACTACCCTGTGTCAGCAGTAGTCTATAGGTCTATACTACCCTGTGTCAGCAGTAGTCTATAGGTCTATACTACCCTGTGTCAGCAGTAGTCTATAGGTCTATACTACCCTGTGTCAGCAGTAGTCTATAGGTCTATACTACCCTGTGTCAGCAGTAGCCTATAGGTCTATACTACCCTGTGTCAGCAGTAGTCTATAGGTCTATACTACCCTGTGTCAGCAGTAGCCTATAGGTCTATACTACCCTGTGTCAGCAGTAGTCTATAGGTCTATACTACCCTGTGTCAGCAGTAGTCTATAGGTCTATACTACCCTGTGTCAGCAGTAGTCTATAGGTCTATACTACCCTGTGTCAGCAGTAGTCTATAGGTCTATACTACCCTGTGTCAGCAGTAGCCTATAGGTCTATACTACCCTGTGTCAGCAGTAGTCTATAGGTCTATACTACCCTGTGTCAGCAGTAGTCTATAGGTCTATACTACCCTGTGTCAGCAGTAGCCTATAGGTCTATACTACCCTGTGTCAGCAGTAGTCTATAGGTCTATACTACCCTGTGTCAGCAGTAGGTCTATACTACCCTGGTCAGCATACTACCCCTGTGTCAGCAGTAGTCTATAGGTCTATACTACCCTGTGTCAGCAGTAGCCTATACTACCCTGTGTCAGCAGTAGCCTATAGGTCTATACTACCCTGTGTCAGCAGTAGCCTATAGGTCTATACTACCCTGTGTCAGCAGTAGTCTATAGGTCTATACTACCCTGTGTCAGCAGTAGTCTATAGGTCTATACTACCCTGTGTCAGCAGTATATAGGTCTATACTACCCTGTGTCAGCAGTAGTCTATAGGTCTATACTACCCTGTGTCAGCAGTAGACTATAGGTCTATACTACCCTGTGTCAGCAGTATATAGGTCTATACTACCCTGTGTCAGCAGTAGTCTATAGGTCTATACTACCCTGTGTCAGCAGTAGCTATAGGTCTATACACCCTGTGTCAGCAGTAGTCTATAGGTCTATACTACCCTGTGTCAGCAGTAGTCTATAGGTCTATACTACCCTGTGTCAGTAGCCTATACTATACTACCCTGTGTCAGCAGTAGTCTATAGGTCTATACTACCCTGTGTCAGCAGTAGGTCTATATACCCTGTGTCAGCATACTACCCTGTGTCAGCAGTAGTCTATAGGTCTATACTACCCTGTGTCAGTAGTAGTCTATAGGTCTATACTACCCTGTGTCAGCAGTAGTCTATAGGTCTATACTACCCTGTGTCAGCAGTAGTCTATAGGTCTATACTACCCTGTGTCAGCAGTAGTCTATAGGTCTATACTACCCTGTGTCAGCAGTAGCCTATAGGTCTATACTACCCTGTGTCAGCAGTAGCCTATAGGTCTATACTACCCTGTGTCAGCAGTAGACTATAGGTCTATACTACCCTGTGTCAGCAGTAGCCTATACTACCCTGTGTCAGCAGTAGCCTATAGGTCTATACTACCCTGTGTCAGCAGTAGTCTATAGGTCTATACTACCCTGTGTCAGCAGTAGTCTATAGGTCTATACTACCCTGTGTCAGCAGTAGACTATAGGTCTATACTACCCTGTGTCAGCAGTATGTCAGCAGTATAGGTCTATACTACCCTGTGTCAGCAGTAGCCTATAGGTCTATACTACCCTGTGTCAGCATACTACCCTGTGTCAGTCTATAGGTCTATACTACCCTGTGTCAGCAGTAGTCTATAGGTCTATACTACCCTGTGTCAGCAGTAGCCTATAGGTCTATACTACCCTGTGTCAGCAGTAGTCTATAGGTCTATACTACCCTGTGTCAGCAGTAGTCTATAGGTCTATACTACCCTATGTCAGCAGTAGTCTATAGGTCTATACTACCCTGTGTCAGCAGTAGTCTATAGGTCTATACTACCCTGTGTCAGCAGTAGTCTATAGGTCTATACTACCCTGTGTCAGCAGTAGTCTATAGGTCTATACTACCCTGTGTCAGCAGTAGACTATAGGTCTATACTACCCTGTGTCAGCAGTAGTCTATAGGTCTATACTACCCTGTGTCAGCAGTAGTCTATAGGTCTATACTACCCTGTGTCAGCAGTAGACTATAGGTCTATACTACCCTGTGTCAGCAGTAGACTATAGGTCTATACTACCCTGTGTCAGCAGTAGCCTATAGGTCTATACTACCCTGTGTCAGCAGTAGACTATAGGTCTATACTACCCTGTGTCAGCAGTAGCCTATAGGTCTATACTACCCTGTGTCAGCAGTAGTCTATAGGTCTATACTACCCTGTGTCAGCAGTAGACTATAGGTCTATACTACCCTGTGTCAGCAGTAGCCTATAGGTCTATACTACCCTGTGTCAGCAGTAGTCTATAGGTCTATACTACCCTGTGTCAGCAGTATATAGGTCTATACTACCCTGTGTCAGCAGTAGACTATAGGTCTATACTACCCTGTGTCAGTAGTCTATAGGTCTATACTACCCTGTGTCAGCAGTAGTCTATAGGTCTATACTACCCTGTGTCAGCAGTAGCCTATAGGTCTATACTACCTGTGTCAGCAGTAGACTATAGGTCTATACTACACCTGTGTCAGCAGTATATAGGTCTATACTACCCTGTGTCAGCAGTAGTCTATAGGTCTATACTACACCTGTGTCAGCAGTATATAGGTCTATACTACCCTGTGTCAGCAGTAGTCTATAGGTCTATACTACCCTGTGTCAGTAGTATATAGGTCTATACTACCCTGTGTCAGCAGTAGTCTATAGGTCTATACTACCCTGTGTCAGCAGTAGCCTATAGGTCTATACTACTCTGTGTCAGCAGTAGCCTATAGGTCTATACTACCCTGTGTCAGCAGTAGCCTATAGGTCTATACTACCCTGTGTCAGCAGTAGACTATAGGTCTATACTACCCTGTGTCAGCAGTAGCCTATAGGTCTATACTACCCTGTGTCAGCAGTAGCCTATAGGTCTATACTACCCTGTGTCAGCAGTAGTCTATAGGTCTATACTACCCTGTGTCAGCAGTAGTCTATAGGTCTATACTACCCTGTGTCAGCAGTAGTCTATAGGTCTATACTACCCTGTGTCAGCAGTAGCCTATAGGTCTATACTACCCTGTGTCAGCAGTAGTCTATAGGTCTATACTACCCTGTGTCAGCAGTAGCCTATAGGTCTATACTACCCTGTGTCAGCAGTAGACTATAGGTCTATACTACCCTGTGTCAGCAGTAGTCTATAGGTCTATACTACCCTGTGTCAGCAGTAGTCTATAGGTCTATAATACCCTGTGTCAGTAGTGTATAGGTCTATACTACCCTGTGTCAGCAGTAGTCTATAGGTCTATACTACCCTGTGTCAGCAGTAGCCTATAGGTCTATACTACCCTGTGTCAGCAGTAGTCTATAGGTCTATACTACCCTGTGTCAGCAGTAGCCTATAGGTCTATACTACCCTGTGTCAGCAGTAGCCTATAGGTCTATACTACCCTGTGTCAGCAGTAGCCTATAGGTCTATACTACCCTGTGTCAGCAGTAGACTATAGGTCTATACTACCCTGTGTCAGCAGTAGTCTATAGGTCTATACTACCCTGTGTCAGCAGTAGTCTATAGGTCTATACTACCCTGTGTCAGCAGTAGACTATAGGTCTATACTACCCTGTGTCAGCAGTAGACTATAGGTCTATACTACCCTGTGTCAGCAGTAGCCTATAGGTCTATACTACCCTGTGTCAGCAGTAGCCTATAGGTCTATACTACCCTGTGTCAGCAGTAGCCTATAGGTCTATACTACCCTGTGTCAGCAGTAGCCTATAGGTCTATACTACCCTGTGTCAGCAGTAGTCTATAGGTCTATACTACCCTGTGTCAGCAGTATATAGGTCTATACTACCCTGTGTCAGCAGTAGCCTATAGGTCTATACTACCCTGTGTCAGCAGTAGCCTATAGGTCTATACTACCCTGTGTCAGCAGTAGACTATAGGTCTATACTACCCTGTGTCAGCAGTAGCCTATAGGTCTATACTACCCTGTGTCAGCAGTAGCCTATACTACCCTGTGTCAGCAGTAGCCTATAGGTCTATACTACCCTGTGTCAGCAGTAGTCTATAGGTCTATACTACCCTGTGTCAGCAGTAGACTATAGGTCTATACTACCCTGTGTCAGCAGTAGTCTATAGGTCTATACTACCCTGTGTCAGCAGTAGCCTATACTACCCTGTGTCAGCAGTAGCCTATAGGTCTATACTACCCTGTGTCAGCAGTAGTCTATAGGTCTATACTACCCTGTGTCAGCAGTAGTCTATAGGTCTATACTACCCTGTGTCAGCAGTAGCCTATACTACCCTGTGTCAGCAGTAGCCTATAGGTCTATACTACCCTGTGTCAGCAGTAGTCTATAGGTCTATACTACCCTGTGTCAGCAGTAGCCTATACTACCCTGTGTCAGCAGTAGCCTATTGGTCTATACTACCCTGTGTCAGCAGTAGCCTATAGGTCTATACTACCCTGTGTCAGCAGTAGTCTATAGTGTCAGCAGTAGCTATAGGTCTACCCTGTGTCAGCAGTAGCCTATACTACCCTGTGTCAGCAGTAGCCTATAGGTCTATACTACCCTGTGTCAGCAGTAGCCTATAGGTCTATACTACCCTGTGTCAGCAGTAGACTATAGGTCTATACTACCCTGTGTCAGCAGTAGCCTATAGGTCTATACTACCCTGTGTCAGCAGTAGACTATAGGTCTATACTACCCTGTGTCAGCAGTAGCCTATACTACCCTGTGTCAGCAGTAGCCTATAGGTCTATACTACCCTGTGTCAGCAGTAGACTATAGGTCTATACTACCCTGTGTCAGCAGTAGACTATAGGTCTATACTACCCTGTGTCAGCAGTAGACTATAGGTCTATACTATCCTGTGTCAGCAGTAGCCTATAGGTCTATACTACCCTGTGTCAGCAGTAGCCTATACTACCCTGTGTCAGCAGTAGCCTACTACCCTGTGTCAGCAGTAGCCTATAGGTCTATACTACCCTGTGTCAGCAGTAGACTATAGGTCTATACTACCCTGTGTCAGCAGTAGACTATAGGTCTATACTACCCTGTGTCAGCAGTAGCCTATAGGTCTATACTACCCTGTGTCAGCAGTAGCCTATAGGTCTATACTACCCTGTGTCAGCAGTAGCCTATAGGTCTATACTACCCTGTGTCAGCAGTAGACTATAGGTCTATACTACCCTGTGTCAGCAGTAGTCTATAGGTCTATACTACCCTGTGTCAGTAGCCTATAGGTCTATACTACCCTGTGTCAGCAGTAGACTATAGGTCTATACTACCCTGTGTCAGCAGACTATACGTCTATACTACTCTGTGTCAGCAGTAGACTATAGGTCTATACTACCCTGGGATTTAATGTTGTAATAAAAATGATTCTGCTAATGCCTCGAGACATAAAGTGTTGTAGAATTGCATGACGTGTTTGTAAACACAAAAATAAAGGGTAAGAAACATATCTGATATAGAATATAGCCTTGACCTCCTCTAAGAAACATATCTGATATGGCCTATAGCCTAGACCTACTCTAAGAAATATCTGATATAGCCTATAGCCTAGACCTCCTCTAAGAAACATATCTGATATAGCCAATAGCCTAGACCTATTCCCTAAAAGCTGCCTGAGTTTAAACAAATATATTCTCAATTCAGAAAGAGAAAAGCTCAATTGTAAGGGACAGAATAGCAAAGTCAAAAAAACTATCTCCTCAAAAACTGTAGGCTGCAGCTCAGCTTCAGATTGTCGTAGAGAGGAATCGATATATCTCCATATACATCGCGTCTTTCTCTGGCATTTTAGAGGTTGTTTCTACCGTGACGTCACAGAGTTAAACATTGTTATAGAACGCTTGATATCATCTGGATACGTTTTATGTATTTATTTACAAATATAAAGAAATAATAGATATCATGTTGCCCTTTTCTTTAACAAAGGATACATGATATCCTCTGTCGATTGGAGCCTTGGTTGTAGTAAAACATACACCAAGCCCTTCCAGACACGGAGGTATTTAATCAGAACCAAACACACCAAGCCTTTCCCAGACACGGAGGTATTTAATCAGAACCAAACACACCAAGCCCTTCCCAGACACGGAGGTATTTAATCAGAACCAAACACACCAAGCCCTTCCCAGACACGGAGGTATTTAATCAGAACCAAACACACCAAGCCCTTCCCAGACACGGAGGTATTTAATTCCCAGAATTTCATCCAAACACACCAAGCCTTTCCCAGACACGGAGGTATTTAATCAGAACCAAACACACCAAGCCTTTCCCAGACACGGAGGTATTTCATCAGAACCAAACACACCAAGCCCTTCGCAGACACGGATGTATTTAAAAAGTTTGCCTCAAAAAACAGAAGGCTGCATCATTTTGCTTGGAATAGACCAGCCTTGGTTTCTCCACTCTCTCCCCGTTCCCCATCTTCCTATTGAAGTTAGCCACCGAAAACGTTCGTTGCCCCTCATCTCATGGTAAATTCCCCTCCTTATCCTGATGTGGCCCAGCCTGCACTAACATATCCCGTAAAGATCCATTCCTATATTTTGTCCACTCAGCGGGATCCTATATTTTGTCCACTCAGTCTGGGTCCAAGATCTTCGCCGGCATTGTTTGGAGGTTAGTGGCCTGGTGTTCTTGTCCAGACAGAGAGCTGTCATCATCGGTGGAAGTGCATGTCTCGGACTCCTCCGTTTTGTTGAGAAGAGAGAATAGGTCGAGAAGAGAGAATAGTTCGAAGAGAGAGAATAGGTCGAAGAGAGAGAATAGGTCGAGAACAGAATAGGTCAAGGAGAGAGAATAGGTCGAGAAGAGAGAATAGGTCGAGAAGAGAGAATAGGTCGAGAAGAGAGAATAGGTCGAGAAGAGAGAATAGGTCGAGAAGAGAGAATAGGTCGAGGAGAGAGAATAGGTCGAGAAGAGAGAATAGGTCGACAAGAGAGAATAGGTCGAGAAGAGAGAATAGTTTGAGAAGAGAGAATATGTCAAGGAGAGAGAATAGGTCGAAGAGAGAGAATAGGTCGAGAACAGAATAGGTCAAGGAGAGAGAATAGGTCGAGAAGAGAGAATAGGTCGAGAAGAGAGAATAGGTCGAGAAGAGAGAATAGTTCGAAGAGAGAGAATAGGTCGAAGAGAGAGAATAGGTCGAAGAGAGAGAATAGGTTGAGAAGAGAGAATAGGTCGAAGAGAGAGAATAGGTCAAGGAGAGAGAATAGGTCGAGAACAGAATAGATCGAGGGCGGAGAAGAGAGAGAGAGAGGGTACAGGCAGGGCGCCGCATCCAACTGGCAATTTAATTCAAAGTTAATTTGATTTAATTGACTAAATGTATCTACACATAAATCAATAAAATCATTCAAAATAGGTTCACACACCAGCAAGCATTATTTGGCAACAGTTGATCATTCGCTTATTTAACGAAATGAAATGCATGACGTGTTTGTAAACACATCCTCACCTCATGAAATGCATGACGTGTTTGTAAACACATCCTCACCTCATGAAATGCATGACGTGTTTGTAAACACATCCTCACCTAATGAAATGCATGACGTGTTTGTAAACACATCCTCACCTCATGAAATGCATGACGTGTTTGTAAACACATCCTCACCTAATGAAATGCATGACGTGTTTGTAAACACATCCTCACCTAATGAAATGCATGACGTGTTTGTAAACACATCCTCACCTCATGAAATGCATGACGTGTTTGTAAACACATCCTCACCTAATGAAATGCATGACGTGTTTGTAAACACATCCTCACCTAATGAAACGCATGACGTGTTTGTAAACACATCCTCACCTAATGAAATGCATGACGTGTTTGTAAACACATCCTCGCCTAATGAAATGCATGACGTGTTTGTAAACACATACTCACCTAATGAAATGCATGACGTGTATCTTCCAAGATGGCGTAGCAGACGGACGTCTGTTTGTCTTGTCCCGTCCCATGTTTCTATATTTTTCTTCGTATGTATTTCGGATATATTTTAATCTCACTTTCCATCTACTGACTGAATATACTCTCCTGCAACCCGCCTCACCCGATGTGGTACGGATCTGCTATTTTTATACTTTTAAGAATCCAGAATTTCCATCATAAGCTAGCCAGCTAACTGGCTACGAACTAACTGGCTACTAGCTAACTGGCTACTAGCTTACTGGCTACCAGCTAACTGGCTACTAGCTAACTGGCTACTAGCTAACTGGCTACTAGCTTACTGGCTACCAGCTAACTGGCTACTAGCTAACTTGCTACTAGCTAACTGGCTACTAGCTTACTGGCTACCAGCTAACTGGCTACTAGCTAACTGGCTACTAGCTAACTGGCTACTAGCTTACTGGCTACCAGCTAACTGGCTACTAGCTAACCACGGCCCGCTAGCTGTCTAAAGCACATCGGACTGTTAGCTTAAGCGGCCCATTGGACAAATTCTTTGGCCACTATACCTAGTTTGCCAATTGGCCTGGTTTACCACACAGAGCCCTGCTGATCCTTCCTCCAAACCGGAACCCCAATGGAAGCTAGCCAGCTAACTAGCTATTAGCTTGTAGTAAGCTAGCCACTGCTTGCGGTCATCAGCTACCACGGACAACTTGCCCATGCCCAGATATCTGCTCCTCTTGCTCTCTGTTCTGAATGTACTGAGCGTCCAGTTCTTTTAGCCTTTAGCCATACCCTTATCCTACTTCTCCTCTGTTCCTCTGGTGATGTGGAGGTTAATCCAGGTTCTGCAGTGCCTAGCTCCACTCCCACTCCCCAGGTGCTCTCATTTGTTGACTTATGTAATCGTAAAAGCCTTGGTTTCATGCATGTTAACATTAGAAGCCTCCTTCCTAAGATTGTTTTATTCACTGCCCTAGCACACTGTGCCAACCCGGATGTGCTAGCCGTGTCTGAATCCTGGCTCAGGAAGACCACCAAAAACCCCGAAATTTCCATCCCTATCTATAACATTTTCCGACAAGATAGAACTGCCAAAGGGTGTGGTGTTGCAATCTACTGCAGAGAGAGCCTGCAGAGTTCTGTCTTACTATCCAGGTCTGTACCCAAACAATTCGAGCTTCTACATTTAAATATCCAACTTTCCAGAAACAAGTCTCTCACTATTGCTGCTTGCTATAGAACACCCTCTGCCCCCAGCTATGCCCTATGTGAGCTGATTGCCCCCCATATATCTTCAGAGATCGTGCTGCTAGGTGACCTAAACTGGGACTTGCTTAACACCCCATAAATCCTACAATCTAAGCTTGATGCCCTCAATCTCACACAAATTATCAATGAACCTATCAGGTACAACCCCAAATCTGTAAACACGGGCAACCTCAGATATCATCCTAACCAACTTACCCTCCAAATACACCTCTGTGGTTTTCAATCAAGATCTCAGTGAGCACTGCCTCATTGCCTGCATCCGTAATGGGTCTGCGGTCAAATGACCACCCCTCATCACTGTCAAATCCTTCCTAAAACCCTTGAGCGAGCAGGCCTATCTAATCGACCTGGCCAAGGTATCCTGGAAGGATATTGACCTCATCCCATCAGAAGATACCTGGTCATTCTTTAAAAGTGCCTTCCTCACCATCTTAAATAAGCATGCCCCTTTCAAAAAATGTTGAACAAGGACCAGATATAGCCCTTGGTTCTCTCCAGACTTGACTGCCCTTGACCAGCACAGATACATCTGGTGGCATTCTGCATTAGCATCAAATAGCCCCCGCGATATGCAACTTTTCAGGGAAGTTAGGAACCAATATACACAGTCAGTTAGGAAAGCTAAGGCAGGCTTTTTCAAGCAGATATTTGCCTCCTGTAGCACAAACTCAAAGTTCTGAGACACTGTAAAGTCCATGGAGAATTAGAGCACCTCCTCCCGGCTGCCCACTGTACTGAGGCTAGGAAACACTGTCACCACCAATAAATTCGCTATAATATAGAATTTCAATAAGCATTTTTCTACGGCTGGCCATGCTTTCCACCTGGCTACCCCTACCCAAATCAACAGCCCTGCACTCCCCACTGCAACTCGCACCTTCCTCCCCCATTTCTCCTTCACCCAAATCCAGATAGCTGATGTTCTGAAAGAGCTGCAAAATCTGGACCCCTACAAATCAGCCGGGCAAGACAATCTGGACACTCTCTTTCTAAAAATGATCTGCCGAAATTGTTGCAACCACCATCACTAGCCTGTTCAACCTCTTTCGTATTGTCTGAGATTCCCAAAGATTGGAAAGCTGCCGCGGTCATCCCCCTCTTCAAAAGGGGGAGAAACTCTAGACCCAGACTGCTACAGATCTATATCTATCCTACCCTGCCTTTCTAAGGTCTTCGAAAGCCAAGGTAACAAACAGATGACCGACCATTTAGAATCCCACCGTACCTTCTCCGCTATGAAATCTGGTTTCAGAGCTGATCATGGGTGCACCTCAGCCACACTCAAGATCCTAAACGATATCATAACCGCCATCGATAAGAGACATTACTGTGCAGCCATATTCATCGACCTGGCCAAGGCTTTCGACTCTCAATCACCACATTCTTATTGGCATACTCAACAGTCTTTGTTTCTCAAATGATTGCCTCACCTGGTTCATCAACTACTTCTCTGATAGAGTTCAGTGTGTCAAATCGGAGGGCCTGGTGTCCGGAGCTCTGGCCGACTCTATGGGGGTGCCACAGGGTTCAATTCTCAGGCCGACTCTCTTCTCTGTATGCATCAATGATGTCGCTCTTGCTGCTGGTGATTCTCTGATCCACCTCTACGCAGACGACACCATTCTCTATACTTCTGGCCATTCTTTGGACACTGTGTTAACTAACCTCCAGACAAGTTTCAATGCCATACAACTCTCCTTCCGTGGCCTCCAACTGCTCTTAAATGCAAGTAAAACTAAATGCATGCACTTCAAACGATCACTGCCTACACCTGCCAGCCCATCCAGCATCACTATTCTCGACGGTTCTGACTTAGAATACGTGGACAACTACAAATACCAAGGTGTCTGGTTAGACTGTAAATCCTCCTTCCAGACTCACATTAAGCATCTCCAATCCAAAATTAAATCTAGAATCGGCTTCCAATTTCGCAACAAAGCATCTTTCAAACATGCTGCCAAACATACCTTCGTAAAACTGACCATCCTACAGATCCTTGACTTTGGCGATGTCATTTACAAAATAGCCTCCAACATTCTTCTCAACAAATTGGATCCAGTCTATCACAGTGCCATCCGTTTTGTCACCAAAGCCCCATACACTACCCACCACTGTGACCTGTACGCTCTTGCTGGCTTGCCCTCGATTCATACTCGTCACCTTACCAACTGGCTCCAGGTCATCTACAAGTCTCTGCTTGGTAAAGCCCCGCCTTATCTCAGCTCACTGGTCACCATAGCAGCACTCACTCATAGCACGCACTCCAGTAGGTATGTCTCACTGGTCACCCCCAAAGCCAATTCCTCCTTTGCCGCCTGTCCTTCCAGTTCTCTGCTGCCAATGACTGGAACGAACTGCAAAAATCACTGAAGCTGAAGACTCATATCTCCCTCACTAGCTTTAAGCACCAGCTGTGAGAGCAGCTCACAGATCCCTGCACCTGTACATAGCCCATCTGTAAACAGCCCATCCATCTACCTCATCCCCATACTGTATTTATTTATTTATCTTGCTCCTTTGCACCCCAGTATCTCTACTTCCACATTCATCGTCTGCACATCTACCATTCCAGTGTTTAATTGCTATATTGTAATTACTTCGCCACCATGGCCTATTTATTGCCTTACCTCCCTTATTTACACTCACTGTACATAGACTTTTGTTTTCTTTTTTTCTACTGTATTATTGACTGTATGTTTTGTTAATTCCATGTGTAACTCTGTTGTATGTGTCGAACTGCTATGCTTTATCTTGGCCAGGTCGCAGTTGTAAATGAGAACTTGTTCTCAACTAGCCTACCTGGTTAAATAAAGGTGAAATAAATGTTTTTAATAATTAACAAAAAAACACAAAAAGAAAGAAGAAACGTATCTGATATAGACTATAGCCTAGACCTCCTCTAAGAAACGTATCTGATATAGACTATAGCCTAGACCTCCTCTAATTAACGTATCTGATATAGACTATAGCCTAGACCTCCTCTAAGAAACGTATCTGATATAGACTATAGCCTAGACCTACTCTAAGAAACGTTTCTGATATAGCCTATAGCCTAGACCTACTCTAAGAAACGTATCTGATTTAGCCTATAGCCTAGACCTACTCTAAGAAACGTTTCTGATATAGACTATAGCCTAGACCTTCTCTGTGAAACGTATCTGGTATAGCCTATAGCCTAGACCTCCTCTAAGAAACGTATCTGATTTAGCCTATAGCCTAGACCTACTCTAAGAAACGTATCTGATTTAGCCTATAGCCTAGACCTACTCTAAGAAACGTTTCTGATATAGACTATAGCCTAGACCTTCTCTGTGAAACGTATCTGGTATAGCCTATAGCCTAGACCTCCTCTAAGAAACGTATCTGATTTAGCCTATAGCCTAGACCTACTCTAAGAAACGTTTCTGATATAGACTATAGCCTAGACCTACTCTAAGAAACGTTTCTGATATAGCCTATAGCCTTGGCCTTCTCTAAGAAACATATCTGATATGGAATATAGCCTAGACCTTCTCTAAGAAACGTATCTGATATGGAATATAGCCTAGACCTTCTCTGTGAAACGTATCTGATATGGCCTATAGCCTAGACCATCTCTAAGAAAAGTATCTGATATAGCCTATAGCCTAGACCTTCTCTAAGAAACATATCTGATATAGACTATAGCCTAGACCTTCTCAAATAGGCCCTGGTCTAAAGTAGTGCACTCCATAGGGAATAGGGTTCAAATAGGCCCTGGTCTAAAGTAGTGCACTCCATAGGGAATAGGGTTCAAATAGTCCCTGGTCTAAAGTAGTGCACTACATAGGCAAAAGGGTTCAAATAGGCCCTGACCTGGGAGAAAACATGGAGAACCCTGAACTCACCATGTTACCAATCTGTCACCAATCACTCTGCTGATCCATCAGAAACCAATAAATATCTCCAGGTCTGTTGAACAAAGTGATTTTCATTGAAACTGGGGTCATACTGACATACACACACACACACACACACACACACACACACACACACACACACACACAGTCTGCAGTGATTGTCATTATAATGTAATTTATTTATGTATTCATTTTCTATTGTACAGAGTTGTCTACTGTTGTCTGTCGCCCCCCAGTGGTTCTTTGTTGTAAGAACGAACTTATTTCCTTCCCAAATGGGACCCTATTGTAGTGCACTATAAAGGGAACAGGGGGCCATTAGGGACGTATGTAACTGGAATATGTTGTTGCACTACGTCCTAATGATTAGCTCTGGTCCAGTGTGTGACGTGCATCTTGATGAAGCTGAACCGTGTTGATGGATATAACAACCTGGACCAGAGCTACCTAACAAGCAGCTGCCTGGGTTTTCAAAAAGATAAAAGCTCAATTAATAGGGACAGAATAGCAAAGTCTTTTTTTCTTTCCTCCAATATTATAGGCTGCAGCTCAGATTCAGATTGTCATAGAGAGGAATTTATTTTGTAGAGTGGCCTATTTCCTCTGCTGTGGTGATGCATTGCAGTCAGCGATGTTTTCTCTCGGTAGCTGTCCATGGTCCTGAGATCAGATCATGTGAGTTTGCTTAGACACCAGCCTGATCTCCAGCTCCTTCCACCTCTGGAAACTATCTAGGTGGTCATGTGACTTCTCATGAGAGGCTGAGGAGGTGACACTGATTCTTCCCTGGTTCCATCCCCGACCAGCGCAGATTTGGACTCGTGTGAAAAAAGTTTGCCGCAACAATCAGAAGGCTGCATCGTTTTGCTTGGAATCGACAAGCCTTGGTCTCTCCACTCTCTCCCCGTTCCCCATCTTCCTATTGTAGTTAGCCACCGAAAACGTTCGTTGCCCCTCATCTCTTGGTAAATTCCCCTCCTTATCCTGATGTGGCCCAGCCTGCACTAACACATCCCGTAAAGATCCATTCCTATATTGTGTCCACTCAGCGGGATCTTCTATGTTTTTGTCTGGGAGTCGGATTTAGCAGCAGCACCACCACTGTCACCGGGGACGGGGAGCGACGAATCTGAGTCTGGGTCCAAGATAGTAGGGTCTTCGCCGGCATTGTTTGGAGGTGTAGCCTGGCCTGGTGCGACCACCTGTTCTTGTCCAGACAGAGAGCTGTCATCATCGGTGGAAGTGCATGTCTCGGACTCCTCCGTTTTGTCTTCTTCGCTGCTAGAATCAGCTAACGGGGGCTCGTCGTTCTCGGCAAATGAATGGCCTGTCCTCGTAGGCTTGTAACTCTCCACACCGGCTGATGGACATTGTTGCACACTGATACATTTCAACAGAGAATTTCTTTGGTTAGGAGATTGTGCCTCTTTTCTCATAGTTAAAAATATATCCCTTCCTGATATTTTTTGTCTGTTAGACATGGTAGCATATTATTTGAAATGCTGCAGACACCTTGGGGAAACGATAGATAGGGCAGGCTCATTCCTGTCGCATTCACAGCCATATAAGGAGACAATGAAAAACAGAGCCTCAAAAATCCTGCTCATTTCCTGGTTGCAGTTTCATCTTGGTTTTGCCTGTAGCTTCTGTTCTGGGGCACTCACAGACAATATATTTGCAGTTCTGGAAACCTCAGAGTGTTTTCTTTCCAAAGCTATCAATTATATGCATAGTCGAGCATCTTTTTGTGACAAAATATTGCGCTTAAAACGGGCACATCTTTTTATCCAAAAATGAAATAGCGCCCCCATAGATTTAACAGGTTTTAAGACAGTAACCTAACCTAACCTAACCTGTTAACGTTAGTGATTAAACCAGTAGCCTAACCTAACCTGTTAACGTTAGTGATTAAAACAGTAGCCTAACCTAACCTGTTAACGTTAGTGATTAAAACAGTAGCCTAACCTAACCTGTTAACGTTAGTGATTATTAAACTAGTAGCCTAACCTAACCTGTTAACGTTAGTGATTAAAACAGTAGCATAACCTAACCTGTTAACGTTAGTGATTAAAACAGTAGCCTAACCTAACCTGACAACGTTGGTGATTAAGACAGTAACCTAACCTAACCTGACAACGTTAGTGATTAAAACAGTAGCCTAACCTAACCTGATAACGTTGGTGATTAAGACAGTAACCTAACCTAACCTGTTAACGTTAGTGATTAAAACAGTAGCCTAACCTAACCTGATAACGTTGGTGATTAAGACAGTAACCTAACCTAACCTGTTAACGTTAGTGATTAAAACAGTAGCCTAACCTAACCTGTTAACGTTAGTGATTAAAACAGTAGCCTAACCTAACCTGTTAACGTTAGTGATTATTAAACTAGTAGCCTAACCTAACCTGTTAACGTTAGTGATTAAAACAGTAGCATAACCTAACCTGACAACGTTAGTGATTAAAACAGTAGCCTAACCTAACCTGATAACGTTGGTGATTAAATCACTAATTGTCTTCCTCACAAACACACTTAAAAAGTACAATCATTTATTTGGCAGACTAATTTATTCATGTTTCACAATTGGATAATCCCATATAAAGACAGACATCACCATTCCTACCAAGGATAGTGTGAGTGAACTTCGGGAGAAGGGGGAATGGGGTGGGGGGGGAACTGTAGCAACACTATGAGCTGGTGGCTGGGCGCCGCGGGCGGTGTAGTGACCGAACAGGGGCGATGGAGGGCGGCAGACAATTGTCAAAATATCGCCTCAAATTCAGGTGCTGCCACAGGCGACGGTCTAATGGGAGGGTCTAATGGGAGGGTCTAATGGGAGGGTCTAATGGGAGGGTCTAATGGGAGGGCTAATGGGAGGGTCTAATGGGAGGGTCTAATGGGAGGGTCTAATGGGAGGGTCTAATGGGAGGGTCTAATGGGAGGGTCTAATGGGAGGGCTAATGGGAGGGTCTAATGGGAGGGTCTAATGGGAGGGGGAGGGCTAATGGGAGGGTCTAATGGGAGGGTCTAATGGGAGGGCTAATGGGAGGGCTAATGGGAGGGTCTAATGGGAGGGCTAATGGGAGGGTCTAATGGGAGGGCTAATGGGAGGGTCTAATGGGAGGGCTAATGGGAGGGCTAATGGGAGGAATGGGCTAATGGGAGGGCTAATGGGAGGGCTAATGGGAGGGTCTAATGGGAGGGTCTAATGGGAGGGTCTAATGGGAGGGCTAATGGGAGGGTCTAATGGGAGGGCTAATGGGAGGGTCTAATGGGAGGGTCTAATGGGAGGGTCTAATGGGAGGGCTAATGGGAGGGTCTAATGGGAGGGTCTAATGGGAGGGTCTAATGGGAGGGCTAATGGGAGGGTCTAATGGGAGGGCTAATGGGAGGGTCTAATGGGAGGGCTAATGGGAGGGTCTAATGGGAGGGCTAATGGGAGGGTCTAATGGGAGGGAGGGTCTAATGGGAGGGTCTAATGGGAGGGTCTAATGGGAGGGCTAATGGGAGGGTCTAATGGGAGGGTCTAATGGGAGGGCTAATGGGAGGGTCTAATGGGAGGGCTAATGGGAGGGTCTAATGGGAGGGTCTAATGGGAGGGCTAATGGGAGGGTCTAATGGGAGGGCTAATGGGAGGGCTAATGGGAGGGCTAATGGGAGGGTCTAATGGGAGGGTCTAATGGGAGGGCTAATGGGAGGGTCTAATGGGAGGGCTAATGGGAGGGTCTAATGGGAGGGCTAATGGGAGGGCTAATGGGAGGGCTAATGGGAGGGCTAATGGGAGGGTCTAATGGGAGGGTCTAATGGGTGGGTCTAATGGGAGGGCTAATGAGAGGGTCTAATGGGAGTGCTAATGGGAGGGTCTAATGGGAGGGCTAATGGGAGGGTCTAATGGGAGGGTCTAATGGGAGGGCTAATGGGAGGGTCTAATGGGAGGGCTAATGGGAGGGTCTAATGGGAGGGTCTAATGGGAGGGTCTAATGGGAGGGTCTAATGGGAGGGCTAATGGGAGGGCTAATGGGAGGGTCTAATGGGTGTGCAAATGGGAGAGTCTAATGGGAGGGCAAATGGGAGGGCCCTGATCCCGTCTGGAAACCCACAATGAGGACGTCAAGTCAGTTTTCATAAATCATTGGGTTCCGTTCCAGAAGAAACGTCAGAGTTGCCTGAAGTGGAGGCATTAATTCATGTTGGACAACATAACATGCTTGGACATTTCATCATTAAGACCTATAGGGAATAATGGGAGGGTGAAAATCCCAAAACATTCTCATTAGATCAGTGTTATATCACCTCCCCTGTCTGATATCTTGACTTTCTCTCTGTCACACAACCTGAAGGTAGAAATGTCATGTTTTAGGTCATTACAATGTACTGCGACTGGATAATCCCGGTCTTTACTCCTGATTTAACTTTTATATTCAATAATTCTCTGAGATAACGAGAGGTTTTACCTACATAACAGAGCCCACATGGACATTTAATCATGTTGATAACATGGGTGGTGTCTACCTACATAACAGAGCCCACATGGACATTTAATCATGTAGATAACATGGGTGGTGTTAACCTACATAACACAGCCCACATGGACATTTAATCATGTAGATAACATGGGTGGTGTTTACCTACATAACACAGCCCACATGGACATTTAATCATGTAGATAACATGGGTGGTGTTTACCTACATAACACAGCCCACATGGACATTTAATCATGTAGATAACATGGGTGGTGTTTACCTACATAACACAGCCCACATGGACATTTAATCATGTTGATAACATGGGTGGTGTCTACCTACATAACACAGCCCACATGGACATTTAATCATGTAGATAACATGGGTGGTGTTTAACTACATAACAGAGCCCACATGGACATTTAATCATGTAGATAACATGGGTGGTGTTTACCTACATAACACAGCCCACATGGACATTTAATCATGTTGATAACATGGGTGGTGTCTACCTACATAACACAGCCCACATGGACATTTAATCATGTAGATAACATGGGTGGTGTTTAACTACATAACACAGCCCACATGGACATTTAATCATGTAGATAACATGGGTGGTGTTTAACTACATAACACAGCCCACATGGACATTTAATAATTTAGATAACATGGGTGGTGTTTACCTACATAACACAGTCCACATGGACATTTAATCATGTAGATAACATGGGTGGTGTTAACCTACATAACACAGCCCACATGGACATTTAATCATGTAGATAACATGGGTGGTGTTTACCTACATAACACAGCCCACATGGACATTTAATAATTTAGATAACATGGGTGGTGTTAACCTACATAACACAGCCCACATGGACATTTAATCATGTAGATAACATGGGTGGTGTTTACCTACATAACACAGCCCACATGGACATTTAATCATGTAGATAACATGGGTGGTGTTTACCTACATAACAGAGCCCACATGGACATTTAATCATGTAGATAACATGGGTGGTGTTTACCTACATAACACAGCCCACATGGACATTTAATCATGTTGATAACATGGGTGGTGTCTACCTACATAACACAGCCCACATGGACATTTAATCATGTAGATAACATGGGTGGTGTTTACCTACATAACACAGTCCACATGGACATTTAATCATGTAGATAACATGGGTGGTTTCTGCCAACATAACACAGCCCACATGGACATTTAATCATGTAGATAACATGGGTGGTTTCTGCCAACATAACACAGCCAACATGGACATTTAATCATGTAGATAACATGGGTGGTGTTTACCTACATAACACAGCCCACATGGACATTTAATCATGTAGATAACATGGGTGGTGTTTACCTACATAACACAGCCCACATGGACATTTAATCATGTAGATAACATGGGTGGTGTTTAACTACATAACACAGCCCACATGGACATTTAATCATGTAGATAACATGGGTGGTGTTTACCTACATAACACAGCCCACATGGACATTTAATCATGTAGATAACATGGGTGGTGTCTACCTACATAACACAGCCCACATGGACATTTAATCATGTAGATAACATGGGTGGTGTCTACCTACATAACACAGCCCACATGGACATTTAATCATGTAGATAACATGGGTGGTGTCTACCTACATAACACAGCCCACATGGACATTTAATCATGTAGATAACATGGGTGGTGTCTACCTACATAACACAGCCCACATGGACATTTAATCATGTAGATAACATGGGTGGTGTTTACCTACATAACACAGCCCACATGGACATTTAATCATGTAGATAACATGGGTGGTGTCTACCTACATAACACAGCCCACATGGACATTTAATCATGTAGATAACATGGGTGGTGTCTACCTACATAACACAGCCCACATGGACATTTAATCATGAAGATAACATGGGTGGTGTCTACCTACATAACACAGCCCACATGGACATTTAATCATGTTGATAACATGGGTGGTGTCTACCTACATAACACAGCCCACATGGACATTTAATCATGTAGATAACATGGGTGGTGTTTACCTACATAACACAGCCCACATGGACATTTAATCATTTAGATAACATGGGTGGTGTTTAACTACATAACACAGCCAACATGGACATTTAATCATGTTGATAACATGGGTGGTGTTTACCTACATAACACAGCCCACATGGACATTTAATCATGTTGATAACATGGGTGGTGTCTACCTACATAACACAGCCCACATGGACATTTAATCATGTAGATAACATGGGTGGTGGAACACGTAATAATGTCATTCATTTGGAACCATGTTCCTGTTTGTGGATGGCAGAAACATTCACACTTCATCATATTGTTGCACTGGGCTCAACATCTGCACTTACAGCAACCAATCAGAAGAGGGCGTAAAAGAGCCTGGCTCATTTTCTTTTGTGGCTGGAGGTTTGGCATGGACCATTTTGTTACATATATTGCGACCTCTCCTATATCCAATCAGTGGTGGTTTGTTAAAGTCAGCTGGCAGAACTGGGTCTGATAAAACATGACAATGGTTCTAAGGAGTTTGAGTCTGTGTATCTGTCTGTCATTCTGTCTGTCTGTCATTCTGTCTGTGTATCTGTCTGTCATTCTGTCTGTGTATCTGTCTGTCATTCTGTCTGTGTATCTGTCTGTCATTCTGTCTGTCTGTCATTCTGTCTGTGTATGTCTGTCTGTCATTCTGTCTGTCTGTCATTCTGTCTGTGTATCTGTCTGTCATTCTGTCTGTGTATCTGTCTGTCATTCTGTCTGTGTATGTCTGTCTGTCATTCTGTCTGTCTGTCATTCTGTCTGTGTATCTGTCTTTCTGTGTATCTGTCTGTCTGTCATTCTGTCTGTGTATCTGTCTGTCATTCTGTCTGTCTGTCATTCTGTCTGTGTATCTGTCTGTCATTCTGTCTGTGTATGTCTGTCTGTCATTCTGTCTGTCTGTGTATCTGTCTGTCATTCTGTCTGTCATCATTCAGTCTGTGTATCTGTCTGTCATTCTGTCTGTCAGTCATTCTGTCTGTCTGTCATTCTGTCTGTGTATGTCTGTCTGTCATTCTGTCTGTGTATCTGTCTGTCATTCTGTCTGTGTATGTCTGTCTGTCATTCTGTCTGTCTGTCATTCTGTCTGTCATTCTGTCTGTCTGTCATTCAGTCTGTGTATCTGTCTGTCTGTCATTCTGTCTGTGTATGTCTGTCTGTCTGTCATTCTGTCTGTGTATGTCTGTCTGTCTGTCATTCTGTCTGTGTATGTCTGTCTGTCTGTCATTCTGTCTGTGTATCTGTCTGTCTGTCATTCTGTCATTCTGTCTGTGTATCTGTCTGTCTGTCATTCTGTCTGTCTGTCATTCTGTCTGTGTATCTGTCTGTCTGTCATTCTGTCTGTCTGTCATTCTGTCTGTGTATCTGTCTGTCTGTCATTCTGTCTGTCTGTCATTCTGTCTGTGTATCTGTCTGTCTGTGTATCTGTCTGTCTGTCATTCTGTCTGTGTATGTCTGTCTGTCTGTCATTCTGTCTGTCTGTCATTCTGTCTGTCTGTCATTCTGTCTGTGTATGTCTGTCTGTCTGTCATTCTGTCTGTGTATGTCTGTCTGTCTGTCATTCTGTCTGTGTATCTGTCTGTCTGTCATTCTGTCATTCTGTCTGTGTATCTGTCTGTCTGTCATTCTGTCTGTCTGTCATTCTGTCTGTGTATCTGTCTGTCTGTCATTCTGTCTGTCTGTCATTCTGTCTGTGTATCTGTCTGTCTGTCATTCTGTCTGTCTGTCATTCTGTCTGTGTATCTGTCTGTCTGTGTATCTGTCTGTCTGTCATTCTGTCTGTGTATCTGTCTGTCTGTCATTCTGTCATTCTGTCTGTCTGTCTGTCATTCTGTCTGTGTATCTGTCTGTCTGTCTGTCTGTCATTCTGTCTGTCTGTCTGTCATTCTGTCTGTGTATCTGTCTGTCTGTCATTCTGTCTGTGTGACTCTGTCTAGATTTAGGTTCCCAAGGAAGGTTCTCTTGGTAGCCCTCAGACCCGTCTGGATCTTGACACTCTGAACACGCGTTCTGCATCATATCTCTTACACCAGGTAAGATATGTTTTGTATTTTGTACATTGTAAAAGGGTATTTTCTTTTTGTTTGCTGCAAAAACTGCAAAACCTGCTTGGAACGAAATACTGCTGTGAAATCTACAGGAGCCAGGTCTTAATTTGATCATCCTGTTGTTGTAGGAATTTTCCTGCACAGAATGAGATGCTAATTTGTAATGTATTCCAGGTTAAAAAGGCTTCTAAAGTTAGTATTTTCTTCTTTAAAATGTCAGACTTTTTTTTTGACCAAACAATTTTTTAACCCCCCCTACAAAAAATGTCCATTGATTAAAAACAACATAACAATTTCCTGTTGCTGGAGGATAATTTCTGTTGTGTGAAACTGTCTCAAATGAATATATGACATATTACTCTCTCTCTCTGCCTCCATCTCTCTATACCTGTCTCCATCTCTCTCTCTCTCTCTCTCTCTCTCTGCCTCCATCTCTCTATATCTGTCTACTCTCTCTCTCTCTCTACCCCCTTTGCTCTCTGTCTCGCTCTCTCTCTGCCTCTCTCTCTCTCTTTGTCTCTAACTCTCTGACTCTCTCTTTGCCTCACTCTCTCTCTGCCTCCCTCTCTCTCTCTCTGCCTCTCTCTCTGCCTCCCTCACTGTCTGTCTCTATCGATCTCTGCCTCCCTCACTCTCTGCCTCCCTCTCTGTCTCTCTGTCTATCTCTGCCTCTTTCTCTCTCTCTCTGCCTCTTTCTCTCTCTCTCTGCCTCTTTCTCTCTCTCTCTGCCTGCCTCTTTCTCTCTCTCTCTCTCTGCCTGCCTCTTTCTCTCTCTCTGCCTCCCTCTCTATCTATCTCTGCCTCCCTCTCTGTCTCTCTCTATCTATCTCTGCCTCCCTCTCTGTCTCTTTCTATCTAACTCTGCCTCCCTCTCTGTCTCTCTCTATCTATCTCTGCCTCCCTCTCTGTCTCTCTCTCTCTGCTCCCTCTCTGTCTCTGCCTCCTCTCTGTCTCTATCTATCTCTGCCTCCCTCTCTGTCTCTATCTATCTCTGCCTCCCTCTCTGTCTCTCTCTATCTCTGCCTCCCTCTCTGTCTCTCTCTATCTATCTCTGCCTCCCTCTCTGTCTCTCTCTATCTATCTCTGCCTCCCTCTCTGTCTCTATCTATCTCTGCCTCCCTCTCTGTCTCTCTCTATTTATCTCTGCCTCACTCTCTGCCTCTCTCTATCTCTGCCTCCCTCACTCTCTGCCTCCCTCTCTGTCTCTCTCTCATCCAAGGTCTTTTTTTCTATACACTACTAAAGTGACACGTCATTTTCCAGGAAGTAGCCTTGTAGTTTTTTGTAGTTTTTCTGAATAGTCTTCAAAGGGTTAAAACGCATCTCAATGGTCTTCAAGCCAAATAATCCATAAAAGGCATCTGGGCAGAGGTAAATTCATCCAAAACAAAATATTTTATACATATATATATGTATATATATGTATATATATATATCAATATTTATCAATCAATCAATTGAAACCTGTCCTGTCCACAGAGGTCATGGATTGGAGGTTTGAAAACTGAAACAAGGCTGACCCCTGCTGGTGAGATGATTTGAGAACACTGCTTGAAAATCCTTTATTAAATCATTTAACCTTTATTTAACTTGGCAAGCCAGTAAAGAACAAATTCTTATTTCCAATGACGGCCTAACCTGGACGATGCTGGGCCAATAGTGCCCCGCCCTATGGGTGATGTATGTTTAGAGACATGGTAGCTTCTAGACCAGCTCCAGGTATGTTTAGAGACATGGTAGATTCTTGACCAGCTCCAGGTATGTTTAGAAACATGGTAGCTTCTGGACCAGCTCCAGGTATGTTTAGAGACATGGTAGCTTCTGGACCAGCTCCAGGTATGTTTAGAGACATGGTAGCTTCTGGACCAGCTCCAGGTATGTTTAGAGACATGGTAGCAAGCTGGTATGCTGGACTGGTTGAACACGTAGTTATGGCAAAGTTTTAATGAATAACTGACAACTAAAATAGTGCTTTCAATCATTTATATTTTTAGCTCAAATAACGTTGTTTAATGTTGAATTAGAACATTTTGGAGTCACTTGGTTACATTTAAACAGCATGAGAACAAAACACCAGACTCTCACAGGCTTCATTCATTATAGATGTTTATTCCTTCAGATGGGAAGAAGATGGAGACATACAGTGATAGAATTACACTCAGAACATATAATAGTATCTCTATGGTAACAGTGATAGAATTACATTCAGAACATATAATAGTATCTCCATGGTAACAGTGATAGAATTACATTCAGAACATATAATAGTATCTCCATGGTAACAGTGATAGAATTACATTCAGAACATATAATAGTATCTCCATGGTAACAGTGATAGAATTACAACCCTTCATTAACAAGAACATAAATATTTAAACTGTATCTTATGGTAACAGTGATAGAATTACATTCAGAACATATAATATATCTCCATGGTAACAGAGATAGAGTATTACATTCAGAGAACATATAATAGTATCTCCATGGTAACAGTGATAGAATTACATTCAGAACATATAATAGTATCTCCATGGTAACAGTATAGAAGTCATAGAAAGAGTAGGCCAGTAGTTGAGGGTTAATTCCATTACAATTCCAAATGTTAGACATTGAAAAGATGGCAGAGAAATGGATTTCCAGTGTGCTTCTAGAACATACTGGAATTGAAATGGAATTGACCTCAACAGAGAGTTAACCATTATAACCCATTAACAAGATAATGGCAGCTCATTACCGCTATAACCCTTATTACCAAATAGACCCTTATAACCACTGGATTTTATTACCATATAACCCTTAACCACTATAACCCTTATTATATAACCCTTATTACCACCCCCCCACTATAACCCTTATTACCACTATAACCCTTATTACCACTATAACCCTTATTACCACTATAACCACTATAACCCTTATAACCACTATAACCCTTATAACCACTATAACCCTTATAACCACTATAACCCTTATTACCGCTATAACCCTTATTACCGCTATAACCCTTATTACCACTATAACCCTTATTACCATATAACATTATAAGACTATAACCAGATAACCCTTATAACCACTATAATATATAACACTATAACCCTTATAACCACTATAACCCTTATTACCACTATAACCCTTATTACCACTATAAAGAGATTACCACTATAACCCTTATTACCACTATAACCCTATAACTATAACCCTTATTACCACTATAACCCTTATTACCACTATAACCCTTATTACCACTATAACCCTTATTACCACTATAACCCTTATTACCACTATAACCCTTATAACCACTATAACCCTTATAACCCCTATAACCACTATAACCCCTATAACCCTTATAACCACTATAACCCTTATAACCCCTATAACCACTATAACCACTATAACCCTTATTACCACTATAACCCCTATAACCCTTATTACCACTATAACCACTATAACCCTTATTACCACTATAACCACTATAACCCTTATAACCCTTATTACCACTATAACCCTTATTACCACTATAACCCTTATTACCACTATAACCCTTATAACCACTATAACCCTTATAACCCTTATTACCACTATAACCCTTATAACCCTTATAACCCCTATAACCACTATAACCCTTATTACCACTATAACCCTTATTACCACTATAACCACTATAAACCTTATAACCACTATAACCCTTATTACCACTATAACCCTTATTACCACTATAACCCTTATTACCACTATAACCCTTATTACCACTATAACCCTTATTACCACTATAACCCTTATTACCACTATAACCCTTATTACCACTATAACCCCTATAACCCTTATTACCACTATAACCACTATAACCCTTATAACCACTATAACCCTTATTACCACTATAACCCTTATTACCACCAATAACCCTTATAACCCTTATCACCACTATAACCACTATAACCCTTATTACCACTATAACCCTTATTACCACCAATAACCCTTATAACCACTATAACAATTATTACCACTATAACCCTTATAACCCTTATAACCACCAATATCCCTTATAACCCTTATAACCACTATAACCCTTATTACCACTATAACCCTTATTACCACTATAACCCTTATTACCACTATAACCTTTATTACCACCAATAACCCTTATAATCACTATAACAAGTATTACCACTATAACCCTTATAACCCTTATAACCACCAATAACCCTTATTACCACTATAACCCTTATAACCGCTATAACCCCTATAACCACTATAACCCTTATTACCACTATAACCCTTATTACCACTATAACCACTATAACCCTTATAACCACTATAACCCTTATTACCACTATAACCCTTATTACCACTATAACCCTTATTACCACTATAACCCTTATTACCACTATAACCCTTATTACCACTATAACCCTTATTACCACTATAACCACTATAACCCTTATAACCACTATAACCCTTATAACCACTATAACCCTTATAACCACTATAACCCTTATTACCACTATAACCCCTATTACCACTATAACCCTTATAACCCCTATAACCACTATAACCACTATGACCCCTATAACCACTATAACCCCTATAACCACTATAACCACTATAACCCTTATTACCACTATAACCACTATAACCCCTATAACCACTATAACCCTTATTACCACTATAACCACTATAACCCTTATAACCACTATAACCCTTATAACCACTATAACCCTTATAACCCTTATAACCCTTATTACCACTATAACCCTTATTACCACTATAACCCTTATAACCCCTATAACCACTATAACCACTATGACCCCTATAACCACTATAACCCCTATAACCACTATAACCCCTATAACCACTATAACCCTTATAACCCCTATAACCCCTATAATCCTTATAACCCTTATAACCACTATAATCTTATAACCCCTATAACCCCTATAACCACTATAACCCTTATAACCACTATAATCTTATAACCCCTATAACCCCTATAACCACTATAATCCTTATAACCCTTATAACCACTATAACCCTTATTACCACTATAACCCTTATAACCCCTATAACCCTTATAACCCCTATAATCCTTATAACCCTTATAACCACTATAACCACTATTACCACTATAACCCCTATAACCCTTATAACCCCTATAATCCTTATAACCCTTATAATCCTTATAACCCTTATAACCACTATAACCCTTATTACCACTATAACCCTTATTACCACTATAACCCTTATTACCACTATAACCCTTATAACCCTATAACCCCTATAATCCTTATAACCCTTATAACCACTATAACCCTTATTACCACTATAACCCTGATTACCACTATAACCCTGATTACCACTATAACCCTGATTACCACTATAACCCTTATAATCATTACTCTAACCATAACAAGTGGTTGCATATCAACATCATTTCAACAGAGTTTAGTTGATAATTTGTTGATATAGTCTGAGCATCTGTACCTTGATCATCCAATTCTATTCATCATGGAATTGTAAAGATTCCTGACTTTGGAAGAAATTATTTTAAGAGAATTCTTCCAACTGGGTTGGTTAGAGGGAGTGGTAGGTTTAGGACCTCTTGGACAATCCTTTGGGAACACCTGGACACGATCACCTTGGTGAAATTCGCTCAACTTCTTTTCGAGTGCTCCCAAGGTTTCTGGGTTCAATGTTTTCCTCTTGACCTTCTTGTTCCTCCCCCAGTGTGCTTCCGCCATCCACTTTTTCTTCTTGTCCAAACAGCAGTAGGCTGTCCACATGAGATCTGGGATGTTCACTCTGTCGTTCAGTGCGTTCTTCAGTGTGTTGTTAAGTGCGTTCAGTGTGTTGTTCAGTGTGTTGCTCTTACTGGGCACTGCTCCAGTCACCACATAGGCCTTTATCTTCCTGTTGTTACTAAAACAGTCCGTCATCAGCTTTTCTCTGACATGTTCCTCCATTTCTCTCCAGATGCCATTGTTGAAGGACACCACCTGGGGAACGATGTTGGTCAGGGTAAAGGTGGACCTCTGAGTATCAAGGTCATGAGCATGTGAATTTGGGAAGAGATGACCTCTGTTCACCCCTTTATTTTGTATTGAGTTAATATAGTCGTAGTTCCCAGCCTGGTGTTGAGAGTGTTCTTCCATAATCTCCATTTCATGGCTGTTGTTTACATCGTTGAGCTGCAGGAAACAATCATACATCCATTCACAAACCTTCTGTACAATAAACCCTCTTTTCCGGGGTGGGGGGGGGGGTTCAAAATCAAGACAATCAAGTCTCTACACCCTCCATAGTGGTAGTTTTATATTCTGTAACATAACTGTCTGTGATATACAGTTGAAGTCGGAAGTTTACATACACCTTAGCCAAAAACATTTAAACTCAGTTTTTCCTTGTTGTCCCCTTGTTGTTCCCACAATAAGTTGGGTGCATTTCGGCCCATTCCTCCTGACAGAGCTGGTGTAACTGAACCAGGTTTGTAGGCCTCCTTGCTCGCCCACGCTTTATCAGTTCTGCCCACAAATTGTCTATAGGACTGAGGTCTGGGCTTTGTGATGGTCACTCAAATACCTTGACTTTGTTCTCCCCTTAAGCCATTTTGATCCATTTGCGACCAAGCTCTAACTTCCTGACAGATGTCTTGAGATGTTGCTTCAATATATTCACATAATTTCCCGCCTCATGATGCCATCTATTTTATGAAGTGCACCAGTCCCTCCTGCAGCAAAGCACCCCCATCAGACCAGAGGACATTTCTCCAAAAAGTATGATCTTTGTCCCCATGTAAAGTTGCAAACCGTGGTCTGGCTTTTTTATGGCGGTTTTGGAGCAGTGGCTTCTTCCTTGCTGAGCGGCCTTTCAGGTTATGTCGATATAGGACTCGTTTTACTGTGGATATAGATACTTTTGTACCTGTTTCCTCCAGCATCTTCACAAGGTTCTTTGCTGTTGTTCTGGGATTGTTCAGGCATTTGGAAATTGCTCCCAAGGATGAACCAGACTTGGAGGTCTACAATTTTGTTTCTGAGGTCTTGGCTGATTTCTTTAGATTTTCCCATGATGTCATGTGAAGAGGCTGAAGGTAGGCCTTGAAATACATCCACAGGTCCACCTCCAATTGACTCAAATGATGTCAATTAGCCATTTCAGAAGCTTCTAAAGCCGTGACATCATTTTCTGGAATTTTCCAAGATGTTTAAAAGGCACAGCCAACTTAGTGTATGTAAACTTCTGACCCACTGGGTGATACAATGAATTATAAAAGTGAAATAATCTGTCTGTAAACAATTGTTGGAAAAATACTTGTGTCATACACAAAGTAGATGTCCTAAACAACTTGCCAAAATGACAGTTTGTTAACAAGAAATGTGTGGAGCGGTTGAAAAATGAGTTTTAATGACTCCAACCTAAGTGTATGTAAACGTCTGACTTCAACTGTATAGCAGTAAACAAATCATGTCATGTTATATGAAAAAACATTGGTCCTACCTGGGGCTCGATCATCCAGGGTTGATGTGGTCTGGGGTCTGTAGGAGGACCAGAGAAGGTGTAGGCTGAGAACACAGGGATCCTGTTGGTCGTGTCGTACAGAGTTGCAAACCTGTAGATGTTGTTGTACAACTGGCAAATCGGCTTGTAGCGGCCCTGGTTCTGGACAGTCCCACCAACCAAAATACCTGGGAGATTTGGAGTTGTGTCATTCAGGAAGAACGTCTGGCACTGTGGAACAACACTGAAGTTCTCCACTACATGAGAGAGAGCAGGAGGAAGGAGAGAGAGGAGGAGGAGAGTGGAGAGATGATTCAATACCCCCATCATCACCTGAAGACTGTACACCACAGAGACAAAGATGAAGTTACAGAGACCAGTTGGTAGACTGGAGACTGTTGAGCTGAGTCAGGACAGACTGATTTAAATAGATTTTCAGAGACTCCTCCTTCAGATGTCAAGACAGAAAGGGTTGATTTGCATAAACACCTCTGTTAATTTCAATGGAAACTGCTGTAACAAATAACATGTGACTCACCTACTGTAGTTTCTGACTCGTATGGACCCAGAACTTAATCACACAAGATTATAGTTCTGGGTTAATGAGATTAGACTGCTCTAAATAGTGACTGCATCCACACTTTGGTTCTGGTAGAAAAACGTTTTAGGATAAAAACATGACTTTACTCAGCATAGAGTCTGTCAGAAGATACACATCACACTATTACCACAGTGGGACTGTTCTGGAATTACGGTTGCCGAGTTCACATTCATTAATATCCCACAAGGCTTAGCGCCTCTGACACAACAACTCAAAGAAGTAAACTTGCATTTCCCTTGACCAGCAAGTCAACATATTTAGTATGATGTCTCAAAGGCCTCACATACAGTCGTGGCCAAAAGATTTGAGAATGACACAAATATTAATTTTCACAAAGTCTGCTACCTCAGTTTGTATGATGGCAATTTGCACGCCCAATTTTTCAGTTTTTGATTTGTTAAAAAAGTTTGAAATATCCAATAAATGTCGTTCCACTTCATGATTGTGTCCCACTTGTTGTTGATTCGTCACAAAAAAAATACAGTTTTATATCTTTATGTTTGAAGCCTGAAATGTGGCAAAAGGTCGCAAAGTTCAAGGGGGCCGAATACTTTCGCAAGGCACTGTATGGAGGAGCAGTGTCACAGCAGCTAAGATGCAATATATAGTATAGAATAGATAGTGTAGAATGCAGTGTATATATATATATATATATGGAGGAGCAGTGTCACAGCAGCTAAGATGCAATAGATAGTATAGTATAGTATAGTATAGTATAGTATAGTATAGATAGCATAGTATAGATAGCATAGTATACTATCAGGTATGAAGGCAATAGACAGGACAAGGCAGGCAGGGGTCAGTAAACCAGAGGTGGGGCAACGGTACCTGACGGCAGGCGGGCTCAGGGTCAGGGAAGGCAGAGTGGTCAGGCAGGCGGGCTCAGAGTCAGGACAGGAAAGGGTCAAAACCAGGAGGGCGGGAAAAAGACAGACTGAGAAGTACAACAAAAAATATCTGGTTGACCTGGCAACAGACAAACAGAGAACACAGGTATAAATACACAGGGGATAATGGGAAAGATGGGCGACACCTGGAGGGGGTGGAGACTATCACAAGGACAGGTAAAACAGATCAGGGTGTGACAGAATACAGTATATACATATTAGATGAATAATGCAAGATATGTAAACAGGTGGAACAAACTCCCTCACGGACAGTCAATCACCACCTTCCGGAGACACCTGAAACCCCACCTCTTCAAGGAATACCTAGGATAGGATAAGTAATCCTTCTCACCCCCCTTAATGATTTAGATGCACTATTGTAAAGTGGCTGTTCCACTGGATGTCAGAAGGTGAATTCACCAATTTGTAAGTCGCTCTGGATAAGAGCGTCTGCTAAATGACTTAAATGTAAATGTAAATGTAATGCAAGATATGTAAACATTCTTAAAGTGGCATTATTAAAGTGACTAGTGATCCATTTATTAAAGTGGCCAATGATTTCAAGTCTTTATGTAGGCAGCTGCCTCTCAATGTTAGTGATGGCTGTTTAACAGTCTGATGGCCTTGAAAAACAGAAGCTGTTTTCCCAATCACTCAGTCCCAGCTTTGATGCACATGTACTGACCTCACCTTCTGGGTGGAAGCGGGGTGAACAGGCTGGGGTGGTTGTTGTCCTTGATGATCTTTATGGCCTTCCTGTGATATCGGGTGCTGTAGGTGTCCTGGAGGGCAGGTAGTTTGCCCCCGGTGATGCGTTGTGCAGACCTCACCACCCTCTGGAGAGCCCTGCAGCCCTACTGAATGAAATGGAGGAAGATGTGTCCAACTGAATGAAACGGAGGAAGATGTGTCCAACTGAATGAAACAGAGGAAGATGTGTCCAACTGAATGAAATGGAGGAAGATGTGTCCTACTGAATGAAATGGAGGAAGATGTGTCCAACTGAATGAAATGGAGGAAGATGTGTACAACAAAATGAAATGTTTTTTTGACCTTTATTTAAATAGGCAAGTCAGTTAAGAACAAATTCTTATTTTCAATGACGGCCTAGGAACAGTGGGTTAACTGCCTGTTCAGGTGCAGAACAACAGATTTGTACCTTGTCAGCTCGGGGATTTGAACTTGCAACCTTTCGGTTACTAGTCCAACGCTCTAACCACTAGGCGACCCTGCCGCCCGAGCAGTGTATTTATGTTGGTGTATTCTGTGGTCTGACCACTGCTGAGTTTATTTCCACTAACTGAAGTAGGTCACAGTAACAGCGGACACAAGGCTGTGTATGTAGAGTTAGAAAATGTGTTTCCTAACAACACTGTGGTCAGAGCAGCACAGGACTGGTTAACACCTCAGACTCAGCAGCTGTAGATTCTTCAGTTGAGGCCTTTTCTCAGTGAGAGTAGAGGAGACGGGGGAACAAACTAACACTTTTAGACTTTAGTTTATTATGAAAATATTATTTATCTTCGATTAATCATATTTTTATGTAAATAACATATCTAAGCTACCATTACACAGTAAATATGTTCCTAGGACGTACCAGTCATTTACAATTCAACCAAAAGTGGCGGGATTTATATTTACTTTAGGGCCTCAAAACCTTTTTTACTCTTCAATAAAACTAAAAGTCATCAATGGATGTAAACAAAACCACTTGGTCATGTAGAGAAACGAACCAACCATTATCCCATTGGATAAGAGCTTTCTAATTGGAGTTAGCTGTTAGCTGTTGTTGTTGTTAGCTGTTGTTGTTTCACAATATCATATCATTATATTTTTCACATTTTTGGTTTTTGATTAGTAAAAGTTGCATGAGTAGTGAGTGATCGGTGACAACATAGAGCAATGGGTCTTTCTCCATTCTGATTGTTTATTCTGTTCAATTAAACCTACATTTCCTGCATATCATATCATTATATTTTTTAACAAATTTTTGATTTAAATCAAAACACTTGGGTGAACTTTTGGAATCATGGAAATAGAATGTATATTATAATTCTATATAGTTAGAATATAAATAATATTGGGCACTTTGAATACAGTGGTTGACATGACAACGAATGAAAATGCCCATGGAAGAGTTATTGTGACAGGTTAGGAACCAAAGTGATGTTCAGTGTTTCCTAGGGGACCCTATAATCTTTGGCTACATTTACATCTTTATTCATATTACCAACATATTCATGCTTCGCCTCTTCCTCTTTGATTTAGAAGATACTGTTGAACAAACAACATGCTGATTTCCAAGATGGCGTAGCAGTAAGTCGTCCTGTCGTATCGTCTCTCTGTAAATATCGTCTCTTTTTCGTTTTAGATAGTTTTAGATATTTTTCTTCGCATATCTGTAAAAACATTTTTGCTCGCTTCCAAATACTCTCCTGCAACCCGCCTCACCCAATGTAGCTACTTTTACTTAAGTATTTATATTTACTTCGGAACCGGAACCCCTCAACTGAAGCTAGCCAGCTAACAACCTGCTATGCTAGCGGTCTTCAGCTAACTGGTCATCAGCTAACCCTTAGCTCGGAAAGCTCTCGCCAGTTCGAACAACGCGACGCTAACCAGAGCATAACGGACCTATTATTTTTTTTTTAACCCCGGATTCCCACCGCAAATGGAACATCTCTCAGCTGGATATTCACAACTAGCTATCAAGCTAAACCGCAACCCTGGTTGATTACTCCTGGCCAGCGTTTCCACCCACGTAGCTTGAAGCTAGCCCGGCCAGAGCTCCTGTGCTCATAGCATACTCCTGGGCTACAATACCCGGACCCACGACCGGTCTATCGATGTCACTGCATGAAGAGGAATAAACAGACTCACCCCATCGCGACGCCCTCCAAAGGCTAACTCTCTAGCCCTCGCTATCTCCTTGCTTGCTAATTCGGCATGCTAACTGCTAGCTTGTTTAGCCCAGGTCCGCTAACTACTACCTTGTTTACCCCGGCCTGCTAATCTGCTAGCACAGGCCTGCTAATCTGTTAGCTTGTTAGCACAGGCCTGCTAACCGTCTGCATTTCCGCGTCCCAAACACGCAGTGGCCCATATGTAATTTCTATCTCTTCCTGATTTTTAATTTGTTTTTATACCTTCCGGAAACCTGCCTCAACCAATGTGATACGGAATCGCTATTATTTTTAATTTTTAGAACACACTCAAGAACCTCCAGAAGCTAACCAGCTAACTAGCTACAAGCTATTTAGTCATTGTTAGTTTTTTAACCTGGATAACACTCGCCAGTCCAGCCCCCCTGCCCCATGGACTCTGATCACTTGGCTACATAGCTGATGCACGCTGGACTGTCCATTAATCACGGTACTCCATTCTGCTTGTTTGTTTTATCTGTCGGCCCCGTTGCCTAGTCAATGCCATTTTACCTGCTGTTGTTATGCTAGCTGATTAGCTGTTGTTTCACCCACTGTTTTAGCTAGCTTTCCCAGTTCAACACCTGTGATTACTGTATGCCTCGCTGTATGTCTCTCTCAATTGTCAATATGCCTTGTATACTGTTGTTCAGGTTAGTTATCATTGTTTTAGTTCACAATGGAGCCCCTTGTCCCACTCCTCATACCCCTGATACCTCCTTTGTCCCACCTCCCACATATGCGGTGACCTCACCCATTACAACCAGCATGTCCAGAGATAAAACCTCTCTCATCATCACCCAGTGCCTGGGCTTACCTCCGCCGTACCCGCACCCCACCATACCCCTGTCTGCGCATTATGCCCTGAATATATTCTACCATGCCCAGATACCTGCTCCTCTTATTCTCTGTCCCCAACGCTCTAGGCGACCAGTTTTGATAGCCTTTAGCCGCACCCTCATACTACTCCTTCTCTGTTCCGCGGGTGATGTGGAGGTAAACCCAGGCCCTGCATGTCCCCAGGCACCCTCATTTGTTGACTTCTGTGATCGAAAAAGCCTTGGTTTCATGCATGTCAACATCAGAAGCCTTCTCCCTAAGTTTGTTTTACTCACTGCTTTAGCACACTCTGCTAACCCTGATGTCCTTGCCGTGTCTGAATCCTGGCTCAGGAAGGCCACCAAAAATTCAGAGATTTCCATACCCAACTATAACATCTTCCGTCAAGATAGAACTGCCAAAGGGGGAGGAGTTGCAGTCTACTGCAGAGATAGCCTGCAAAGTAATGTCATACTTTCCAGGTCCATACCCAAACAGTTCGAACTACTAATTCTGAAAATTACTCTCTCCAGAAATAAGTCGCTCACTGTTGCCGCCTGCTACCGACCCCCTCAGCACCCAGCTGTGCCCTGGACACCATTTGTGAATTGATTGCCCCCATCTAGCTTCAGAGTTTGTTCTGTTAGGTGACCTAAACTGGGATATGCTTAACACCCCGGCAGTCCTACAATCTAAGCTAGATGCCCTCAATCTCACACAAATCATCAAGGAACCCACCAGGTACAACCCTAACTCTGTAAGCAAGGGCACCCTCATAGACGTCATCCTGACCAACTGGCCCTCCAAATACACCTCCGCTGTCTTCAACCAGGATCTCAGCGACCACTGCCTCATTGCCTGTATCCGCTACGGTGCCGCAGTCAAACGACCACCCCTCATCACTGTCAAACGCTCCCTAAAACACTTCTGTGAGCAGGCCTTTCTAATCGACCTGGCCCGGGTACCCTGGAAGGACATTGACCTCATCCCGTCAGTTGAGGATGCCTGGTCATTCTTTAAGAGTAACTTCCTCACCATTTTAGATAAGCATGCTCCGTTCAAAAAATGCAGAACTAAGAACAGATACAGCCCTTGGTTCACTCCAGACCTGACTGCCCTCGACCAGCACAAAAACATCCTGTGGCGGACTGCAATAGCATCAAACAGTCCCCGCGATATGCAACTGTTCAGGGAAGTCCGGAACCAATACACGCAGTCAGTCAGGAAAGCTAAGGCCAGCTTCTTCAGGCAGAAGTTTGCATCCTGTAGCTCCAACTCCAAAAAGTTCTGGGACACTGTGAAGTCCATGGAGAACAAGAGCACCTCCTCCCAGCTGCCCACTGCACTGAGGCTAGGGAACACGGTCACCACCGACAAATCCATGATTATTGAAAACTTCAACAAGCATTTCTCAACGGCTGGCCATGCCTTCCGCCTGGCTACTCCAACCTCGACCAACAGCTCCGGCCCCCCAGCTCCTCGCCCAAGCCTCTCCAGGTTCTCCTTTACCCAAATCCAGATAGCAGATGTTCTGAAAGAGCTGCAAAACCTGGACCCGTATAAATCAGCTGGGCTTGACAATCTGGACCCTCTATTTCTGAAACTATCCGCCGCCATTGTCGCAACCCCTATTACCAGCCTGTTCAACCTCTCTTTCATATCGTCTGAGATCCCCAAGGATTGGAAAGCTGCCGCAGTCATCCCCCTGTTCAAAGGGGGAGACACCCTGGACCCAAACTGTTACAGACCTATATCCATTCTGCCTTGCCTATCTAAGGTCTTCGAAAGCCAAGTCAACAAACAGGTCACTGACCATCTCGAATCCCACCGTACCTTCTCCGCTATGCAATCTGGTTTCCGAGCCGGTCACGGGTGCACCTCAGCCACACTCAAGGTACTAAACGACATCATAACCGCCATCGATAAAAGACAGTACTGTGCAGCCGTCTTCATCGATCTTGCCAAGGCTTTCGACTCTGTCAATCACCATATTCTTATCGGCAGACTCAGTAGCCTCGGTTTTTCGGATGACTGCCTTGCCTGGTTCACCAATTACTTTGCAGACAGAGTTCAGTGTGTCAAATCGGAGGGCATGCTGTCCGGTCCTCTGGCAGTCTCTATGGGGGTGCCACAGGGTTCAATTCTCGGGCCGACTCTTTTCTCTGTATATATCAATTATGTTGCTCTTGCTGCGGGCGATTCCCTGATCCACCACTACGCAGACGACACCATTCTATATACTTTCGGCCCGTCATTGGACACTGTGCTATCTAACCTCCAAACGAGCTTCAATGCCATACAACACTCCTTCCGTGGCCTCCAACTGCTCTTTAACGCTAGTAAAACCAAATGCATGCTTTTCAACCGATCGCTGCCTGCACCCACATGCCCGACTAGCATCACCACACTGGATGGTTCCGACCTTGAATATGTGGACACCTATAAGTACCTAGGTGTCTGGCTAGACTGCAAACTCTCCTTCCAGACTCATATCAAACATCTACAATCGAAAATCAAATCAAGAGTCGGCTTTCTATTCCGTAACAAAGCCTCCTTCACTCACGCTGCCAAGCTTACCCTAGTAAAACTGACTATCCTACCGATCCTCGACTTCGGCGATGTCATCTACAAAATTGCTTCCAACACTCTTCTCAGCAAACTGGATGCAGTTTATCACAGTGCCATCCGTTTTGTCACTAAAGCACCTTATACTACCCACCACTGCGACTTGTATGCTCTAGTCGGCTGGCCCTCGCTACATATTCGTCGCAAGACCCACTGGCTCCAGGTCGTCTACAAGGCCATGCTAGGTAAAGCTCCGCCTTATCTCAGTTCACTGGTCACGATGGCAACACCCATCCGTAGCACGCGCTCCAGCAGGTGTATCTCACTGATCATCCCTAAAGCCAACACCTCATTCGGCCGCCTTTCGTTCCAGTACTCTGCTGCCTGCGACTGGAACGAATTGCTGTTCACACTGCTATGCTTTATCTTGGCCAGGTCGCAGTTGTAAATGAGAACTTGTTCTCAACTAGCCTACCTGGTTAAATAAAGGTGAAATAAAATAAAAATAAAAAAATTAGCCAGCTAACTAGCGTGTTAGCCATTAGTGGCAAACACGATTTAGTTTAACTTGCTACGAAAATACAAACGAGCTGCTTGCTGATGTAAGAAACACAAACTAATATTGTAATTATAGAACACGTGGCTTTATATTAAGATCAAAGTGGAAACATCGTTGTCATCAACATTGTTGCATGTGCTGCATTGACCATGCAGACTGAATGAAAGAGGGTCGTGGTCAAGCAACAACAAATGTTCTCCTTGAGTGACAGGGGACGGGACTAGGTCTGTGTGGAAAGCGGCGTAGAGAGAGAGAGAGAGAGAGAGAGAGAGAGAGAGAGAGAGAGAGAGCAGAGAGAGCAGAGAGAGAGAGAGAGCAGAGAGAGAGCAGAGAGAGAGCAGAGAGAGAGAGAGAGCAGAGAGAGAAGAGAGCAGAGAGAGAAGAGAGAGAGAGAGCAGAGAGACAGAGGGAGAGACAGAGAGACAGAGGGAGAGACAGAGAGAGAGACAGAGACACAGAGAGAGACAGAGAGACAGAGAGACAGAGAGAGAGAGAGAGAGAGCAGAGAGAGCAGAGAGAGAGAGAGCAGAGAGCGAGCAGAGAGAGAGCAGAGAGAGAGAGCAGAGAGAGAGCAGAGAGAGAGCAGAGAGCAGAGAGAGAGAGAGAGCAGAGAGAGAAGAGAACAGAGAGAGAGAGAGAGAGAGAGAGAAGAGAGCAGAGAGAGAAGAGAGCAGAGAGAGAGAGAGAGCAGAGAGAGAAGAGAACAGAGAGAGAGAGAGAGAGAGAGAGAGAGAGAGAGAGAGCAGAGAGCAGAGAGAGACAGAGAGAGAGAGAGAGAGCAGAGAGAGAGAGAGAGACAGAGAGAGCAGAGAGAGAGCAGAGCGAGAGAGCAGAGAGAGAGAGCAGAGAGAGAGAGCAGAGAGAGAAGAGAGCAGAGAGAGAGAGAGAGCAGAGAGGGACGACTCAAGTAAACTAGAAAAATGGACGTTACACACAGCGAATCACATTTAACAAACCAAACATTTAAATATCGTTATAGAAGGTAAAGTAAAAACCCAAAGCGGTCCGTTTATCAACACCGGTATATAGTCAAATACAGTATACCGCCCAGCCCTATTAGAGAAACTATCCAACCATTATCACATTGAATAAGAGCTTTCTACCTGGTTTCTAATTGGAGTTATTTATCTGTTACAACTGACCCGGTGTTACTTTGTTCCCCAGTCTACCCTACCTACATGTATAATATTTAAAATGACTGCTTCGCTTAAGTAAAACATTTTTAACTTCTTCACCAACATACAAATGTTAAACAGCTGAAGCAGGTCACACAGTTCTGTGGAAGTTTATTTGCTAATTGATCACATCAAATGTTGCCTTAAATGTTGGGCTTGTATGAAATACTATTGTTGGGTGTTACCCTGGGGGTCGGGGGAGGGGCTACACCAATGCCATGATTACTGTATATATATATATTCATTCTTTCCTTTACACGGATCAGTCGTCCTGGTCCCTTTGCAGAAAAACAGCCCCAAAGCATGTTGTTTCCACCTCCATGATTCACAGTACGTCTGGCACTGCAGGATTTTAGTCCCTGGCGGCGTAGTGTGTTACTGATGGTAGGCTTTGTTACTTTGGTCCCAGCTCTCTGCAGGTCATTCACTAGGTCCCCCCGTGTGGTTCTGAGATTTTTGTGATCATTGTGATCATTTTGACCCCACGGGGTGAGATCTTGCGTGGAGCCCCAGATTGAGGGAGATTATCAGTGGTCTTGTATGTCTTCCATTTCCTAATAATTGCTCCCACAGTTGATTTCCTCAAACCAAGCTCCTTACCTATTGCAGATTCAGTCTTCCCAGCCTGGTGCAGGTCTACAATTTTTGTTTCTGGTGTCCATTGACAGCTCTTTGGTCTTTGGCCATCGTGGAGTTTGGAGTGTGCCTGTTTGAGGTTGTGGACAGGTGTCTTTTATACTGATAACAAGTTCAAACAGGTGCCATTAATACAGGTAACGAGTGGAGGACAGAGGAGCCTCTTAAAGAAGAAGTTACAGGTCTGTGAGAGCCAGAAGAGCCCTACTGTATATGTGATAACCTTTGTATGCTTGCAATGAGCAACGATGTAAAAGTAATGGAGATGTACTGCTTTAGTTCTCAGGCTGAGAACTGCTTGCACCTGCTGATAGTCACGCAGCCTCAAGGCCAAAATGTTCCGAAAGCACCAAAGCGCCTGAGACCACACAGGTGTGGTTGATGGCTTAGAGCAGAGTGAGAAACCACAGTCTAGACATGCTTTTCTTATCTTAGACACCTTGTATCTAATCCAATGCAACAATGTTAAGGTATGATTGACGTATGCATTTGACATCGGTTGTCCACACCACAGAGTGTTGTCTCCTGTTTCACCACACAGATCTTTACTGCAGACTACTGAGGTATTCTGTCTGCAATGACATTTTATTACTAAGGAGTTTTACACCAAGGTTCCCGTGTCATCTCTCTGGAAGACTGATTGTTGAAGGAAACTCACATCACCCCAGACAAAGGACACTATGAATTACTTTCTTATTTTATGAAACTACAGTAATACTTTTTGTTTCAGGGAAACATTATATTTGTTCAACATGCGTGTGGGAGGAGTTCCACTTTCTGTCCAATGAGGTCATTTCTGGACAATATGTCAGCAAGTAAAATGATGGTTCTACTTTAGAATGTGGAACACACAGCCAATAGGGAGGTTTGATTGTTACACATGATAAATAGTTACACCTGTTCCACATAGAGGAGTTTATCCAACCCTCCTTGTCCAGTCTGGACCTCTAATTATACCAGACAGGACTAACTCTAGGCCAAGTCCTCTGTTGACCTCAGACACACCTTGTTCCACATATCATCACAGAGAAGTTAATCAGTTAGATAGTGTTTACCCAGTGGCATCCTGAGACATTGATACATCATGAGAGAAGAAAATATTAAATGACCATTTCTAAGCTGCTCATTTATTATGTAAAAACTCACCCCAGCACATTCTGAGGCAGGCCTTGGAGACAGGAAGGACATCACCCTCTTCTGATCTTCTCCCCACCAGGGAAAGGACAGTGATGAACTGTGAGCTCTGTAGGAGGCTCCTGGTAAACAGTGTCTGGTCAATCCACTGCTGCTGCTTCTTGTTGAGAGATGACCTCCACATCTCTGGAATCACCAGCTGTGTTTAAGGGAGAGCGAGAGAGAGGCAGGAAGGACATCACCCTCTTCTGGTCTTCACCACACTGGGGCAAGTTCAGAAGCCTGGGGTGAATACAAGAGGGCCTGGGGTAGATCATCAGGGACAGGGGCCAGACGTGAGGCAGGAGGGAGTGCAGGAGGTACCAGTATGTCCAAGGGTTCATACCTAATACATACAGAGAATACATACATGACAGATACAGTACTAAGCATTCTCAGCACCATGAGAGCAGACCTACAGCATGAAAGGTAAGTGACAGATACAGTACTAAGCATTCTCAGCACCATGAGAGCAGACCTACAGCATGAAAGGTAAGTGACAGCTACTAGATTTAGTTGTGTAACTAAAGGACAAAGAATGCATTGGCCTTTATGACAGACACAGGAAGGGAGTGTCATAATGGAAGGGGTTTCATCTGTAAAAAGTCCACACTGCATCTATTGAAAGTTGTGTATCCTTCAATACATTGCCAACTAGTATGATGAACACATATCTTCCATTAGTGTAAAGTATTCATGCTTGCAGAATGTCAAGGGAACAGAATAGCCAACCTGACATTGCAGAACCATATTCATGTGTAGATTGAAATGCAAGGCAAATATCGCGATTATCACACCATTAAACTAGAAAACATAATGCATGTATTAGCTAATCCATGACTGATACATGTTGAATCAAACTGTGTTAAACACTGGAACCGAAAATAAACTACTGTCCAGTAGCATGTTAAAGTTACTGAACTGTAGCCTGCATCACCTTCACACGATTTCACAACTTCACAGACGTCTTACAACATACAACAAAGCACGAATATAAGAGATAGTTACATTAAAATAGACACGATTGTAAAAACAGTATTGAAAATGCAGACAAGTGGCCGCTGATTGTACCGGTAGTTACCGATACCGAACCAATACAACGGGCATCATGGGTAGATGACTGCAGAGATAGAACTGTATAATGTTTTCAATTCGCTTTTCCATTCTTCTTACAACTTCACAGATGTAGCAATAAGATTACAATCCATTTCATTCAACCTTATAAAAGATACTTCCTCTGTAACACTCCGTTTGATGTAAACAATGATCCGACGAGGGGAAAGTGTCTTCTTCTTCGTTGGAGTTTAAATGCGGTTGACATCCAATGTTAAGGTGCGTTACCGCCACCAGCTGGACGAGGTATTAAATAAGACACGTCAAAACAATTATCCGAATAAGAGATAAAACGACATCAAATAAAATAAAACACGTCAACAAAAAAAAACATCAGAGTTTTACAGAGTTGTTGTAATTCTGATTGACAGGTTGGTGAGTTAGTTAGTTTCACAGAGTTGTTGTAATCCTGATTGACAGGTTGGTGAGTTAGTTAGTTTCACAGAGTTGTTGTAGTCCTGATTGACAGGTTGGTGAGTTAGTTAGTTTCACAGAGTTGTTGTAATCCTGATTGACAGGTTGGTGAGTTAGTTAGTTTCACAGAGTTGTTGTAGTCCTGATTGACAGGTTGGTGAGTTAGTTAGTTTCACAGAGTTGTTGTAGTCCTGATTGACAGGTTGGTGAGTTAGTTAGTTTCACAGAGTTGTTGTAATCCTGATTGACAGGTTGGTGAGTTAGTTAGTTTCACAGAGTTGTTGTAATCCTGATTGACAGGTTGGTGAGTTAGTTAGTTTCACAGAGTTGTTGTAGTCCTGATTGACAGGTTGGTGAGTTAGTTAGTTTCACAGAGTTGTTGTAGTCCTGATTGACAGGTTGGTGAGTTAGTTAGTTTCACAGAGTTGTTGTAGTCATTGACAGGTTGGTGAGTTAGTTAGTTTCACAGAGTTGTTGTAGTCCTGATTGACAGGTTGGTGAGTTAGTTCGTTTCACAGAGTTGTTGTAGTCCTGATTGACAGGTTGGTGAGTTAGTTAGTTTTACAGAGTTGTTGTAATCCTGATTGACAGGTTGGTGAGTATAAATGACTCCTTGTTTCTCCAGACTCATAACTGGTTCTACTCCTCCGTCCAGCTGTAGGAACAATATTCATCATTCAGTCAATGCAGTTATACTGTATACAAGTCTAATATAACTCTACTGACCTGACCTGTATATTAGACCTTATATATACAGTACCAGTCAGTTATACAGTATACAAGTCTAATATAACTCTACAGACCTGACCTGTATATTAGACCTTATATATAGAATTCCAGTCAAAAGTTTGGACACACCTACTCCTTGGAGGGTTTTTCTTTATTT
This sequence comes from Oncorhynchus masou masou, assembly GCF_036934945.1. Taxonomy (NCBI): domain Eukaryota; kingdom Metazoa; phylum Chordata; class Actinopteri; order Salmoniformes; family Salmonidae; genus Oncorhynchus; species Oncorhynchus masou. The sequence continues at coordinate 164,500 of NC_088234.1, read as the reverse complement.
TTACTATTTTCTACATCGTAGAATAATAGTGAAGACATCAAAACTATGAAATAACACATATGGAATCATGTAATAACCCAAAAAGTGTTAAACAAATCAAAACATATTTTATATTTGAGATTCTTCAAAAGTAGCCAACCTTTGTCTTGATGACAGCTTTGCACACTTGGCATTCTCTCAACCAGCTTCATGAGGTAGCCACCTGGAATGCATTTCAATTAACTGGTGTGCCTTGTTAAATTCATTTGTGGAATTTCTTTCCTTAATGGGTTTGAGCCAATCAGTTGTGATGTAACAAGGTAGTGGTGGTATACAGAAGATAGCCCAGTCCATCACTACTTTAAGACATGAAGGTCAGTCAATGCGGAACATTTCGAGAACTTTGAAAGTTTCTTCTATGATGAAACTGTCTCTCATGAGGACCGCCACAGGAAAGGAAGACCCAGAGTTACCTCTGCTGCAGAGGATAAGTTCATTAGAGTTACCAGCCTCAGAAATTGCAGCCCAAATAAATTCTTCACGGAGTTCAAGTAACAGACACATCTCATCATCAACTGTTCAGAGGAGACTGCATGAATCAGGCCTTCATGGTTGAATTGCTGCAAAGAAACAACATTCTAACGGACACCAATAAGAAGAGACTAACTTGGGCCAAGAAACACGAGCAATGGACATTAGACTGGTGGAAATCTGTCCTTTGGTCTGGTGAGTCCAAATTTGAGATTTTTGGTTCCAACCGCCGTGTCTTTGTGAGACGCAGAGAAGGTGAACGGATGATCTCCGCATGTGTGGTTCCCACCGTGATGGTCAAACAACAAGTCATAATGTGCTCTTCACCAAATGTAAAACCATTTCATTTATTTAACAAGAGTAATATTTAGTATATTACATTTATGCAAATCATTAAAATAAATATATTGTAGCTCAATCTCGGGTGCAATGATCACGTTCCCACACTGACTGACTGTGTGGAGGCTCATTGATTTAACGTTACGTTAGCCTACATGATACACCAGTAAAGTAATAAAATATATAGCTGTCGGCTATATTAACCACAACTCACCGTTCTTTGTGCAGCTTCAAATGTCGAACAAAGTTGTAAACTGTTGCTCCTCTGTCTGTCATTCTCTTCCTGCATGTTTTGCAAGTTGCAATACGTTATTTGTTGATACAGTTTAGTCTTTATATCAGAAAATTATAATGTTGGGTATCATCTTTCCAAGGGCTCCATCTGAACCCGCCGACGTTCCTCTGCACTGCCACGCACAACTTTTTCTCCGCTGGCACAATTTGATTGGCTGCTGTCCGATCCAAACTGTAATCAGCTAAATGTAGAGTTGATGTGCTGCACACCTTTTTAAATAGCATCATTTTTTTATATTTGGTCTTGGGGAGGGTTGGAGAGGCTTGGGGAGGGTTGGAGAGGCTTGTGGAGGGTTGGAGAGGCTTGTGGAGGGTTGGAGAGGCTTGGGGAGGGTTGGAGAGGCTTGTGGAGGGTGGGAGAGGCTTGGGGAGGGTTGGAGAGGCTTGGGGAGGGTTGGAGAGGCTTGGGGAGGGTTGGGGAGGGTTGGAGAGGCTTGGGGAGGGTTGGAGAGGCTTGGGGAGGGTTGGAGAGGCTTGGGGAGGGTTGGGGAGGGTTGGAGAGGGTCGGGGAGGGTTGGAGAGGCTTGGGGAGGGTTGGAGAGGCTTGGGGAGGGTTGGGGAGGGTTGGAGAGGGTTGGGGAGGGTTGGAGAGGCTTGGGGAGGGTTTTGGAGGGTTGGAGAGGCTCACCTCCTCCCTGTAGGCCGTCTCGTCGTTGTTGGTAATCAAGCCTACCACTGTTGTGTCAGCATTTCACTGTAAGGTCTACACATGTAGCATTCGGCGCATGTGACAAATACAATTTTATTTGTTACACATGAAAACATGTTATGAACCTGGTGTGACATTATTGAAACTATGCTGACGCCTAGTGGACATCAAGAGGAACAACACCACGCTATTCAAAATCAGCTGTTGTGAGTCGAGCATCTTGATGTTACCTGAAATAGGCAAAGTATTTTAACATTTCTAATTTATTTAATATTTATTTAACTAGGCAAGATGAACTCAACAACATCCACACAAGTTACCTGCTATATTTGGGCAACAGGATTAAGACTAAATACAATGTATGCTTCTGGATTACGAGGAGGCTGGTATATACCGTGTCATCGGTAACAGTTGTGTACATGCCACCTAGCAAATAAAATATTGGAGCTAGTAGTCATTAGTTTAGTTACATGTTAACCATAGAGAGAGCCAAATAGACCGCGCAGTAGAGTTCACCTGCCGAATGCCGACACACCGGAAGATGAACTAAAACAACGAACGAGAGACGGTGGAGGCTACCAGAATGAAGACAGACATGTTCCGGAATAAACCTGCCCGGTATTTTATTGCGCCGCATTACAACCTTGTTATTTACAACGTTTTTGGAACAGATTCCTATAGGAACATTCCACAAATTAAACCCACCCTGACAGGCTAACCATGTGTATATGACCAATACAATTTGATTGGATTTGATTTGACAGGTTGGTGATGAGTGTGTGTGTGTGTGTGTGTGTGTGTGTGTGTGTTGAGACAGCAGTACAACTATTGGCTCCCTTCTATAAGCACGCTGCGGAACACCGCTTCCCAGTCAGTACCACTGGGCGGTGACCAGATATATTGAGCGGTCCCTGTGATGAGTTTGACGCAATGCGACTTTATTCAGCAAAGAGGGGGATACTTGGGAGAGTATTTTTGCAGCTGCTTAGTCATGCAAGTCATTATTTTACCATCCGCCTCCCGCTTGGCCTGCTGGGTTATGTAGTTTAAATGTTAATTTAAAAAACACACTCATTACAATGCAATGTTCTGGTGCTGCTCAGGCTTTTTTTGTTGTGATATCTAGCAAACGTACTTACCACCTGTGTCACTTGAGTTATCATCGGTAACGTCAATGTATCCTGTCGCGCATATTGACATATTCCTATAGTTCTACACAACTTCTGTCTTGAACGGGACAATATGAAGACTTATGCGGTCTGCGTGTTGTGTTCACTTTTAATGTACATCATTAGTATATCATCAACATCAAGTGACACAGGCGGTAAGTACGTTTGCTAGATATCACAACAATACAACACCAATTACAATGTAAGATAAAACATGAATCAATCTAAAACACAACAGAAAAACTGTTACATTCCTCAATTACTAGGTCCTTAATCAATACGCTAAACTGCCTGAGCAGCACCAGAACATTGCATTGTAATGAGTGTGTTTTTTAAATTAACATTTAGACTACATAACCCAGCAGGCCAAGCGGGAGGCGGATGGTAAAATAATGACTTGCATGACTAAGCATGGAGTGTTCGAGCTGAAGTATATGTTCATTAAAAGTAGTAAGGGAATACCCCCCTGTATTGGACAAAAATGAATGGGAAACCATTGGCATAGTACAAACCATGTACACAATGGCCAATACCACCCAAATCGAAGTTGATTCATGCAAAATGTATTTCAAATGCCATATGGCAATTGCCAGTTGTAACACTTCAAAAATCCAACAGGTGGCGTGTGCGCTCCACCGTGTTTTTTCATATTGAAAATGGACTCCAAGTCAACATCCAAAAGCCACATTTTGAAAAAATTGATTTTTTGTCAAAAACTTATCACCCCTTAAAAAAGTGCTTTCTGGACCGTTTTTCGAAATTCTTTCGCTTTTTTTGTCAATTACACCTGTGTAAGAACTGTATGAATATACTTTAGTCATATTTTATTATCATAATTTTTATTTTTATTTTTTACTTGTGCATAAGGCATATGTTTTGTGGGGGCCAAATGTCATAAGAAATTTGACATGCTCAAAAATCCTGCAGAAATGCCAAATTGACTGGCCCGATGAACTCGGGATGGCTGGGCAGTGATTCTGGTACCTCTCCATCGCTCGTTAGGGTTGATTCCAGAATGTCCATTTTGTGATGTTTCTCACTCTTGCAAAGTCACTGTGCATTTGCAATATGGTTAACTGGGCATTCACCATCACCAATTTGTCATGCTATAAAAATCGTTGGGTTCTGTCTCTATGGTCCGAGACGGTCACAATGCACCTAGTCTTGTGACTCTGGGACATTTCTAAATGTCGCCATTTTCGTAATGGTCAAAATGAATTGAAGTCATTGCAAATGTTCGAGGCTGTTTCTCGGTTCGAGAACCTTCTAGAGCGCCGTAACTCACCACGCACTATCGACCTGAGGTCTAGAACAGGATTCTAAAGTTTCGGAACTCTAGGTCTGACGGTTCTTCAAAAGTTCCAACAAGGTTAACTAATGCAGGGAGTGTTTGTCTCTACGCACCCCAATGGGTCCCTACTTCCAAGCTGTGTGTGTGTGTGATTTAGTTTTCCTTTGAAATTTTATGGGAAAAATTACTGATTTACAGTTAATGGGGGTTGCCTAATCACATATATGAAGTTTTGGAAAGATCTGTTTTTTTTAACCCCTCGAAACAGCCCATGAGACACCAATTATGTCACTTCCGGTTGGCACAGGAAGCTGTAACTCAACACACATCCTCATTGGGGTATTCTATTACAGAATCCTCAGTTTTAAGTCTTTACCATTAAAACTGACTGATTTACACAGGGTTGAATGCACTATGTCTATCAAACTGCAGGCAGGTTATGGGTATACACTTTTAGGGCGATTTGAACCACTTCCGGTTGGTCCAGGAAGCTTAGAATCGACACACGTAGACCTTATGGTGGCCTGATGGACTGGTACCAAAGACAGGTTCATACAGCATTCATAACCCATATAGACTCCAGGTTGTATTTAGGGGAGCAGGCAATGTATTCCTATGGGGAGAGAAGTCAATGCAAACTGTTTATGTAAACACCTTTTACCTGTGAAGGGTTAATGTCACACGGTCAAGGTTAGGCTTGCACAGATCGGGAGGACCTTAGGAACAGTCCTGTGTTTGAATTGTCCTTCTAAACCTAACGGTTCCGCCGCTGTCACCCAAAATCAAATGACATTCTGGTGCAGGCTTCATATTGGGCCTACTTTTCTCATGGTCGCTGCGCTTAGACCGAGCGAGCTACGGTCAAGCGGGATATCTCGTTGAACTCGGCACGGCCTTGGGATTATGTTTATGCCATTGCCTGCTCTCTGTGTCTTTAAACACCGCGCTTTGTCACTCCATCCTTGCTGTGTGTGTGTGTGAGAGCTTTTCTTTGACATCTGTTGGGAGAAATGACTGATTTTACAGTTCAGGAGGGTTGCCTAATCACATATGAAGTTTTGAAAAGATCTGACCTTTTTAACCCTTGGATACAGCCACTATGACACCATTTAAGGCACTTCCTGTTGGCACAGGAAGCTATAAATAAACTCATATCCTCATTGGGGTATGCCTTTACAGAATCCTGAGTTTTAAGTCTTTACGTTAAGAACTGAGTTATTTACGGAGGGTTTAGTGAGTGTGTGTTATTTCAGAAAATTGGTAGGTAAATTGGGTGGGCTATATACTGATGGACTATGTACAGCTGCAGCGATCGGTTAGTTGCTCAGATAGCAGATGTTTGAAGTTGGTAAGGGAGATAAGTCTCCAACTTCAGGGATTTTTGCAATTCGTTCCAGTCACAGGCAGCAGAGAACTGGAAGGAAAGGTGGCCAAATGAGGTGTTGGCTTTAGGGATGATCAGTGAGATACACCTGCTGGAGCGCGTGCTACGGATGGGTGTTGCCATCGTGACCAGTGAACTGAGATAAGGCAGAGCTTTACCTAGCATGGACTTGTAGATGACCTGGAGCCAGTGGGTCTGGCGACGAATATGTAGCGAGGGCCAGCCGACTAGAGCATACAGGTCGCAGTGGTGGGTGGTATAAGGTGCTTTAGTGGCAAAACGGATGGCACTGTGATAAACTGCATCCAGTTTGCTGAGTAGAGTGTTGGAAGCTATTTTGTAGATGACATCGCCGAAGTCGAGGATCGGTAGGATAGTCAGTTTTACTAGGGTAAGTTTGGCGGCGTGAGTGAAGGAGGCTTTGTTGCGGAATAGAAAGCCGACTCTAGATTTGATTTTAGATTGGAGATGTTTGATATGAGTCTGGAAGGAGAGTTTACAGTCTAGCCAGACACCTAGGTACATATAGATGTCCACATATTCAAGGTCGGAACCATCCAGGGTGGTGATGCTAGTCGGGCGTGAATGTTACTGGTTATACTGGGGAGAACGTACCAGTCAGAGGTAGCTGCATAGTAACTTTACAACATAAAGAAAAACAGTTCAGAGCACAGCTGCTGATTGTGGAAAATGGTGTACAGACTATTCTAGGAATCATTGCATGTGAAAAGCTCCATTTGTTGAAAAGAGTGTGACATCACAGACTGAAAATGACCAAGAATTGCTACTGGCTGAGTATGAGGATGTGTTTGAGGGTCTTGGATGTTTACCAGGAGAACACAACATATGTACTGATGACAAAATGACTCCAGTTTTGCATGCATGCAGAGAAGTTCCATTTGCACTGAGGAAAAAGCTCAAAGAGGAACTCGTACGCATGGAAAGATGGATTTCATCACAAAAATGGATGAACCTACAGACTGAAGAGCCAGTTCTCAGGTTCTATGATCCAGAGAAAAGCACAAAGATTTCTGCAGACGCGTCACATCAGTATGATGTGGTAGTTGGTATGGTAACTGTTATGATGGACAGTATGATGTGGTAGTTGGTACCTCAGCGTCAGGTCAGTCTGTCTCTCTAACCTCAGTGTCAGGTCAGTCTGTCTCTAACCTCAGCGTCAGGTCAGTCTGTCTCTCTTGCCTCAGGTCAGTCTGTCTCTCTTGCCTCAGCGTCAGGTCAGTCTGTCTCTCTTGCCTCAGTGTCAGGTCAGTCTGTCTCTCTTACCTCAGGGCAGTCTGTCTCTCTTACCTCAGGTCAGTGTGTCTCTCTAACCTCAGCATCAGGTCAGTCTGTCTCTCTAACCTCAGCGTCAGGTCAGTCTGTCTCTCTTACCTCAGGTCAGTCTGTCTCTCTTGCCTCAGCGGCAGGTCAGTCTGTCTCTCTAACCTCAGCGTCAGGTCAGTCTGTCTCTATTACCTCAGCGTCAGGTCAGTCTGTCTTTCTTGCCTCAGCGTCAGGTCAGTCTGTCTCTCTTGCCTCAGCGTCAGGTCAGTCTGTCTCTCTTGCCTCAGCGTCAGGTCAGTCTGTCTCTCTTGCCTCAGCGTCAGGTCAGTCTGTCTCTATTACCTCAGCGTCAGGTCAGTCTGTCTCTCTTGCCTCAGGTCAGTCTGTCTCTCTACCTCAGCGTCAGGTCAGTCTGTCTCTCTTACCTCAGCGTCAGGTCAGTCTGTCTCTCTAACCTCAGCGTCAGGTCAGTCTGTCTCTATTACCTCAGCGTCAGGTCAGTCTGTCTTTCTTGCCTCAGCGTCAGGTCAGTCTGTCTCTCTTGCCTCAGCGTCAGGTCAGTCTGTCTCTATTACCTCAGCGTCAGGTCAGTCTGTCTCTCTTGCCTCAGGTCAGTCTGTCTCTCTACCTCAGCGTCAGGTCAGTCTGTCTCTCTTACCTCAGCGTCAGGTCAGTCTGTCTCTCTAACCTCAGCGTCAGGTCAGTCTGTCTCTCTAACCTCAGCGTCAGGTCAGTCTGTCTCTCTAACCTCAGCGTCAGGTCAGTCTGTCTCTATTACCTCAGCGTCAGGTCAGTCTGTCTCTCTAACCTCAGCGTCAGGTCAGTCTGTCTCTCTTACCTCAGCATCAGGTCAGTCTGTCTCTATTACCTCAGCGTCAGGTCAGTCTGTCTCTCTAACCTCAGCGTCAGGTCAGTCTGTCTCTCTCACCTCAGCGTCAGGTCAGTCTGTCTCTCTCACCTCAGCGTCAGGTCAGTCTGTCTCTCTAACCTCAGCGTCAGGTCAGTCTGTCTCTCTTACCTCAGCATCAAGTCAGTGTGTCTCTCTTGCCTCAGCGTCAGGTCAGTCTGTCTCTCTTACCTCAGCGTCAAGTCAGTGTGTCTCTCTTGCCTCAGCGTCAGGTCAGTCTGTCTCTCTTGCCTCAGCGTCAGGTCAGTGTGTCTCTCTTACCTCAGCGTCAGGTCAGTCTGTCTCTCTTACCTCAGCGTCAGGTCAGTCTGTCTCTCTTGCCTTAGCGTCAGGTCAGTCTGTCTCTCTAGCCTCAGCGTCAGGTCAGTCTGTCTCTCTAGCCTCAGCGTCAGGTCAGTCTGTCTCTCTAACCTCAGCGTCAGGTCAGTCTGTCTCTCTTACCTCAGCGTCAGGTCAGTGTGTCTCTCTTACCTCAGCATCAGGTCAGTGTGTCTCTCTAACCTCAGCGTCAGTCTGTCTCTCTTACCTCAGCATCAGGTCACTTCTCGTGCTCATCGTTTGCATTTTTCCTCACCGTGTATTTTCTGTAGTATTTCTTTGAGTAATTTGATAAGTCGATGTGGATAGGGGGAAGTTCCCTCTGCTGTTTCCTAAAGTCCACAATCATCTCCTTAGTTTTGTTGACGTTGAGTGTGAGGTTATTGTCCTGACACCACACTCCGAGGGCCCCCACCTCCTCCCTGTAGGCCGTCTCGTCGTTGTTGGTAATCAAGCCTACCACTGTTGTGTCGTCCGCAAACTTGATGATTGAATTGGAGGCGTGCGTTGCCGCGCAGTCGTGGGTGAACAGGGAGTACAGGAGAGGGCTCAGAACGCACCCTTGTGGGGCCCCAGTGTTGAGGATCAGCGGGGTGGAGATGTTGTTGCCTACCCTCACCACCTGGGGGCGGCCCGTCAGGAAGTCCAGTACCCAGTTGCACAGGGCGGGCTCGAGACCCAGGGTCTCGAGCTTGATGACGAGCTTGGAGGGTACTATGGTGTTAAATGCCGAGCTGTAGTCGATGAACAGCACTCTCACATAGGTATTCCTCTTGTCCAGATGGGTTAGGGCAGTGTGCAGTGTGGTTGAGATTGCATCGTCTGTGGACCTATTTGGGCGGTAATCAAATTGGAGTGGGTCTAGGGTGTCAGGTAGGGTGGAGGTGATATGGTCCTTGACTAGTCTCTCAAAGCACTTCAATACATTTATATGTATATATGCATGTATGTATGTATGTATATATATTCTCAGCAAAAAAAAGAAGTCCTCTCACTGTCAACTGCGTTTATTTTCAGCATGGCAGAACACTGACATTCCTGTCTTGTAGGAAATCACGCACAGAACGAGCAGTATGGCTGGTGGCATTGTCATGCTGGAGGGTCATGTCAGGATGAGCCTGCAGGAAGGGAACGACATGAGGGAGGAGGATGTCTTCCCTGTAACGCAGAGTGTTGAGATTGCCTGCAATGACAACAAGCTCAGTCCGATGATGCTGTGACACACCGCCCCAGACCATGACGGACCTTACACCTCCAAATCGATCCCGCTCCAGAGTACAGGCCTCGGTGTAACGCTCATTCCTTCGATGATAAACGCGAATCCGACCATCACCCCTGGTGAGACAAAACCACAACTCGTCAGCGAAGAGCACTTTTTGCCAGTCCTGTCTGGTCCAGCGACAGTGGGTTTGTGCCCATAGGCGACGTTGTTGCCGGTGATGTCTGGTGAGGATCTGTCTTACAACAGGCCTACAAGCCCCCAGTCCAGCCTCTCTCAGCCTATTGCAGACAGTCTGAAAACTGATGGAGGGATTGTGCGTTCCTGGTGTAACTCGGGCAGTTGTTGCTGCAGTCCTGTACCTGTCCCGCAGGTGTGATGTTGGGATGTACCGATCCTGTGCAGGTGTTGTTACACGTGATCTGCCACTGTGAGAACTATCAGTTGTCCGTCCTGTCTCCCTGTAGCGCTGTCTTAGGCGTCTCACAGTACGGACTTTGCAATTTATTGCCCTGGCCACATCTGCAGTCCTCATGCCTCCTTGCAGCATGCCTAAGGAACGTTCACTCAGATGAGCAGGGACCCTGGGCACCTTTCTTTGGGTGTTTTTCAGAGTCAGTAGAAAGGCCTCTTTAGTGTCCTAAGTTTTCATAACTGTGACCTTAATTGCCTACCGTCTGTAAGCTGTTAGTGTCTTAATGACCGTTCCACGGGTTCATGTTCATTAATTGTTTATGGTTCATCGAACAAGCATTGGGCATTGCTTTGTCTCACAGTATATGAATCTGTAATCTGTTTCTCTCACGGACAGTTCAACCCATTGTGGCCTTAGTTGGTGATGACGTCATCCTGCCTTGCACCCTGAGACACACCGTCAGTGCTGTGCATCAGTCAGTAGAGTGGCAGAGACCGGACCTAAAACCAAAAGAGGTCCATCTTTACAGAGATGAGAAGGACGATCTTGTGCTCCAGAATCCAGTCTTCAGGGGAAGGACGTCACTGTTTAAAGAAGAACTAGAGAACGGCAACACTAGTTTAAAGTTGACCAGAGTGAAACTATCTGATGCTGGAAACTACACCTGTTACATTCCACTGCTGGACCACCAGAAAACTATCATTCAAACTCCTTGTTGGTGAGTCAACACACCTGCTGACCACCCAAACCCCCTTGAGAGACAGATCTCATGAAATCAAGGGTGAGTTCAATGTCAAGTCCATTGCAAGATGAGTATTAGTTCCATACTGTAGATTGGTTAGACTACATACTTACCTTAACCCAAGTCCATGTACAATGCTGTGATCTATTGTTAGTTCCTATTTTAATTTAAAGGTCCAAGAATATCATCAGACCCTTGTGTTATATTTAAGCAATAAGGCCCAGGGGGTGTGGTATATGGCCGATATATCACGGCTATGGCCTGTCCTTATGCACGATACAGCCATTAGCCGGGGTATATTGGCCATATACTACTAACCCTGAGTTGCCTTATTGCTATTGTAAACTGGTTACCAAGGTAACAGAACAGGTTACCAAGGTAACAGAACAGCAACAAGTATTGTTTTGTCATACCTGTGGTATACGGTCTGATATCACAAACATTATAAACTAGGTGGTTTGAGCCCTGAATGCTGATTGGCTGAAAGCTGTGGTATATCTGTGTCCCTGTATAGGTGCTGTGTCCAGACCAGTTATCATCATTGAGGGAATGGAAGGTGATGAGGTGGTCCTGCGGTGTGAGGCTGAAGGCTGCTACCCAGAACCTGTCATGGAGTGGTGTGACGCTCAGGGACGTGTCCTTCCTGCTGCTGGACCTACAGAGACGTCCAGAGACCGTGAAGGCTGCTACACTGTGACAAGCCATGTCACCGTCCCGAACTCTGACAACAACACCTTCACCTGTTGGGTTCAACAGTTGGAGATCAAACACATGAAGGAGAGACAGGTTCATGTTCCAGGTGAGAGTCTGTTTTGGATATTTGAATGAAGGCACTATCTGTAAAAAATGTCCTGTTTTTAAAAGTCCTTTCATGTGTAATAAGCATTAGGTATTGTAATAATTCTACATCCTGTGTTTCAGATCAAATGTTTCCTAAGACTTGTCATTCCTGCTGGCTGACAGTTCTTGGAGCAGTTTTTGTTGAAGCTGTAGCTGTTGCTGGAGGTCTCTACCTGTTGATAAAAAAAGGGATATTGACCCTCAGAAAGGTAAGTCACACTTCCTGGTGTGGTAGTGTTACTTCCTGGTGTGGTAGTGTTATGGGGTGGAGTTACTTCCGGGTGTGGTGGAGTTACTTCCTGGTGTGGTGGAGTTACTTCCTGGTGTGGTAGTGTTACTTCCGGGTGTGGTGGAGTTACTTCAAGGTGTGGTGGAGTTACTTCCTGGTGTGGTAGAGTTACTTCCTGGTGTGGTGGAGTTACTTGCTGGTGTGGTGGAGCTACTACTTTAACGCCTGAAGGTACCATGTTCATCTGTACAGACAATAGTACGCAAGTATAAACACCATGGGACCATGCAGCCGTCATACCGCTCACGAAGGAGACGCGTTCTGTCTCCGAGAGATGAACGTACTTTGGTGCGAAAAGTGCAAATCAATCCCAGAACAACAGCAAACGACCTTGGGAAGATGCTGGAGGAAACAGGTACAAAAGTATCTATTTCCACAGTAAAACGAGTCCTATATCGACATAACCTGAAAGGCCGCTCAGCAAGGAAGATGCCACTGCTCCAAAACTGGCATAAAAAAGCCAAACTACGGTTTGTAACAACCACCACTGTAGCTGTAATGAATACAACCACCACTGTAGCTGTAATGAATGAATACAACCACCACTGTAGCTGTAATGAATGAATACAACCACCACTGTAGCTGTAATGAATGAATACAACCACCACTGTAGCTGTAATGAATGAATACAACCACCACTGTAGCTGTAATGAATGAATACAACCACCACTGTAGCTGTAATGAATGAATATAACCACCACTGTAGCTGTAATGAATGAATACAACCACCCCTGTAGCTGTAATGAATGAATACAACCACCCCTGTAGCTGTAATGAATACAACCACCCCTGTAGCTGTAATGAATACAACCACCCCTGTAGCTGTAATGAATACAACCACCCCTGTAGCTGTAATGAATACAACCACCCCTGTAGCTGTAATGAATACAACCACCCCTGTAGCTGTAATGAATACAACCACCACTGTAGCTGTAATGAATTAATACAACCACCACTGTAGCTGTAATGAATGAATACAACCACCCCTGTAGCTGTAATGAATGAATACAACCACCCCTGTAGCTGTAATGAATACAACCACCCCTGTAGCTGTAATGAATACAACCACCACTGTAGCTGTAATGAATACAACCACCACTGTAGCTGTAATGAATACAATCACCACTGTAGCTGTAATGAATGAATACAACCACCACTGTAGCTGTAATGAATACAACTACCCCTGTAGCTGTAATGAATGAATACAACCACCACTGTAGCTGTAATGAATGCATACAACCACCACTGTAGCTGTAATGAATACAACCACCACTGTAGCTGTAATGAATGAATACAACCACCACTGTAGCTGTAATGAATAAAATCACCACTGTAGCAGTAATGAATAAATACAACCACCACTGTAGCTGTAATGAATGAATACAACCACCACTGTAGCAGTAATGAATGAATACAACCACCACTGTAGCTGTAATGAATGAATACAACCACCACTGTAGCTGTAATGAATGAATACAACCACCACTGTAGCAGTAATGAATGAATACAACCACCACTGTAGCTGTAATGAATGAATACAACCACCCCTGTAGCAGTAATGAATGAATACAACCACCACTGTAGCAGTAATGAATGAATACAACCACCACTGTAGCAGTAATGAATGAATACAACCACCACTGTAGCTGTAATGAATGAATACAACCACCACTGTAGCTGTAATGAATGAATACAACCACCACTGTAGCTGTAATGAATGAATACAACCACCACTGTAGCTGTAATGAATGAATACAACCACCACTGTAGCAGTAATGAATGAATACAACCACCACTGTAGCAGTAATGAATGAATACAACCACCACTGTAGCAGTAATGAATGAATACAACCACCACTGTAGCAGTAATGAATGAATACAACCACCACTGTAGCAGTAATGAATGAATACAACCACCACTGTAGCTGTAATGAATGAATACAACCACCACTGTAGCTGTAATGAATGAATACCACCACTGTAGCAGTAATGAATAAATACAACCACCACTGTAGCTGTAATGAATGAATACAACCACCACTGTAGCTGTAATGAATGAATACAACCACCACTGTAGCTGTAATGAATGAATACAACCACCACTGTAGCAGTAATGAATGAATACAACCACCACTGTAGCTGTAATGAATGAATACAACCACCACTGTAGCTGTAATGAATACAACCACCACTGTAGCAGTAATGAATGAATACAACCACCACTGTAGCAGTAATGAATGAATACAACCACCACTGTAGCAGTAATGAATGAATACAACCACCACTGTAGCTGTAATGAATGAATACAACAACCACTGTAGCTGTAATGAATACAACCACCCCTGTAGCTGTAATGAATACAACCACCCCTGTAGCTGTAATGAATACAACCACCACTGTAGCTGTAATGAATACAACCACCCCTGTAGCTGTAATGAATACAACCACCACTGTAGCTGTAATGAATGAATACAACCACCACTGTAGCTGTAATGAATGAATACAACCACCACTGTAGCTGTAATGAATACAACCACCACTGTAGCTGTAATGAATACAATCACCACTGTAGCTGTAATGAATGAATACAACCACCACTGTAGCTGTAATGAATGAATACAACCACCACTGTAGCTGTAATGAATACAACCACCACTGTAGCTGTAATGAATACAATCACCACTGTAGCTGTAATGAATGAATACAACCACCACTGTAGCTGTAATGAATGAATACAACCACCCTTGTAGCTGTAATGAATGAATACAACCACCACTGTAGTTGTAATGAATACAACCACCACTGTAGCTGTAATGAGTACAACCACCCCTGTAGCTGTAATGAATGAATACAACCACCACTGTAGCTGTAATGAATGAATACAACCACCACTGTAGCTGTAATGAATACAACCACCACTGTAGCAGTAATGAATGAATACAACCACCACTGTAGCTGTAATGAATGAATACAACCACCACTGTAGCAGTAATGAATGAATACAACCACCACTGTAGCAGTAATGAATGAATACAACCACCACTGTAGCAGTAATGAATGAATACAACCACCACTGTAGCAGTAATGAATGAATACAACCACCACTGTAGCAGTAATGAATGAATACAACCACCACTGTAGCTGTAATGAATGAATACAACCACCACTGTAGCAGTAATGAATGAATACAACCACCACTGTAGCTGTAATGAATGAATACAACCACCACTGTAGCTGTAATGAATACAACCACCACTGTAGCTGTAATGAATGAATACAACCACCACTGTAGCTGTAATGAATGAATACAACCACCACTGTAGCAGTAATGAATGAATATCAAATCAAATTTATTTATATAGCCCTTCGTACATCAGCTGATATCTCAAAGTGCTGTACAGAAACCCAGCCTAAAACCCCAAACAGCAAGCAATGCAGGTGTAGAAGCACGGTGGCTAGGAAAAACTCCCTAGAAAAGCCAAAACCTAGGAAGAAACCTAGAGAGGAACCAGGCTATGTGGGGTGGCCAGTCCTCTTCTGGCTGTGCCGGGTAGAGATTATAACAGAACATGGCCAAGATGTTCAAATGTTCATAAATGACCAGCATGGTCGAATAATAATAAGGCAGAACAGTTGAAACTGGAGCAGCAGCACGGCCAGGTGGACTGGGGACAGCAAGGAGTCATCATGTCAAGTAGTCCTGGGGCATGGTCCTAGGGCTCAGGTCAGTTGAAACTGGAGCAGCAGCACGGCCAGGTGGACTGGGGACAGCAAGGAGTCATCATGTCAGGTAGTCCTGGGGCATGGTCCTAGGGCTCAGGTCCTCCGAGAGAGAGAAGGAGAGAATTAGAGAACGCACACTTAGATTCACACAGGACACCGAATTGGACAGGAGAAGTACTCCAGATATAACAAACTGACCCCAGCCCCCGACACATAAACTACTGCAGCATAAATACTGGAGGCTGAGACAGGAGGGGTCAGGAGACACTGTGGCCCCACCCGAGGACACCCCGGACAGGGCCAAACAGGAAGGATATAACCCCACCCACTTTGCCAAAGCACAGCCCCCACACCACTGGAGGGATATCTTCAACCACCAACTTACCATCCTGAGACAAAGCTGAGTATAGCCCGCAAAGATCTCCGCCACGGCACAACCCAAGGGGGGGGCGCCAACCCAGACAGGATGACCACATCAGTGAATCAACCCACTCAGGTGACGCACCCCCTCCAGGGACGGCATGAGAGAGCCCCAGCAAGCCAGTGACTCAGCCCCTGTAATAGGGTTAGAGGCAGAGAATCCCAGTGGAAAGAGGGGAACCGGCCAGGCAGAGACAGCAAGGGTGGTTCGTTGCTCCAGAGCCTTTCCGTTCACCTTCCCACTCCTGGGCCAGACTACACTCAATCATATGACCCACTGAAGAGATGAGTCTTCAGTAAAGACTTAAAGGTTGAGACCGAGTTTGCGTCTCTGACATGGGTAGGCAGACCGTTCCATAAAAATGGAGCTCTATAGGAGAAAGCCCTGCCTCCAGCTGTTTGCTTAGAAATTCTAGGGACAATTAGGAGGCCTGCGTCTTGTGACCGTAGCGTACGTGTAGGTATGTACGGCAGGACCAAATCAGAGAGATAGGTAGGAGCAAGCCCATGCAATGCTTTGTAGGTTAGCAGTAAAACCTTGAAATCAGCCCTTGCTTTGACAGGAAGCCAGTGTAAGGAGGCTAGCACTGGAGTAATATGATCAAATTTTTTGGTTCTAGTCAGGATTCTAGCAGCAGTATTTAGCACTAACTGAAGTTTATTTAGTGCTTTATCCGGGTAGCCGGAAAGTAGAGCATTGCAGTAGTCTAACCTAGAAGTGACAAAAGCATGGATTAATTTTTCTGCATCATTTTTGGACAGAAAGTTTCTGATTTTTGCAATGTTACGTAGATGGAAAAAAGCTGTCCTTGAAATGGTCTTGATATGTTCTTCAAAAGAGAGATCAGGGTCCAGAGTAACGCCGAGGTCCTTCACAGTTTTATTTGAGATGACTGTACAACCATTAAGATTAATTGTCAGATTCAACAGAAGATCTCTTTGTTTCTTGGGACCTAGAACAAGCATCTCTGTTTTATCCGAGTTTAAAAGTAGAAAGTTTGCTGCCATCCACTTCCTTATGTCTGAAACACATGCTTCTAGCGAGGGCAATTTTGGGGCTTCACCATGTTTCATTGAAATGTACAGCTGTGTATCATCCGCATAGCAGTGAAAGTTAACATTATGTTTTCGAATAACATCCCCAAGAGGTAAAATATATAGTGAAAACAACAGCGGTCCTAAAACGGAACCTTGAGGAACACCGAAATTTACAGTTGATTTGTCAGAGGACAAACCATCCACAGAGACAAACTGATATCTTTCCGACAGATAAGATCTAAACCAGGCCAGAACTTGTCCGTGTAGACCAATTTGGGTTTCCAATCTCTCCAAAAGAATGTGGTGATCGATGGTATCAAAAGCAGCACTAAGGTCTAGGAGCACGAGGACAGATGCAGAGCCTCGGTCCGATGCCATTAAAATGTCATTTACCACCTTCACAAGTGCCGTCTCAGTGCTATGATGGGGTCTAAAACCAGACTGAAGCATTTCATATACATTGTTTGTCTTCAGGAAGGCAGTGAGTTGCTGAGCAACAGCCTTTTCTAAGATTTTTGAGAGGAATGGAAGATTCGATATAGGCCGATAGTTTTTTATATTTTCTGGGTCAAGGTTTGGCTTTTTCAAGAGAGGCTTTATTACTGCCACTTTTAGTGAGTTTGGTACACATCCGGTGGATAGAGAGCCGTTTATTATGTTCAACATAGGAGGGCCAAGCACAGGAAGCAGCTCTTTCAGTAGTTTAGTTGGAATAGGGTCCAGTAAGCAGCTTGAAGGTTTAGAGGCCATGATTATTTTCATCATTGTGTCAAGAGATATAGTACTAAAACACTTGAGCGTCTCTCTTGATCCTAGGTCCACGCAGAGTTGTGCAGACTCAGGACAACTGAGCTTTGAAGGAATACGCAGATTTAAAGAGGAGTCTGTAATTTGCTTTCTAATAATCATAATTTTTTCCTCAAAGAAGTTCATGAATTTATCACTGCTAAAGTGAAAGTCATCCTCTCTTGGGGAATGCTGCTTTTTAGTTAGCTTTGCGACCGTATCAAAAAGGAATTTTGGATTGTTCTTATTGTCCTCAATTAAGTTAGAAAAATAGGATGATCGAGCAGCAGTAAGGGCTCTTCGGTACTGCACGGTACTGTCTTTCCAAGCTAGACGGAAGACTTCCAGTTTGGTGTGGCGCCATTTCCGTTCCAATTTTCTGGAAGCTTGCTTCAGAGCTCGGGTATTTTCTGTGTACCAGGGAGCTAGTTTCTTATGAGAAATGTTTTTAGTTTTTAGGGGTGCAACTGCATCTAGGGTATTGCGCAAGGTTAAATTGAGTTCCTCAGGTGGTTAACTGATTTTTGTCCTCTGGTGTCATTGGGTAGACAGAGGGAATCTGGAAGGACATCAAGGAATCTTTGTGTTGTCTGTGAATTTATAGCACGACTTTTGATGTTCCTTGGTTGGGGTCTGAGCAGATTATTTGTTGCAATTGCAAACGTAATAAAATGGTGGTCCGATAGTCCTGGATTATGAGGAAAAACATTAAGATCCACAACATTTATTCCATGGGACAAAACTAGGTCCAGCGTATGACTGTGACAGTGAGTGGGTCCAGAGACATGTTGGACAAAACCCACTGAGTCGATGATGGCTCCGAAAGCCTTTTGGAGTGGGTCTGTGGACTTTTCCATGTGAATATTAAAGTCACCAAAGATTAGAATATTATCTGCTATGACTACAAGGTCCGATAGGAATTCAGGGAACTCAGTGAGGAACGCTGTATATGACCCAGGAGGCCTGTAAACAGTAGCTATAAAAAGTGATTGAGTAGGCTGCATAGATTTCATGACTAGAAGCTCAAAAGACGAAAACGTCATTTTTTTTTTTGTAAATTGAAATTTGCTATCGTAAATGTTAGCAACACCTCCGCCTTTGCGGGATGCACGGGGATATGGTCACTAGTGTAGCCAGGAGGTGAGGCCTCATTTAACACAGTAAATTCATCAGGCTTAAGCCATGTTTCAGTCAGGCCAATCACATCAAGATTATGATCAGTGATTAGTTCATTGACTATAATTGCCTTTGAAGTAAGGGATCTAACATTAAGTAGCCCTATTTTGAGATGTGAGGTATCATGATCTCTTTCAATAATGACAGGAATGGAGGTGGTCTTTATCCTAGTGAGATTGCTAAGGCGAACACCGCCATGTTTAGTTTTGCGCAACCTAGGTCGAGGCACAGACACGGTCTCAATGGTAATAGCTGAGCTGACTACACTGACTATGCTAGTGGCAGACTCCACTATGCTGGCAGGCTGGCTAACAGCCTGCTGCCTGGCCTGCACCCTATTTCATTGTGGAGCTAGAGGAGTTAGAGCCCTGTCTATGTTGGTAGATAAGATGAGAGCACCCCTCCAGCTTGGATGGAGTCCGTCACTCCTCAGCAGGTCAGGCTTGGTCCTGTTTGTGGGTGAGTCCCAAAAAGAGGGCCAATTATCTACAAATTCTAACTTTTCGGAGGGGCAGAAAACAGTTTTCAACCAGCGATTGAGTTGTGAGACTCTGCTGTAGAGCTCATCACTCCCCCTAACTGGGAGGGGGCCAGAGACAATTACTCGATGCCGACACATCTTTCTAGCTGATTTACACGCAGAAGCTATGTTGCGCTTGGTGATCTCTGACTGTTTCATCCTAACATCGTTGGTGCCGACGTGGATAACAATATCTCTATACTCTCTACACTCGCCAGTTTTAGCTTTAGCCAGCACCATCTTCAGATTAGCCTTAACGTCGGTAGCCCTGCCCCCGGTAAACAGTGTATGATCGCTGGATGATTCGTTTTAAGTCTAATACTGCGGGTAATGGAGTCGCCAATGACTAGAGTTTTCAATTTGTCAGAGCTAATGGTGGGAAGCTTCGGCGTCTCAGACCCCGTAACGGGAGGAGTATAGACCAGAGAAGGCTCGGCCTCTGACTCCGACTCGCTACTTAATGGGGAAAACCGGTTGAAAGTTTCTGTCGGCTGAATGAGCGACACCGGTTGAGCGTTCCTACAGCATTTCCTTCCAGAAACCGTGAGAAAGTTGTCCGGCTGCGGGGACTGTGCCAGGGGATTTATACTACTATCTGTACTTGCTGGTGGCACAGACGCTGTTTCATCCTTTCCTACACTGAAATTACCCTTGCCTAACGATGCGTCTGAAGCCGGGCTTGTAGCACAGCTATCCTCGCCGTAAGGCGAGTACAGCGACTGCAATTAGAAGGCATCATGTTAATGTTACTACTTAGCTTCGGGTGTTGGAGGTCCTGACGAATCGTGTCCAGATAAAGCGTCCGGAGTGAAAAAGTTGTGGGTGGAAAAAAAAAATATATATATATATATATATATATATATATGTGTGTGTGTATAACAACAGTAATTAAAAAGTAAAAACCGTAAAATTGTCAGGTAGCAAAATAGGTTGGCAGCAAAACGCACAGCACAGCAACTCGAAAACAGGTCTGCAAGTTGATCAGCCTAGCAATTTTAATACAACCACCACTGTAGCTGTAATGAATACAACCACCCCTGTAGCTGTAATGAATACAACCACCACTGTAGCTGTAATGAATGAATACAACCACCACTGTAGCTGTAATGAATGAATACAACCACCACTGTAGCTGTAATGAATGAATACAACCACCACTGTAGCTGTAATGAATGAATACAGCCACCACTGTAGCAGTAATGAATGAATACAACCACCACTGTAGCAGTAATGAATGAATACAACCACCACTGTAGCTGTAATGAATACAACCACCACTGTAGTTGTAATGAATGAATACAACCACCACTGTAGCTGTAATGAATGAATACAACCACCACTGTAGCTGTAATGAATGAATACAACCACCACTGTAGCTGTAATGAATGAATACAACCACCACTGTAGCTGTAATGAATGAATACAACCACCACTGTAGCTGTAATGAATGAATACAACCACCACTGTAGCTGTAATGAATACAACCACCACTGTAGTTGTAATGAATGAATACAACCACCACTGTAGCTGTAATGAATGAATACAACCACCACTGTAGCTGTAATGAATGAATACAACCACCACTGTAGCTGTAATGAATGAATACAACCACCACTGTAGCTGTAATGAATGAATACAACCACCACTGTAGCTGTAATGAATGAATACAACCACCACTGTAGCTGTAATGAATACAATCACCACTGTAGCTGTAATGAATACAATCACCACTGTAGCTGTAATTAATACAACCACCACTGTAGCTGTAATGACTACAACCACCACTGTAGCTGTAATGAATACAACCACCACTGTAGCTGTAATGAATACAACCACCACTGTAGCAGTAATGAATGAATACAACCACCACTGTAGCAGTAATGAATGAATACAACCACCACTGTAGCAGTAATGAATGAATACAACCACCACTGTAGCAGTAATGAATGAATACAACCACCACTGTAGCAGTAATGAATGAATACAACCACCACTGTAGCTGTAATGAATGAATACAACCACCACTGTAGCTGTAATGAATGAATACAACCACCACTGTAGCAGTAATGAATGAATACAACCACCACTGTAGCAGTAATGAATGAATACAACCACCACTGTAGCAGTAATGAATGAATACAACCACCACTGTAGCAGTAATGAATGAATACAACCACCACTGTAGCTGTAATGAATACAACCACCACTGTAGCTGTAATGAATACAACCACCACTGTAGCAGTAATGAATGAATACAACCACCACTGTAGCAGTAATGAATGAATACAACCACCACTGTAGCAGTAATGAATACAACCACCACTGTAGCAGTAATGAATGAATACAACCACCACTGTAGCAGTAATGAATGAATACAACCACCACTGTAGCTGTAATGAATGAATACAACCACCACTGTAGCTGTAATGAATGAATACAACCACCACTGTAGCTGTAATGAATGAATACAACCACCACTGTAGCTGTAATGAATGAATACAACCACCACTGTAGCTGTAATGACTGAATACAACCACCACTGTAGCTGTAATGACTGAATACAACCACCACTGTAGCTGTAATGACTACAACCACCACTGTAGCTGTAATGACTACAACCACCACTGTAGCTGTAATGACTACAACCACCACTGTAGCTGTAATGACTACAACCACCACTGTAGCTGTAATGACTACAACCACCACTGTAGCTGTAATGACTACAACCACCACTGTAGCTGTAATGACTACAACCACCACTGTAGCTGTAATGAATACAACCACCACTGTAGCTGTAATGAATGAATACAACCACCACTGTAGCTGTAATGAATGAATACAACCACCACTGTAGCAGTAATGAATGAATACAACCACCACTGTAGCAGTAATGAATGAATACAACCACCACTGTAGCAGTAATGAATGAATACAACCACCACTGTAGCAGTAATGAATGAATACAACCACCACTGTAGCAGTAATGAATGAATACAACCACCACTGTAGCAGTAATGAATGAATACAACCACCACTGTAGCAGTAATGAATGAATACAACCACCACTGTAGCAGTAATGAATGAATACAACCACCACTGTAGCAGTAATGAATGAATACAACCACCACTGTAGCTGTAATGAATGAATACAACCACCACTGTAGCTGTAATGAATGAATACAACCACCACTGTAGCTGTAATGAATGAATACAACCACCACTGTAGCTGTAATGAATGAATACAACCACCACTGTAGCTGTAATGAATGAATACAACCACCACTGTAGCTGTAATGAATGAATACAACCACCACTGTAGCTGTAATGAATGAATACAACCACCACTGTAGCTGTAATGAATGAATACAACCACCACTGTAGCAGTAATGAATGAATACAACCACCACTGTAGCTGTAATGAATACAACCACCACTGTAGCTGTAATGAATACAACCACCACTGTAGCAGTAATGAATGAATACAACCACCACTGTAGCAGTAATGAATGAATACAACCACCACTGTAGCTGTAATGAATGAATACAACCACCACTGTAGCTGTAATGAATACAACCACCACTGTAGCTGTAATGAATGAATACAACCACCACTGTAGCTGTAATGAATGAATACAACCACCACTGTAGCTGTAATGAATGAATACAACCACCACTGTAGCTGTAATGAATGAATACAACCACCACTGTAGCTGTAATGAATGAATACAACCACCACTGTAGCTGTAATGAATGAATACAACCACCACTGTAGCTGTAATGAATGAATACAACCACCACTGTAGCTGTAATGAATGAATACAACCACCACTGTAGCTGTAATGAATGAATGCAACCACCACTGTAGCTGTAATGAATGAATGCAACCACCACTGTAGCTGTAATGAATGAATACAACCACCACTGTAGCTGTAATGAATGAATACAACCACCACTGTAGCTGTAATGAATGAATACAACCACCACTGTAGCTGTAATGAATGAATACAACCACCACTGTAGCTGTAATGAATGAATACAACCACCACTGTAGCTGTAATGAATGAATACAACCACCACTGTAGCTGTAATGAATGAATACAACCACCACTGTAGCTGTAATGAATGAATACAACCACCACTGTAGCTGTAATGAATGAATACAACCACCACTGTAGCTGTAATGAATGAATACAACCACCACTGTAGCTGTAATGACTACAACCACCACTGTAGCTGTAATGACTACAACCACCACTGTAGCTGTAATGACTACAACCACCACTGTAGCTGTAATGACTACAACCACCACTGTAGCTGTAATGACTACAACCACCACTGTAGCAGTAATGAATACAACCACCACTGTAGCAGTAATGAATGAATACAACCACCACTGTAGCAGTAATGAACGAATACAACCACCACTGTAGCAGTAATGAACGAATACAACCACCACTGTAGCAGTAATGAACGAATACAACCACCACTGTAGCTGTAATGAATACAACCACCACTGTAGCTGTAATGAATAATGAATGCAGTAATGAATGAATACAACCACCACTGTAGCAGTAATGAATGAATACAACAACCACTGTAGCAGTAATGAATGAATACAACAACCACTGTAGCTGTAATGAATGAATACAACCACCACTGTAGCAGTAATGAATGAATACAACCACCACTGTAGCTGTAATGAATGAATACAACCACCACTGTAGCTGTAATGAATGAATACAACCACCACTGTAGCTGTAATGAATGAATACAACCACCACTGTAGCTGTAATGAATGAATACAACCACCACTGTAGCTGTAATGAATGAATACAACCACCACTGTAGCTGTAATGAATGAATACAACCACCACTGTAGCTGTAATGAATGAATACAACCACCACTGTAGCTGTAATGAATGAATACAACCACCACTGTAGCTGTAATGAATGAATACAACCACCACTGTAGCTGTAATGAATGAATACAACCACCACTGTAGCTGTAATGAATGAATACAACCACCACTGTAGCTGTAATGAATGAATACAACCACCACTGTAGCTGTAATGAATGAGTACAACCACCACTGTAGCTGTAATGAATGAATACAACCACCACTGTAGCTGTAATGAATGAATACAACCACCACTGTAGCTGTAATGAATGAATACAACCACCACTGTAGCTGTAATGAATACAACCACCACTGTAGCTGTAATGAATACAACCACCACTGTAGCTGTAATGAATACAACCACCACTGTAGCTGTAATGAATGAATACAACCACCACTGTAGCTGTAATGAATGAATACAACCACCACTGTAGCTGTAATGAATGAATACAACCACCACTGTAGCTGTAATGAATGAATACAACCACCACTGTAGCTGTAATGAATGAATACAACCACCACTGTAGCTGTAATGAATGAATACAACCACCACTGTAGCTGTAATGAATGAATACAACCACCACTGTAGCTGTAATGAATGAATACAGCCACCACTGTAGCTGTAATGAATGAATACAACCACCACTGTAGCAGTAATGAATGAATACAACCACCACTGTAGCTGTAATGAATACAACCACCACTGTAGCTGTAATGAATACAACCACCACTGTAGCTGTAATGAATACAACCACCACTGTAGCTGTAATGAATGAATACAACCACCACTGTAGCTGTAATGAATACAACCACCACTGTAGCTGTAATGAATACAACCACCACTGTAGCTGTAATGAATGAATACAACCACCACTGTAGCTGTAATGAATACAACCACCACTGTAGCTGTAATGAATACAACCACCACTGTAGCTGTAATGAATGAATACAACCACCACTGTAGCTGTAATGAATACAACCACCACTGTAGCTGTAATGAATACAACCACCACTGTAGCTGTAATGAATACAACCACCACTGTAGCAGTAATGAATGAATACAACCACCACTGTAGCTGTAATGAATGAATACAACCACCACTGTAGCTGTAATGAATACAACCACCACTGTAGCTGTAATGAATACAACCACCACTGTAGCAGTAATGAATACAACCACCACTGTAGCAGTAATGAATACAACCACCACTGTAGCAGTAATGAATGAATACAACCACCACTGTAGCAGTAATGAATGAATACAACCACCACTGTAGCAGTAATGAATGAATACAACCACCACTGTAGCAGTAATGAATGAATACAACCACCACTGTAGCAGTAATGAATGAATACAACCACCACTGTAGCTGTAATGAATACAACCACCACTGTAGCTGTAATGAATGTAGCTGTAATTAATAACCACCACTGTAGCTGTAATGAATACAACCACCACTGTAGCTGTAATGAATACAACCACCACTGTAGCTGTAATGAATACAACCACCACTGTAGCAGTAATGAATGAATACAACCACCACTGTAGCAATGAATGAATACAACCACCACTGTAGCAGTAATACAACCACCACTGTAGCAGTAATGAATGAATACAACCACCACTGTAGCAGTAATGAATGAATACAACCACCACTGTAGCTAATGAATGAATACAACCACCACTGTAGCTGTAATGAATGAATACAACCACCACTGTAGCTGTAATGAATGAATACAACCACCACTGTAGCTGTAATGAATGAATACAACCACCACTGTAGCTGTAATGAATGAATACAACCACCACACTGTAGCTGTAATGAATGAATACAACCACCACTGTAGCTGTAATGAATGAATACAACCACCACTGTAGCTGTAATGAATGAATACAACCACCACTGTAGCTGTAATGAATGAATACAACCACCACTGTAGCTGTAATGAATGTAGCTGTAATGAATACAACCACCACTGTAGCTGTAATGAATACAACCACCACTGTAGCTGTAATGAATGACAACCACCACTGTAGCAGTAATGAATGTAGCAGTAATGAACAACCACCACTGTAGCATACAACCACCACTGTAGCAGTAATGAACTACAACCACCACTGTAGCATAAACCACCACTGAATGAATACAACCACCACTGTAGCAGTAATGAATGAATACAACCACCACTGTAGCTGTAATGAATACAACCACCACTGTAGCTGTAATGAATACAACCACCACTGTAGCTGTAATGAATACAACCACCACTGTAGCAATGAATAAACCACCACTGAAATGAATGAATACAACCACCACTGTAGCAGTAATGAATGAATACAACAACCACTGTAGCAGTAATGAATGAATACAACCACCACTGTAGCTGTAATGAATACAACCACCACTGTAGCTGTAATGAATGAATACAACCACCACTGTAGCTGTAATGAATACAATAGCAATGAATGAATACAACCACCACTGTAGCTGTAATGAATGAATACAACCACCACTGTAGCTGTAATGAATGAATACAACCACCACTGTAGCTGTAATGAATGAATACAACCACCACTGTAGCAGTAATGAATAATGAAATGAATACAACCACCACTGTAGCTGTAATGAATGAATACAATGAATGAATACAACCACCACTGTAGCTGTAATGAATGTAGCTGTAATGAATGAATACAACCACCACTGTAGCTGTAATGAATGAATACAACAACCACTGTAGCAGTAATGAATGAATACAACCACCACTGTAGCTGTAATGAATACAACCACCACAGTAGCTGTAATGAATACAACCACCACTGTAGCTGTAATGAATGAATACAACCACCACTGTAGCTGTAATGAATGAATACAACCACCACTGTAGCTGTAATGAATGAATACAACCACCACTGTAGCTGTAATGAATATGAATGAATACAACCACCACTGTAGCTGTGAATGAATAATGAATGAATACAACCACCACTGTAGCAGTAATGAATGAATACAACCACCACTGTAGCTGTAATGAATGAATACAAGCTGTAATGAATGAATACAACCACCACTGTAGCTGTAATGAATGAATACAACCAACCACCACTGTAGCTGTAATGAATACAACCACCACTGTAGCTGTAATAATACAACCACCACTGTAGCTGTAATGAATGAATACAACCACCACTGTAGCAAATGAATGAATACCACCACTGTAGCTGTAATGAATGAATACAATACAACCACCACTGTAGCTGTAATGAATGAATACAATACAACCACCACTGTAGCTGTAATGAATGAATACAATACAACCACCACTGTAGCTGTAATGAATGAATACAACCACCACTGTAGCTGTAATGAATGAATACAATACAACCACCACTGTAGCTGTAATGAATGAATACAATACAACCACCACTGTAGCTGTAATGAATGAATACAATACAACCACCACTGTAGCTGTAATGAATGAATACAATACAACCACCACTGTAGCTGTAATGAATGACAATCACCACTGTAGCTGTAATGAATACAACCACCACTGTAGCTGTAATGAATGACAACCACCACTGTAGCTGTAATGAATGAATACAATAATGAATGAATACAACCACCACTGTAGCTGTAATGAATACAACCACCACTGTAGCAGTAATGAATGAATACAACCACCACTGTAGCTGTGAATGTAGCAGTAATGAATGAATACAACCACCACTGAATACAACCACCACTGTAGCTGTAATGAATGAATACAACCACCACTGTAGCTGTAATGAATGAATACAACCACCACTGTAGCTGTAATGAATGAATACAACCACCACTGTAGCTGTAATGAATGAATACAACCACCACTGTAGCTGTAATGAATGAATACAACCACCACTGTAGCACTGTAGCTGTAATGAATGAATACAACCACCACTGTAGCTGTAATGAATGAATACAACCACCACTGTAGCTGTAATGAATGAATACAACCACCACTGTAAATGAATACAACCACCACTGTAGCTGTAATGAATGAATACAACCACCACTGTAGCTGTAATGAATGAATACAACCACCACTGTAGCTGTAATGAATGAATACAACCACCACTGTAGCTGTAATGAATGAATACAACCACCACTGTAGCTGTAATGTAATGAATGAATACAACCACCACTGTAGCTGTAATGAATGAATACAACCACCACTGTAGCTGTAATGAATGAATACAACCACCACTGTAGCACTGAATGAATACAGCTGTAATGAATGAATACAACCACCACTGTAGCTGTAATGAATGAATACAACCACCACTGTAGCTGTAATGAATGAATACAACCACCACTGTAGCTGTAATGAATGAATACAACCACCACTGTAGCTGTAATGAATGAATACAATACAACCACCACTGTAGCTGTAATGAATGAATACAATACAACCACCACTGTAGCTGTAATGAATGAATACAATACAACCACCACTGTAGCTGTAATGAATGAATACAATACAACCACCACTGTAGCTGTAATGAATGAATACAACCACCACTGTAGCTGTAATGAATGAATACAACCACCACTGTAGCAGTAATGAATGAATACAATACAACCACCACTGTAGCAGTAATGAATGAATACAACCACCACTGTAGCTGTAATGAATGAATACAACCACCACTGTAGCTGTAATGAATGAATACAACCACCACTGTAGCTGTAATGAATGAATACAACCACCACTGTAGCTGTAATGAATGAATACAACCACCACTGTAGCTGTAATGAATGAATACAACCACCACTGTAGCTGTAATGAATGAATACAATACAACCACCACTGTAGCTGTAATGAATGAATACAACCACCACTGTAGCTGTAATGAATACAACCACCACTGAATACAACCACCACTGTAGCTAATGAATGAATACAACCACCACTGTAGCTGTAATGAATGAATACAACCACCACTGTAGCTGTAATGAATGAATACAACCACCACTGTAGCTGTAATGAATACAACCACCACTGTAGCTGTAATGAATGAGCTGTAACCACCACTGAAATGAATGAATACAACCACCACTGTAGCTGTAATGACTACAACCACCACTGTAGCTGTAATGAATGAGGACAGGTGACTGTTAGTTGACTGATCATGTGAGGTTCTATTAGACAGTTCTGTTCTAATCTTGTCTCCCGTTTAAACAGGAAGCGTGGACGTTAGTAATGAAGAACAAGGAGACGACGAAGAATGAGGAAGATGAAGCCAGTGGCACAACTAGCACTGCGATGTTACAAGGACCTTCACTATGACTATATAGGAATATGCATGGTTATGTTTACATTTTAGTAATTTAGGAGACGCTCTTATCCAGAGCAACTTACAGGAACAATTCGGGTACATTGGCATACTTTTCATCTTGTGGTTCAGGGATTTGAACCAGCGACATTGGTTACCGGCCCCATGCTCTTAACCACTAGTCTACCTGCCACTCCATATATGGCACTGTGTCAGAAGCATTAGTTTTTTATATCAGGCTTCTTTGGTGTAGTTTATGTCGTCTGTAATAGGTGCGGATTTATTTGACAGGGACAATGCATATAGTGAAAGGACCAGCTATTGCATACAGAAGCAATCAATGCCTGGCTGAGTTGGTGAGAGACTTCTGTGATGCCGGGGTCACGACAGAGGTCACACGTAGGGAGTTGCACAAGGGACGGTCTTATCAGGCTCTTCTAAGGTACTAAGATTTGTCTCTGGGGTCATAATGACCTTTAAGTGTGCCAGTAATGTGGAGGATGAGTTGGTGAGGGTTACAGTGTTTCTCAATCTTGCTCCTGGAGACCTCAAGGGGTACATGGTTTTGTTTTGGGAAACAATGGCATGGTATCATACACATCACTCATATGGAAACCACATGTTTGACTCCATTCCAGTGATTCCGTTCCAGCCATTACAATGTTACAATGAGCCTGTCCTCCTATATCTCCTCCCACCAGCCTCCACTGACTGGGTTAGAGAGTAATGGTTGTTAACTTCTCGGAGGGGACCATCACAGGAGACGTGAGGGCGACGGGTCTGTAGCGTTTGAGTTCCCATGAAAAGATGGGGGAAACACTCTCGAGTTTTCCTCGTCACTGCAACGGATTTCCGAAGATGTCGTTTTGAAAATCAACAGGGGGGGGGGGGGGACTCTGATAGAGGTGCTGGTTTAGATACAGTGCCTTCGGAAGGTATTCACACCCCTTCTCCTTTTCCACATTCTGTTACTTTAGACTCATTCTAAAAATGGATTAAATAAAATCGTCAATCTAGACACAATACCCCATAATGACATCACAATACCCCATAATGACAAAACAGGCATATAGAATCTTTAGCAAATTGATTAAAAATAAAAGCTGAAATAACTTATTTACAGAGCCAGGTAAAGGGTACCAAAGAATGCACAACGATTTAATCCATTTAAGAATAAGGTTGTAAATGTAAAAAAATGTGGGAAAAGTCAAGGGGTCTAAATATTTTCTGAATGCAGCTGGGGGATTCGATCCAGCAACCTTTCGTTTACTGGCCCAACGCTTTTCAAGGCTACCTGCCGCCCCATGGCTCTATGTAGTAAGGTGTTCGCAATGGTCGTATATGATAAACTTAGCACACAATATATACAGCTAGCAAAAGTAATAACTTAGCACGCTAGGATAGCAGGCTGAATATATAGCAATAATAAAACCCGCACCATTAGTGGTAGCGAGTTAGCATGCTGTGTGGCTAACAATGCTAATATGTAAACAGACAGCCATCTTGGTAGAGGTTCGTATGAGGAAGTGACCGGGTGTGATGACTTCACCGATCGGCCATATTGGCTGTGTAAGAATGATCGCCTGGTAGCCATCTTAGACACAACCACCAATGGAAGGCCTGAATACTGTTCTGTACCCAGAACTATGCCAAGAGGATAGATAAACAGGATATGCAGTATGGATAGTACCCATACATTAATTACTGGCATATAAACACTGGATGCATTAGCGCCTAGTTTTGGGGGGTTTCTGTACTATTTATGTTTATATTACTAAATATTTGACTCCAATACATTCCTAATGAAAATTAACTTTTTACTCCATACATTTTCCGTGACACCCAAGTCACATTCTCGTTACGTTCTTATTTTTACTTTTGATACTTAAAAAAGTATATTTAAAACCAATTACTTTTAGACTTTTACTCAAGTAATTATTTTGAGTAATTTTCTATTAAAATGCATCTTTAATTTTACTCAAGTATGACACTGTTTTACATATTTCCTTTGGGGTCTAGAGATTTAGGTAAATCAGCCTTTGGTTTATTTACATTTGGAATATTCAACAATGCACTAAGATTTGAGGAATTGGTGCCTCTAGGGCATTTGATTGTTTTTTTAATTGTAACCCTTATTTAACTAGTCAAGCCCGCTAAGAACAAATTCTTATGGGATTCCCAAGCACGGCCGGATGTGATACAGCCTGGATTCGAACCAGGTACTGCATTGACACCTCTTGTACTGAGATGCAGTGCCTGAGACAACTGAGCCACTGAAGCCTGTCTGTTTTAAATGATCGTATTTAGCTTTTTGTGTATTGTATAATTCTATTTATTTGAAGGTGTCATGTGTTTATTGTATTGTGGTGCTGTACAGGTCTCACCTGGAAAAGAGACCTTTGTCTCAGACTCAAAATAAAGGTCAAATTAAATGTGATAGAAAGGTTCCTTTGGTTCAATGATTTGTATTAATTTTTTTTTTTTTAATTCTCTGATAGTATTACTCAGAGCAAGAACAGTTTAGAGAGGAGAGAAGAGCACAACATTCTGGTCCACGCATTTTCTTTGTGTGTGTAAATGTCTCAATGCACATCATATAGTGAAAGAACCAGCTATTTCAGTCCATGTTTTTTGTTGCAGGCCATCTAATAATTTGGTAAAAATGTATTTCAACTCACATTTCACCATCTGACATAATGGTAGTCAACGTTTTATGATTTGTAAACTGTAACTGTTGCTTGTTGAGCTCCAGACATGGATTATCTGCAGATAAATGATCAAAACATTCTCTGAAGATGTAATTCCTCAGGGCAGGAACTATATAGAGAGGACAGCGCATCATTCTGGTCCAGTCTCATTTGTTCAGTCCATGTTTGTTGTTGCAGACCATCTAATAATTTGGTAAAAATGTATTTCAACTCACATTTCACCATCTGACATAATGGTAGTCAACGTTTTAGAGTTTGTGGGGACTATTTCCATTTCTAAGCCATACTGAACAAACAGCCGTTCGGGAGCTGAATGAACGTCTCTTTTAAGGTGGACCGAGACAAAGGATCCGGCTCACAGAAGACTGAATGACCATCACGACACAACAGAGAGAACGGGAATATGACCATATTTTATCATATAAATGAAAACCTCTCATTTTAGAGTGAATAATAACTAGTCATTTTTTATGTATTTATAATACCAATCATGAAGTGAGACCAACCCCAGGCTTCTGGACCTTTTAGTAATATAATACCAA
The DNA here is from genome assembly GCF_036934945.1 of Oncorhynchus masou masou. NCBI lineage: Eukaryota > Metazoa > Chordata > Actinopteri > Salmoniformes > Salmonidae > Oncorhynchus > Oncorhynchus masou. Next base: position 131,722 of record NC_088234.1, on the reverse strand, counting down.
TCATGAAGTGAGACCAACCCCAGGCTTCTGGACCTTTTAGTAATATAATACCAATCAGGAAGTGAGACCAACCCCAGGCTTCTGGACCTTTTAATAATATAACACCAATCAGGAAGTAGCCAGTGGGGTAAATGCAGATGGACCAACCCCAGGCTTCTGGACCTTTTCCAGCCACTATGCTGCATCAGTTGTTCTACAGATTATCATGGTTATTGTTCATAGAACATCTGATAGTGAATCATAAAGCACATCTATAGTCGACTCTCAAATATCCTATTAACAATAACTATAGATGGGCTGTATGGTCCACTGTGTTACAATAATACACTATAGACGGGCTGTATGGTCCACTGTGTTACAATAATACACTATAGATGGGCTGTATGGTCCACTGTGTTACAATAATACACTATAGATGGGCTGTATGGTCCACTGTGTTACAATAATACACTATAGATGGGCTGTATGGTCCAATATGTTACACTATAGATGGGCTGTATGGTCCACTGTGTTACACTATAGATGGGCTGTATGGTCCACTGTGTTACACTATAGATGGGCTGTATGGTCCACTATAGATGGGCTGTATGGTCCACTATGTTACACTATAGATGGGCTGTTTGGTCCACTGTGTTACAATAATACACTATAGATGGGCTGTATGTTCCACTATAGATGGGCTGTATGGTCCACTATAGATGGGCTGTATGGTCCACTATGTTACACTATAGATGGGCTGTATGGTCCACTGTGTTACACTATAGACGGGCTTTATGGTCCACTATGTTACAATAAAACACTATAGATGGGCTGTATGGTCCACTATAGATGGGCTGTATGATCCACTATAGATGGGCTGTATGATCCACTGTGTTACACTATAGATGGGCTGTATGGTCCACTATAGATGGGCTGTATGGTCCACTATAGATGGGCTGTATGGTCCACTATAGATGGGCTGTATGGTCCACTATAGATGGGCTGTATGGTCCACTGTGTTACAAATCAAATCAAATTTTATTTGTCACATACACATGGTTAGCAGATGTTAATGCGAGTGTAGCGAAATGCTTGTGCTTCTAGTTCCGACACTGCAGTAATAACCAACAAGTAATCTAACTAACAATTCCTAATCTACTGTCTTATACACAGTGTAAGGGGATAAAGAATATGTACATAAGGATATATGAGTGAGTGATGGTACAGAGCAGCATAGGCAAGATACAGTAGATGGTATCGAGTACAGTATATACATGTGAGATGAGTATGTAAACAAAGTGGCATAGTTAAAGTGGCTAGTGATACATGTATTACATAAGGATGCAGTCGATGATATAGAGTACAGTATATAGGTATGCATATGAGATGAATAATGTAGGGTAAGTAACATTATATAAGGTAGCATTGTTTAAAGTGGCTAGTGATATATTTACAACATTTCCCATCAATTCCCATTATTAAAGTGGCTGGAGTTGAGTCAGTGTCAGTGTGTAGGCAGCAGCCACTCAATGTTAGTGGTGGCTGTTTAACAGTCTGATGGCCTTGAGATAGAAGCTGTTTTTCAGTCTCTCGGTCCCAGCTTTGATGCACCTGTACTGACCTCGCCTTCTGGATGATAGCGGGGTGAACAGGCAGTGGCTCGGGTGGTAGATGTCCTTGATGATCTTTATGGCCTTCCTGTAACATCGGGTGGTGTAGGTGTCCTGGAGGGCAGGTAGTTTGCCCCCGATGATGCGTTGTGCAGACCTCACTACCCTCTGGAGAGCCTTACGGTTGAGGGCAGAGCAGTTGCCGTACCAGGAATTGATACAGCCTGCCAGGATGCTCTCGATTGTGCCTCTGTAGAAGTTTGTGAGTGCTTTTGGTGACAAGCCGAATTTCTTCAGCCTCCTGAGGTTGAAGAGGCGCTGCTGCGCCTTCTTCACGATGCTGTCTGTGTGAGTGGACCAATTCAGTTTGTCTGTGATGTGTATGCCGAGGAACTTAAAACTTGCTACTCTCTCCACTACTGTTCCATCGATGTGGATAGGGGGGTGTTCCCTCTGCTGTTTCCTGAAGTCCACAATCATCTCCTTAGTTTTGTTGACGTTGAGTGTGAGGTTATTTTCCTGACACCACACTCCAAGGGCCCTCACCTCCTCCCTGTAGGCCGTCTCGTCGTTGTTGGTAATCAAGCCTACCACTGTTGTGTCGTCCGCAAACTTGATGATTGAGTTGGAGGCGTGCGTGGCCACGCAGTTGTGGGTGAACAGGGAGTACAGGAGAGGGCTCAGAACGCACCCTTGTGGGGCCCCAGTGTTGAGGATCAGCGGGAGGAGATGTTGTTACCTACCCTCACCACCTGGGGCGGCCCGTCAGGAAGTCCAGTACCCAGTTGCACAGGGCGGGGTCGAGACCCAGGGTCTCGAGCTTGATGACGAGCTTGGAGGGTACTATGGTGTTGAATGCCGAGCTGTAGTCGATGAACAGCATTCTCACATAGGTATTCCTCTTGTCCAGATGGGTTAGGGCAGTGTGCAGTGTGGTTGAGATTGCATCGTCTGTGGACCTATTTGAGCGGTAAGCGAATTGGAGTGGGTCTAGGGAGTCAGGTAGGGTGGAGGTGATATGGTCCTTGACTAGTCTCTCAAAGCACTTCATGATGACGGAAGTGAGTGCTACGGGCGGTAGTCGTTTAGCTCAGTTACCTTAGCTTTCTTGGGAACAGGAACGATGGTGGCCCTCTTGAAGCATGTGGGAACAGCAGACTGGTATAGGGATTGATTGAATATGTCTGTAAACACACCAGCCAGCTGGTCTGCGCATGCTCTGAGGGCGCGGCTGGGGATGCCGTCTGGGCCTGCAGCCTTGCGAGGGTTAACACGTTTAAATGTTTTACTCACCTCGGCTGCAGTGAAGGAGAGACCGCATTTTTCCGTTGCAGGCCGTGTCAGTGGCACTGTATTGTCCTCAAAGCGGGCAAAAAAGTTATTTAGTCTGCCTGGGAGCAAGACATCCTGGTCCGTGACTGGGCTGGATTTCTTCCTGTAGTCCGTGATTGACTGTAGACCCTGCCACATGCCTCTTGTGTCTGAGCCGTTGAATTGGGATTCTACTTTGTCTCTGTACTGACGCTTAGCTTGTTTGATAGCCTTACGGAGGGAATAGCTGCATTGATTGTATTCAGTCATGTTACCAGACACCTTGCCCTGATTGAAAGCAGTGGTTCGTGCTTTCAGTTTCACACGAATGCTGCCATCAATCCAAGGTTTCTGGTTAGGGAATGTTTTAATCGTTGCTATGGGAACGACATCTTCAACGCACGTTCTAATGAACTCGCACACCGAATCAGCGTATTCGTCAATGTTGTTATTTGACGCAATACGAAACATGTCCCAGTCCACGTGATGGAAGCAGTCTTGGAGTGTGGAGTCAGCTTGGTCGGACCAGCGTTGGACAGACCTCAGCGTGGGAGCTTCTTTTAGCTTTTGTCTGTAGGCAGGTATCAGCAAAATGGAGTTGTGGTCAGCTTTTCCGAAAGGGGGGCGGGGCAGGGCCTTATATGCGTCGCGGAAGTTAGAGTAACAGTGATCCAAGGTTTTTCCGCCCCTGGTTGCGCAATAAGATATGCTGATAAAATTTAGGGAGTCTTGTTTTCAGATTAGCCTTGTTAAAATCCCCAACAACGATGAATGCAGCCTCCGGATAAATGGTTTCCAGTTTGCAAAGAGTTAAATAAAGTTCGTTCAGAGCCATCGATGTGTCTGCTTGGGGGGATATATACGGCTGTGATTATAATCGAAGAGAATTCTCTTGGTAGGTAATGCAGTCTATATTTGATTGTGAGGAATTCTAAATCAGGTGAACAGAAGGATTTGAGTTCCTGTATGTTTCTTTCATCGCACCATGCCTCGTTAGCCATAAGGCATACACCCCCACCCCTCTTCTTACCAGAAAGGTGTTTGTTTCTGTCGGCGCGATGCGTGGAGAAACCCGTTGGCTGCACCGCATCGGATAGCGTCTCTCCAGTGAGCCATGTTTCCGTGAAGCACAGAACGTTACAGTCTCTGATGTCCCTCTGGAATGCTACCCTTGCTCGGATTTCATCAACCATGTTGTCAAGAGACTGGACATTGGCAAGAAGAATGCTAGGAAGTGGGGCACGATGTGCCCGTCTCCGTAGTCTAACCAGAAGACCGCTACGTTTCCCTCTTTTTCGGAGTCGTTTTTTGGGGTCGCTGCATGCGATCCATTCCGTTGTCCTGTTTGTAAGGCAGAACACAGGATCCGCGTCGCGAAAAACATATTCTTGGTCGTACTGATGGTGAGTTGACGCTGATCTTATATACAGTAGTTCTTCTCGGCTGTATGTAATGAAACCTAAGATGACCTGAGGTACTAATGTAAGAAATAACACATACAAAAACAAAAAACTGCATAGTTTCCTAGGAACGCGAAGCGAGGCGGCCATCTCTGTCGGCGCCGGAAGTTGGACAATAATACACTATAGATGGGCTGTATGGTCCACTATAGATGGGCTGTATGGTCCACTCTGTTACACTATAGACGGGCTTTATGGTCCACTATGTTACAATAATACACTATAGATGGGCTGTATGGTCCACTATAGATGGGCTGTATGGTCCACTATAGATGGGCTGTATGGTCCACTATGTTACACTATAGATGGACTGTATGGTCCACTATAGATGGGCTGTATGGTCCACTATAGATGGGCTGTATGGTCCACTATAGATGGGCTGTATGGTCCACTATGTTACAATAATACACTATAGATGGGCTGTATGGTCCACTATAGATGGGCTGTATGGTCCACTATAGATGGGCTGTATGTTCCACTATGTTACACTATAGATGGACTGTATGGTCCACTATAGATGGGCTGTATGGTCCACTATAGATGGGCTGTATGGTCCACTATAGATGGGCTGTATGGTCCACTATAGATGGGCTGTATGGTCCACTATAGATGGGCTGTATGGTCCACTGTCTTACAATAATACACTATAGATGGGCTGTATGGTCCACTGTGTTACAATAATACACTATAGATGGGCTGTATGGTCCACTATAGATGGGCTGTATGGTCCACTATAGATGGGCTGTATGGTCCACTATGTTACACTATAGATGGGCTGTATGGTCCACTATAGATGGGCTGTATGGTCCACTATAGATGGGCTGTATGGTCCACTATAGATGGGCTGTATGGTCCACTGTGTTACACTATAGACGGGCTGTATGGTCCACTGTCTTACAATAATACACTATAGATGGGCTGTATGGTCCACTGTGTTACAATAATACACTATAGATGGGCTGTATGGTCCACTATAGATGGGCTGTATGGTCCACTATGTTACACTATAGATGGGCTGTATGGTCCACTCTGTTACACTATAGACGGGCTGTATGGTCCACTGTGTTACACTATAGATGGGCTGTATGGTCCACTGTGTTACACTATAGATGGGCTGTATGGTCCACTGTGTTACACTATAGATGGGCTGTATGGTCCACTATGTTACACTATAGATGGGCTGTATGGTCCACTATGTTACACTATAGATGGGCTGTATGGTCCACTATGTTACACTATAGATGGGCTGTATGGTCCACTGTGTTACACTATAGATGGGCTGTATGGTCCACTATGTTACACTATAGATGGGCTGTATGGTCCACTGTGTTACACTATAGATGGGCTGTATGGTCCACTGTGTTACACTATAGATGGGCTGTATGGTCCACTATGTTACACTATAGATGGGCTGTATGGTCCACTATGTTACACTATAGATGTGCTGTATGGTCCACTATAGATGGGCTGTATGGTCCACTATGTTACAATAATACACTATAGACGGGCTGTATGGTCCACTGTGTTACAATAATACACTATAGATGGGCTGTATGGTCCACTGTTTTACAATAATACACTCTAGATGGGCTGTATGGTCCACTATGTTACAATATAGATGGGCTGTATGGTCCACTATAGATGGGCTGTATGGTCCACTTTGTTAGGCTGTATGGTCCACTATGTTCCAACATAGATAGGCTATTGTTGGGCTACAAGGCTCTGATAATTTGAACATGCATTATTGTTAATTCATTAGGAGTAGAAGGTTCCTTTAAAAAGTAAAACTGGGAGGACCCCTGATCCTCAATGGGACCGGAATTGGTCCAACTCGCAGTGTAAAACATGTACAAAATGATCCTCTCTGTTGAACGGGGAGGTTAACTTGGCCCCAGATAACTCATCAGATCCACTTGAGCTTCAGTAATGGGATTTGTCTTGGTGTTGCTTTACCCCGTTGCAGAGAAATAAAAATTGCGCTTTTTCCTTTTCCTATTTTTGACCGTCATGTGTTTCATCATACAGGAAGTGTTGTAGCTGTTTATAGTAAACATACTGGATGTGGACTGGAGTCAAATCTTCATCTATATGCATAGCATTTCCATAGCTAATCCTAATGTACCCATCTACAACAGGTGTTTTCAATGTCTGAGACAAACCCTCAAATCAAATGTTATTTGTCACATGCACCGAATACAACAGGTGTAGCAGACCTCACAGTGAAATGCTGAATACAACAGGTGTAGTAGACCTCACAGTGAAATGCTGAATACAACAGGTGTAGTAGACCTCACAGTGAAATGCTGAATACAACAGGTGTAGTAGACCTCACAGTGAAATGCTGAATACAACAGGTGTAGCAGACCTCACAGTGAAATGCTGAATACAACAGGTGTAGTAGACCTCACAGTGAAATGCTGAATACAACAGGTGTAGTAGACCTCACTGTGAAATGCTGAATACAACAGGTGTAGTAGACCTCACAGTGAAATGCTGAATACAACAGGTGTAGCAGACCTCACAGTGAAATGCTGAATACAACAGGTGTAGTAGACCTCACAGTGAAATGCTGAATACAACAGGTGTAGCAGACCTCACAGTGAAATGCTGAATACAACAGGTATATATGTAAACACACACTGGACAGGTGTAATGAAAGTGTGTAAAATGCCCATAACAAGTGTTCAAATCACCTGTAAACACACACTGGACACTTGAAAAAACACACCAGTCTTGGGTACAGACAGGTAGTGCTCACCAGTCTTGGGTACAGACAGGTAGTGCTCACCAGTCTTGGGTACAGACAGGTAGTGCTCACCAGTCTTGGGTACAGACAGGTAGTGCTCACCAGTCTTGGGTACAGACAGGTAGTGCTCACCAGTCTTGGGTACAGACAGGTAGTGCTCACCAGTCTTGGGTACAGACAGGTAGTGCTCACCAGTCTTGGGTACAGACAGGTAGTGCTCACCAGTCTTGGGTACAGACAGGTAGTGCTCACCAGTCTTGGGTACAGACAGGTAGTGCTCACCAGTCTTGGGTACAGACAGGTAGTGCTCACCAGTCTTGGGTACAGACAGGTAGTGCTCACCAGTCTTGGGTACAGACAGGTAGTGCTCACCAGTCTTGGGTACAGACAGGTAGTGCTCACCAGTCTTGGGTACAGACAGGCAGTGCTCACCAGTCTTGGGTACAGACAGGCAGTGCTCACCAGTCTTGGATACAGACAGGCAGTGCTCACCAGTCTTGGATACAGACAGGCAGTGCTCACCAGTCTTGGATACAGACAGGCAGTGCTCACCAGTCTTGGATACAGACAGGCAGTGCTCACCAGTCTTGGATACAGACAGGCAGTGCTCACCAGTCTTGGATACAGACAGGCAGTGCTCACCAGTCTTGGATACAGACAGGCAGTGCTCACCAGTCTTGGGTACAGACAGGCAGTGCTCACCAGTCTTGGGTACAGACAGGCAGTGCTCACCAGTCTTGGGTACAGACAGGCAGTGCTCACCAGTCTTGGGTACAGACAGGCAGTGCTCACCAGTCTTGGGTACAGACAGGCAGTGCTCACCAGTCTTGGGTACAGACAGGCAGTGCTCACCAGTCTTGGGTACAGACAGGCAGTGCTCACCAGTCTTGGGTACAGACAGGCAGTGCTCACCAGTCTTGGGTACAGACAGGCAGTGCTCACCAGTCTTGGGTACAGACAGGCAGTGCTCACCAGTCTTGGGTACAGACAGGCAGTGCTCACCAGTCTTGGGTACAGACAGGCAGTGCTCACCAGTCTTGGATACAGACAGGTAGTGCTCACCAGTCTTGGATACAGACAGGTAGTGCTCACCAGTCTTGGATACAGACAGGTAGTGCTCACCAGTCTTGGATACAGACAGGTAGTGCTCACCAGTCTTGGATACAGACAGGTAGTGCTCACCAGTCTTGGATACAGACAGGTAGTGCTCACCAGTCTTGGATACAGACAGGTAGTGCTCACCAGTCTTGGATACAGACAGGTAGTGCTCACCAGTCTTGGATACAGACAGGTAGTGCTCACCAGTCTTGGATACAGACAGGTAGTGCTCACCAGTCTTGGATACAGACAGGTAGTGCTCACCAGTCTTGGATACAGACAGGTAGTGCTCACCAGTCTTGGATACAGACAGGTAGTGCTCACCAGTCTTGGATACAGACAGGTAGTGCTCACCAGTCTTGGATACAGACAGGTAGTGCTCACCAGTCTTGGATACAGACAGGTAGTGCTCACCAGTCTTGGATACAGACAGGCAGTGCTCACCAGTCTTGGGTACAGACAGGCAGTGCTCACCAGTCTTGGGTACAGACAGGTAGTGCTCTCCAGTCTTGGATACAGACAGGTAGTGCTCACCAGTCTTGGATACAGACAGTACTGATCCAAAGCACCCCCCCCCCCTCAACAACTCATCGGATCTACAGGAATCACGTTGGTAAACTGTCTTGGATTCAACGCGGTGAATTTCGCCTAAAGGTGACGAGTTTGCATCCCTGGTACACGGCCAGACTGTCTGGGTGGATATAATTTGTGTAACGTTCCAACAGGAATCTGTTTACTAAAACTTGGTAAATAACAAGGTTACCAACAAACAACGCATGCAAAGTAGTGTTATGGGTGTAAGATGGCACAGTGACGCCATCGACTGGTAAATGTTCATTACTGAAAGGCATGGTTTTTCCTGGTGTGTTTGAGATGCCCAGATTGAGACGTACAGAACAAGACTGGTTACTCGCATCAATGCCTCCGTCTCGTCATTTAACATTCAAACAAGTAGCGCGATCAATTCAACAAGTTGACGAATAGGCATCAACCCACCACGTACCTTTATTCATGTTTGTCCATAACTACTAGAGTGAGGACAGGCATTTTCCGGAATAAACGTGGGGAGTGAAAAACGTAACTAAATGTCTCACTCCCTACCTGGTATCTTACTCTGCCGCTATACGACTTGGTATTAGTTGTTTGACCCAACCCGGTTCGACTCTACAGATCCTGTGTTGTAGAAAGTAACGTTACAACTGCAAAACCCACATTATCACTAGCTAGAAAACGTACTTACCGCCTGTGTCACTTGCTGTTGATGATATAATAATTAGTGAACACAACATGCAGACCGAATAAATCCTCATATTGTCCGGTTAAAGACAGAAGTCATGTAGAACTATAGGATCATGTCAACATGACAGGATACATTGACCTGAAACCGCTGAGGTGCAGCAAACACACTGTCTTATAGTCTCCTCCGCTGCAGCAGGAAGTACCCTTGGTAATGCAGTCTGCCCGATCCTCCCTTTTCTGCTGAAGAATGTCGCGTCAAATTCGATATGAGAACCACTAGATATGATTGGTCAACACCCAGTGGTCTGTCCTGCATTAGGGAGTGGTGTTTACACACGTGCTATTTTGCTCCTTTTAGAAATAAGAGGTATTTTGTACCGCCATCCAATCACAATCTCTTTGGTGTTAATCTACTGAAGAACAAACAGGAGAACATCTCTTACCATCATTTACCTCCGGATGATAAACAAGCTTTGCTTGATTTACAATCCGATAGTCGGTCCTTACCCTCCCTGCTGATAAGGGTGGGTCGGTTGTACTCATGGATAGGACAGTTTATGTAAATGAGGGTCATAGACAGATGCTTGACAACACCTTTTACAAGAAACTCAGAAGTGACCCCACTTCCCAATTTCAGAATACTATATTTACTGTCCTAGATGGGTATTTAAGTTCTGGTCAAATCACCAAAAAATAACACGACTTTTGGGATGTTCAACACCCTGAAATTGCCACTTTCTCTATTTTGCCGAAATTACACAAGAATGTTACAAAATCTCCAGGGCGCCCCTATTGTAGGGGGCATTGATGCAGTAACAGTCCCTATTGTAGGGGGCACACACTGAGCTGTAGTGGACCATACAGCCCATCTATAGTGTAACATAGTGGACCATACAGCCCATCTATAGTGTAACACAGTGGACCATACAGCCCATCTATAGTGTAACATAGTGGACCATACAGCCCATCTATAGTGTAACATAGTGGACCATACAGCCCATCTATAGTGTAGTATTGTAACATAGTGGACCATACAGCCCATCTATAGTGTAACACAGTGGACCATACAGCCCATCTATAGTGTAACATAGTGGACCATACAGCCCATCTATAGTGTAACACAGTGGACCATACAGCCCATCTATAGTGTAACACAGTGGACCATACAGTCCATCTATAGTGTAACATAGTGGACCATACAGCCCATCTATAGTGTAGTATTGTAACATAGTGGACCATACAGCCCATCTATAGTGTAACACAGTGGACCATACAGCCCATCTATAGTGTAACATAGTGGACCATACAGCCCATCTATAGTGTAACACAGTGGACCATACAGCCCATCTATAGTGTAACATAGTGGACCATACAGCCAGTCTATAGTGTAACATAGTGGACCATACAGCCCATCTATAGTGTAACATACAGCCAGTCTATAGTGTAACATAGTGGACCATACAGCCCATCTATAGTTTAACATAGTGGACCATACAGCCCATCTATAGTGTAACACAGTGGACCATACAGCCCATCTATAGTGTAACATAGTGGACCATACAGCCCATCTATAGTGTAACACAGTGGACCATACAGCCCATCTATAGTGTAACATAGTGGACCATACAGTCCATCTATAGTGTAACATAGTGGACCATACAGCCCATCTATAGTGTAACACAGTGGACCATACAGCCCATCTATAGTGGAACACAGTGGACCATACAGCCCATCTATAGTGTAACATAGTGGACCATACAGCCCATCTATAGTGTAACATAGTGGACCATACAGCCCATCTATAGCGTAACACAGTGGACCATACAGCCCATCTATAGTGTAACACAGTGGACCATACAGCCCATCTATAGTGTAACACAGTGGACCATACAGCCCATCTATAGTGTAACACAGTGGACCATACAGCCCATCTATAGTTATTGGTGTTATATTATTAAAAGGTCCAGAAGCCTGGGGTTGGTCTCACTTCCTGATTGGTATTATATTACTAAAAGGTCCAGAAGCCTGGGGTTGGTCTCACTTCCTGATTGGTATTATATTACTAAAAGGTCCAGAAGCCTGGGGTTGGTCTCACTTCATGATTGGTATTATAAATACATAAATAATGACTAGTTATTATTCACTCTAAAATGAGATGTTTTCATTTATATGATAAAATTTGGTAATTTTCCCGTTTTCTCTGTTGTGTCGTGATGGTCATTCAGTCTTCTGTGAGCCGGATCCTTTGTCTCGGTCCACCTTAAAAGAGACGTTCATTCAGCTCCCGAACGGCTGTTTGTTCAGTATGGCTTAGAAATGGAAATAGTCCCCACAAACTCTAAAACGTTGACTACCATTATGTCAGATGGTGAAATGTGAGTTGAAATACATTTTTACCAAATTATTAGATGGTCTGCAACAACAAACATGGACTGAACAAATGAGACTGGACCAGAATGATGCGCTGTCCTCTCTATATAGTTCCTGCCCTGAGGAATTACATCTTCAGAGAATGTTTTGATCATTTATCTGCAGATAATCCATGTCTGGAGCTCAACAAGCAACAGTTACAGTTTACAAATCATGGAGCCAAATGAACATTTTTCACATTTTTGTATTTTGACAGGAAGTTAATGCTGAGACAGGTCTCATTTCCAGGTGAGCCCTGTATATCACCACAATACACTACACATTTTATTTATTCAACCAGGAAGGGCTCATTGAGATTAAAATTCCTGGCCAAGATAGGCAGCACCAAGTCATTACAAAAGAAACTACAGACAGACAAGATGAAAAACTACAAGTAATCTAGTAAAAACCATTGAATTCACAAGAGTATAAAACAGCTAAATAAAAACATTGACAGGTCAGGGAATCAGCCTCAGTCCTTCATCAGTGATTTAAAAACACCAATCAGGTCAAGTTCTTCCAGTTTATAAGTATTTTGTAAGGTGTTCCAAGCCGATGGTGCAGAATACATAAAAGACCTTTTACCAAATTCAGTTGGGACATTTGGAACAGTTAGCAGGATAAAGTCCAGCGAACGAAGAGACGACCCACTATATTTCTGAACAATAAAAATGCCCAAATAAAAAGGTAGTAAACCCAAAATAGCTTTGTAAATAAAAGTATACCAGTGACTGAGCCTACGAGTGACTAGAGAAGGACAGCCAACCCTGGTATACAAAGTGCAGTGGTGGTGCGTAAGGGTTTGCAGTTTAAAATAAATCTCAAAGTGCCATGGTAAAGAGTATCAATTGATCTCAAACACTGAGTGGAAGCATTCATATATAAAATATCCCCAAAGTCTAGTAAAGGCATAAATGTAGCTGATACTTGCCTCCTTCTGGCTTCAAAAGAAAAACAGGCCTTATTCCTCAAATAAAATCCCAATTTCAGCTTAAATTATTTTGTAAGTTGTTGAAAATGCAATTTAAAAGAGAGGCCGTCATCAATTAAAATTCCAAGATATTTATATGAGGTTACAACCTCATTCTCCTTGCTCTGACAGGTAGTAATAGGTGAAAGGTTCAGAGGTCTATTTCTTGCTTTAGAAAACACCATTAGTTTAGTCAGCTTCAATTGACACAAGGTATGTTGAACAGTATGAAAAGCAGTTTGCATGTTCTGGAAAGCTTTTGTAAGAGACGAGGCACAACAGTAAATAACAGTATCATCAGCATATAAATAAAGTTGTGCATTGGACATTTGTCTACATCATTTATATAAATAGTGAATTAGAGAGGACCAAGTACAGAGCCTTGGGGCACACCATTCAAGACAGACAATTTAACAGACATAAGCCTATCAAATTGAGTGCACTGAGCATGCTCCCCCAAAAGACCTACACTCGACAATCTCTCCCTTAGTATAGCATGATCAACTGTATCGAAAGCCTTCGAGAGATCAATAAAAAGTGAGACACAGTGCTGTTTTTTGTCAATGGCTTCAGTGATATCATTTAAATCCTTCATGGTTGCTGTAATTGTGCTATGCTTGTTCCTGAAGCCTGATTGGTACATTGATAAAATAGAGTTAGTAAATAAAAACTCTTTTAGCTGTTCACCAGGGGTGACAGCTTTGATATTGGCCTTAAAATACATGAAAAGTAAAACACGATCACAAAAAAAAGACATTCTTCAATAAAAAGGTCACCTAACAACTGTCAAATGCCCCAGAGACACCAATTCCTCCCATTTAAGTGCATTGTAGATCCTTCCAAACGCAAGGTGCAAGGAATCCAAAGGCTGATTTAGAAAAAAAGAGCTTACAACAGTGGGACTGTTCTGGAATTACGGTTGCTGAGTTCACATTCATTAATATATATTCAGCCTGCTATCCTAGCGTGCTAAGTTATTACTTTTGCTAGCTGTATATATTGTGTGCTAAGTTTATCATATAAGACCATTGCCAACACCTTACTACATAGAGCCATGGGGCGGCAGGTAGCCTAGAGAAAAGCGTTGGGCCAGTAAACGAAAGGTTGCTGGATCGAATCCCCCAGCTGCATTCAGAAAATGTTTAGACCCCTTGACTTTTCCCACATTTTTTTACATTTACAACCTTATTCTTAAATGGATTAAATCGTTGGTTTTTTTGTGCATTCTTTGGTACCCTTTACCTGGCTCTGTAAATAAGTTATTTCAGCTTTTATTTTTAATCAATTTGCTAAAGATTCTATATACCTGTTTTGTCATTATGGGGTATTGTGATGTCATTATGGGGTATTGTGATGTCATTATGGGGTATTGTGATGTCATTATGGGGTATTGTGATGTCATCATGGGGTATTGTGTCTAGATTGACGATTTTATTTAATCCATTTTTAGAATGAGTCTGTAAAGTAACAGAATGTGGAAAAGGGGTGTGAATACCTTCCGAAGGCCCTGTATCTAAACCAGCACCTCTATCAGAGTCCCGTCCCCCCCCCCACCACCTGTTGATTTTCAAAACGACATCTTCGGAAATCCGTTGCAGTGACGAGAAACTCTAGAGAGCGTTTCCCCCATCTTTTCATGGGAACTCAAACACTACAGACACATCGCCCTCACGTCTCCTGTGATGGTCCCCTCCGAGAAGTTAACAATCATTACTCTCTAACCCAGTCAGTGGAGGCTGGTGGGAGGAGATATAGGAGGACAGGCTCATTGTAACATTGTAATGGCTGGAACGGAATCACTGGAATGGAGTCAAACATGTGGTTTCCATATGAGTGATGTGTATGATACCATGCCATTGTTTCCCAAAACAAAACCATGTACCCCTTGAGGTCTCCAGGAGCAAGATTGAGAAACACTGTAACCCTCACCAACTCCTCCTCCAGATTACTGGCACAGTTAAAGGTCATTATGACCCCAGAGACAAATCTTAGTACCTTAGAAGAGCCTGATAAGACCGTCCCTTCTGCAACTCCCTACGTGTGACCTCTGTCGTGACCCCGGCATCACAGAAGTCTCTCACCAACTCAGCCAGGCATTGATTGCTTCTGTATGCAATAGCTGGTCCTTTCACTATATGCATTGTCCCTGTCAAATAAATCCGCACCTATTACAGACAACATAAACTACACCAAAGAAGTCTGATATAAAAAACTAATGCTTCTGACACAGTGCCATATATGGAGTGGCAGGTAGACTAGTGGTTAAGAGCGTGGGGCCGGTAACCAATGTCGCTGGTTCAAATCCCTGAACCACAAGATGAAAAGTATGCCAATGTACCCGAATTGTTCCTGTAAGTTGCTCTGGATAAGAGCGTCTCCTAAATGCCTCAAATGTAAACATAACCATGCATATTCCTATGTAGTCATAGTTAAGGTTCTTGTAACTCCAGGATAGTGGGTTTGATTCCTGGGACCATCCAAACATGTCTGTTAAATGGCACATCATACTATTATCATAGATCATTTCACATTTAAACCGATGACAGACTGGGATTCACTGGCCTCATCTTCCTCATTCTTCGTCGTCTCCTTGTTCTTCATTACTGACGTCCACGCTTCCTGTTTAAACGGGAGACAAGATTAGAACAGAACTGTCTAATAGAACCTCACATGATCAGTCAACTAACAGTCACCTGTCCTCATTCATTACAGCTACAGGGGTGGTTGTAGTCATTACAGCTACAGTGGTGGTTGTAGTCATTACAACTACAGTGGTGGTTGTTGTATTCATTACAGCTACAGGGGTGGTTGTTGTATTCATTACAGCTACAGGGGTGGTTGTTGTATTCATTACAGCTACAGGGGTGGTTGTTGTATTCATTACAGCTACAGGGGTGGTTGTTGTATTCATTACAGCTACAGGGGTGGTTGTTGTATTCATTACAGCTACAGGGGTGGTTGTTGTATTCATTACAGCTACAGGGGTGGTTGTTGTATTCATTACAGCTACAGGGGTGGTTGTTGTATTCATTACAGCTACAGGGGTGGTTGTTGTATTCATTACAGCTACAGGGGTGGTTGTTGTATTCATTACAGCTACAGGGGTGGTTGTTGTATTCATTACAGCTACAGGGGTGGTTGTTGTATTCATTACAGCTACAGGGGTGGTTGTTGTATTCATTACAGCTACAGGGGTGGTTGTTGTATTCATTACAGCTACAGGGGTGGTTGTTGTATTCATTACAGCTACAGTGGTGGTTGTATTCATTACAGCTACAGTGGTGATTGTATTAATTACAGCTACAGTGGTGGTTGTACTCATTCATTACAGCTACAGTGGTGGTTGTACTCATTCATTACAGCTACAGGGGTGGTTGTATTCATTACAGCTACAGTGGTGATTGTATTCATTACAGTTACAGTGGTGATTGTACTCATTACAGCTCCAGGGGTGGTTGTATTCATTCATTACAGCTACAGTGGTGGTTGTATTCATTCATTACAGCTACAGTGGTGGTTGTATTCATTCATTACAGCTACAGTGGTGGTTGTATTCATTCATTACAGCTACAGGGGTGGTTGTACTCATTACTTACAGCTACAGGGGTGGTTGTACTCATTACAGCTCCAGGGGTGGTTGTATTCATTCATTACAGCTACAGTGGTGGTTGTACTCATTACAGCTACAGTGGTGGTTGTATTCATTCATTACAGCTACAGTGGTGGTTGTATTCATTCATTACAGCTACAGGGGTGGTTGTACTCATTCATTACAGCTACAGGGGTGGTTGTACTCATTACTTACAGCTACAGGGGTGGTTGTACTCATTACAGCTACAGTGGTGGTTGTACTCATTACAGCTACAGGGGTGGTTGTACTCATTACAGCTACAGTGGTGGTTGTACTCATTACAGCTACAGTGGTGGTTGTACTCATTACAGCTACAGGGGTGGTTGTATTCATTCATTACAGCTACAGGGGTGGTTGTATTCATTCATTACAGCTACAGGGGTGGTTGTATTCATTCATTACAGCTACAGGGGTGGTTGTCCTCATTCATTACAGCTACAGTGGTGTTTGTCCTCATTCATTACAGCTACAGTGGTGTTTGTCCTCATTCATTACAGCTACAGTGGTGTTTGTCCTCATTCATTACAGCTACAGTGGTGTTTGTCCTCATTCATTACAGCTACAGTGGTGGTTGTATTCATTACAGCTACAGTGGTGAATGTATTCATTACAGCTACAGTGGTGATTGTACTCATTACAGCTCCAGGGGTGGTTGTATTCATTCATTACAGCTACAGTGGTGGTTGTATTCATTCATTACAGCTACAGTGGTGGTTGTATTCATTCATTACAGCTACAGGGGTGGTTGTATTCATTCATTACAGCTACAGGGGTGGTTGTATTCATTCATTACAGCTACAGGGGTGGTTGTATTCATTCATTACAGCTACAGGGGTGGTTGTATTCATTACAGCTACAGGGGTGGTTGTATTCATTCATTACAGCTACAGGGGTGGTTGTACTCATTACAGCTACAGTGGTGGTTGTACTCATTACAGCTACAGTGGTGGTTGTACTCATTACAGCTACAGTGGTGGTTGTACTCATTACAGCTACAGGGGTGGTTGTATTCATTCATTACAGCTACAGGGGTGGTTGTATTCATTCATTACAGCTACAGTGGTGGTTGTATTCATTCATTACAGCTACAGTGGTGGTTGTATTCATTCATTACAGCTACAGTGGTGGTTGTATTCATTCATTACAGCTACAGGGGTGGTTGTACTCATTACTTACAGCTACAGGGGTGGTTGTACTCATTACAGCTACAGTGGTGGTTGTACTCATTACAGCTACAGTGGTGGTTGTACTCATTACAGCTACAGTGGTGGTTGTACTCATTACAGCTAGTGGTGGTTGTACTCATTACAGCTACAGTGGTGGTTGTACTCATTACAGCTACAGGGGTGGTTGTATTCATTCATTACAGCTACAGGGGTGGTTGTATTCATTCATTACAGCTACAGGGGTGGTTGTATTCATTCATTACAGCTACAGTGGTGGTTGTATTCATTCATTACAGCTACAGGGGTGGTTGTATTCATTCATTACAGCTACAGGGGTGGTTGTATTCATTCATTACAGCTACAGGGGTGGTTGTATTCATTCATTACAGCTACAGGGGTGGTTGTATTCATTCATTACAGCTACAGGGGTGGTTGTATTCATTCATTACAGCTACAGGGGTGGTTGTATTCATTCATTACAGCTACAGGGGTGGTTGTATTCATTACAGCTACAGTGGTGGTTGTACTCATTCATTACAGCTACAGGGGTGGTTGTATTCATTACAGCTACAGTGGTGATTGTATTCATTCATTACAGCTACAGTGGTGATTGTATTCATTCATTACAGCTACAGTGGTGGTTGTATTCATTACAGCTACAGGGGTGGTTGTATTCATTACAGCTACAGGGGTGGTTGTATTCATTACAGCTACAGGGGTGGTTGTACTCATTCATTACAGCTACAGGGGTGGTTGTATTCATTCATTACTGCTACAGGGGTGATTGTATTCATTACTGCTACAGGGGTGATTGTATTCATTACAGCTACAGTGGTGGTTGTACTCATTCATTACAGCTACAGGGGTGGTTGTATTCATTCATTACAGCTACAGGGGTGGTTGTATTCATTACAGCTACAGTGGTGGTTGTATTCATTACAGCTACAGTGGTGGTTGTATTCATTACAGCTACAGTGGTGGTTGTATTCATTACAGCTACAGTGGTGGTTGTATTCATTCATTACAGCTACAGGGGTGGTTGTACTCATTACAGCTACAGGGGTGGTTGTACTCATTACAGCTACAGTGGTGGTTGTATTCATTACAGCTACAGTGGTGGTTGTATTCATTACAGCTACAGTGGTGGTTGTATTCATTACAGCTACAGGGGTGGTTGTATTCATTACAGCTACAGGGGTGGTTGTATTCATTCATTACTGCTACAGGGGTGATTGTATTCATTCATTACAGCTACAGGGGTGGTTGTATTCATTCATTACAGCTACAGTGGTGGTTGTATTCATTACAGCTACAGGGGTGGTTGTATTCATTACAGCTACAGGGGTGGTTGTACTCATTCATTACAGCTACAGGGGTGGTTGTATTCATTCATTACTGCTACAGGGGTGATTGTATTCATTCATTACAGCTACAGGGGTGGTTGTACTCATTCATTACAGCTACAGGGGTGGTTGTATTAATTCATTACAGCTACAGGGGTGGTTGTATTCATTCATTACAGCTACAGGGGTGGTTGTATTCATTACAGCTACAGGGGTGGTTGTATTCATTACAGCTACAGGGGTGGTTGTATTCATTCATTACAGCTACAGTGGTGGTTGTATTCATTCATTACAGCTACAGTGGTGGTTGTATTCATTCATTACAGCTACAGTGGTGGTTGTATTCATTCATTACAGCTACAGTGGTGGTTGTACTCATTCATTACAGCTACAGGGGTGGTTGTACTCATTACAGCTACAGGGGTGGTTGTATTCATTACAGCTACAGGGGTGGTTGTACTCATTCATTACTGCTACAGGGGTGATTGTATTCATTACAGCTACAGTGGTGGTTGTATTCATTCATTACAGCTACAGGGGTGGTTGTACTCATTACAGCTACAGTGGTGGTTGTATTCATTACAGCTACGGGGGTGGTTGTACTCATTCATTACAGCTACAGGGGTGGTTGTACTCATTCATTACAGCTACAGGGGTGGTTGTATTCATTCATTACAGCTACAGGGGTGGTTGTATTCATTCATTACTGCTACAGGGGTGGTTGTACTCATTCATTACAGCTACAGGGGTGGTTGTACTCATTCATTACAGCTACAGGGGTGGTTGTATTCATTCATTACAGCTACAGGGGTGGTTGTACTCATTACAGCTACAGTGGTGGTTGTATTCATTACAGCTACAGTGGTGGTTGTATTTATTCATTACAGCTACAGTGGTGGTTGTATTTATTCATTACAGCTACAGGGGTGCCTGTATTCATTCATTACAGCTACAGTGGTGGTTGTATTCATTACAGCTACAGTGGTGATTGTATTCATTCATTACAGCTACAGGGGTGGTTGTATTCATTCATTACAGCTACAGGGGTGGTTGTATTCATTACAGCTACAGTGGTGGTTGTACTCATTCATTACAGCTACAGTGGTGGTTGTACTCATTCATTACAGCTACAGGGGTGGTTGTATTCATTCATTACAGCTACAGGGGTGGTTGTACTCATTCATTACAGCTACAGGGGTGGTTGTACTCATTACAGCTACAGTGGTGGTTGTATTCATTACAGCTACAGGGGTGGTTGTACTCATTCATTACAGCTACAGGGGTGGTTGTACTCATTCATTACAGCTACAGGGGTGGTTGTATTCATTCATTACTGCTACAGGGGTGATTGTATTCATTACAGCTACAGGGGTGGTTGTACTCATTCATTACAGCTACAGGGGTGGTTGTATTCATTCATTACAGCTACAGGGGTGGTTGTACTCATTACAGCTACAGTGGTGGTTGTATTCATTACAGCTACAGTGGTGGTTGTATTTATTCATTACAGCTACAGTGGTGGTTGTATTTATTCATTACAGCTACAGGGGTGCCTGTATTCATTCATTACAGCTACAGGGGTGGTTGTACTCATTACAGCTACAGTGGTGGTTGTATTCATTACAGCTACAGTGGTGATTGTATTCATTCATTACAGCTACAGGGGTGGTTGTATTCATTCATTACAGCTACAGGGGTGGTTGTATTCATTACAGCTACAGTGGTGGTTGTACTCATTCATTACAGCTACAGTGGTGGTTGTACTCATTCATTACAGCTACAGGGGTGGTTGTACTCATTCATTACAGCTACAGGGGTGGTTGTATTCATTCATTACAGCTACAGGGGTGGTTGTATTTATTCATTACAGCTACAGGGGTGCCTGTATTCATTCATTACAGCTACAGGGGTGCCTGTATTCATTCATTACAGCTACAGGGGTGCCTGTATTCATTCATTACAGCTACAGGGGTGGTTGTACTCATTACAGCTACAGGGGTGGTTGTACTCATTACAGCTACAGTGGTGGTTGTATTCATTACAGCTACAGTGGTGGTTGTATTCATTACAGCTACAGTGGTGGTTGTATTCATTACAGCTACAGGGGTGGTTGTATTCATTACAGCTACAGTGGTGGTTGTACTCATTCATTACAGCTACAGGGGTGGTTGTATTCATTACAGCTACAGTGGTCATTGTATTCATTCATTACAGCTACAGTGGTGATTGTATTCATTCATTACAGCTACAGGGGTGATTGTATTCATTCATTACAGCTACAGGGGTGGTTGTATTCATTCATTACAGCTACAGGGGTGGTTGTATTCATTACAGCTACAGGGGTGGTTGTACTCATTCATTACAGCTACAGGGGTGGTTGTACTCATTCATTACAGCTACAGGGGTGGTTGTATTCATTCATTACTGCTACAGGGGTGATTGTATTCATTACTGCTACAGGGGTGATTGTATTCATTACAGCTACAGTGGTGATTGTATTCATTCATTACAGCTACAGGGGTGATTGTATTCATTCATTACAGCTACAGGGGTGGTTGTATTCATTCATTACAGCTACAGGGGTGGTTGTATTCATTACAGCTACAGGGGTGGTTGTACTCATTCATTACAGCTACAGGGGTGGTTGTACTCATTCATTACAGCTACAGGGGTGGTTGTATTCATTCATTACTGCTACAGGGGTGATTGTATTCATTACTGCTACAGGGGTGATTGTATTCATTACAGCTACAGTGGTGGTTGTACTCATTCATTACAGCTACAGGGGTGGTTGTATTCATTCATTACAGCTACAGGGGTGGTTGTATTCATTACAGCTACAGTGGTGGTTGTATTCATTCATTACAGCTACAGTGGTGGTTGTATTCATTCATTACAGCTACAGTGGTGGTTGTATTCATTCATTACAGCTACAGGGGTGGTTGTACTCATTACAGCTACAGGGGTGGTTGTACTCATTACAGCTACAGTGGTGGTTGTATTCATTACAGCTACAGTGGTGATTGTATTCATTCATTACAGCTACAGTGGTGATTGTATTCATTCATTACAGCTACAGTGGTGATTGTATTCATTCATTACAGCTACAGTGGTGGTTGTACTCATTCATTACAGCTACAGGGGTGGTTGTATTCATTCATTACTGCTACAGGGGTGGTTGTATTCATTCATTACTGCTACAGTGGTGGTTGTACTCATTCATTACAGCTACAGGGGTGGTTGTATTCATTACAGCTACAGTGGTGATTGTATTCATTCATTACAGCTACAGGGGTGGTTGTATTCATTCATTACAGCTACAGGGGTGGTTGTACTCATTACAGCTACAGGGGTGGTTGTATTCATTCCAGCTACAGTGGTGGTTGTATTCATTACAGCTACAGTGGTGGTTGTATTCATTACAGCTACAGTGGTGGTTGTATTCATTACAGCTACAGTGGTGGTTGTATTCATTCACTACAGCTACAGTGGTGGTTGTATTCATTCACTACAGCTACAGGGGTGGTTGTATTCATTCACTACAGCTACAGGGGTGGTTGTATTCATTCATTACAGCTACAGTGGTGTTTGTACTCATTACAGCTACAGTGGTGGTTGTATTCATTACAGCTACAGTGGTGGTTGTATTCATTACAGCTACAGTGGTGGTTGTATTCATTACAGCTACAGTGGTGGTTGTATTCATTACAGCTACAGTGGTGGTTGT
Organism: Oncorhynchus masou masou; assembly: GCF_036934945.1. NCBI lineage: Eukaryota > Metazoa > Chordata > Actinopteri > Salmoniformes > Salmonidae > Oncorhynchus > Oncorhynchus masou. The sequence goes on along the minus strand of NC_088234.1, from coordinate 109,033 downwards.
ATTCATTCATTACAGCTACAGGGGTGGTTGTATTCATTCATTACAGCTACAGGGGTGGTTGTATTCATTCATTACAGCTACAGGGGTGGTTGTATTCATTCATTACAGCTACAGTGGTGGTTGTATTCATTCATTACAGCTACAGGGGTGGTTGTATTCATTACAGCTACAGGGGTGGTTGTATTCATTACAGCTACAGGGGTGGTTGTATTCATTACAGCTACAGTGGTGGTTGTACTCATTCATTACAGCTACAGGGGTGTTTGTACTCATTCATTACAGCTACAGTGGTGGTTGTACTCATTACAGCTACAGGGGTGGTTGTATTCATTCATTACAGCTACAGGGGTGGTTGTACTCATTCATTACAGCTACAGGGGTGGTTGTACTCATTACAGCTACAGTGGTGGTTGTATTCATTACAGCTACAGTGGTGGTTGTATTCATTCATTACAGCTACAGGGGTGCTTGTACTCATTACAGCTACAGTGGTGGTTGTATTCATTACAGCTACAGTGGTGGTTGTATTCATTACAGCTACAGTGGTGGTTGTATTCATTCATTACAGCTACAGGGGTGCTTGTACTCATTCATTACAGCTACAGGGGTGCTTGTACTCATTACAGCTACAGGGGTGCTTGTACTCATTACAGCTACAGGGGTGGTTGTATTCATTACAGCTACAGTGGTGATTGTATTCATTCATTACAGCTACAGGGGAGGTTGTATTCATTACAGCTACAGTGGTGGTTGTATTCATTACAGCTACAGTGGTGGTTGTATTCATTACAGCTACAGTGGTGGTTGTATTCATTACAGCTACAGTGGTGGTTGTATTCATTACAGCTACAGTGGTGGTTGTATTCATTACAGCTACAGTGGTGATTGTATTCATTCATTACAGCTACAGGGGTGGTTGTATTCATTACAGCTACAGTGGTGGTTGTACTCATTCATTACAGCTACAGGGGTGGTTGTATTCATTCATTACTGCTACAGGGGTGATTGTATTCATTACAGCTACAGTGGTGGTTGTACTCATTCATTACAGCTACAGGGGTGGTTGTATTCATTACAGCTACAGTGGTGATTGTATTCATTCATTACAGCTACAGGGGTGGTTGTACTCATTACAGCTACAGTGGTGGTTGTATTCATTCATTACAGCTACAGTGGTGGTTGTATTCATTACAGCTACAGTGGTGGTTGTATTCATTACAGCTACAGTGGTGGTTGTATTCATTCATTACAGCTACAGGGGTGCTTGTATTCATTCATTACAGCTACAGGGGTGCTTGTATTCATTCATTACAGCTACAGGGGTGGTTGTACTCATTACAGCTACAGTGGTGGTTGTATTCATTACAGCTACAGTGGTGGTTGTATTCATTACAGCTACAGTGGTGGTTGTATTCATTACAGCTACAGTGGTGATTGTATTCATTCATTACAGCTACAGTGGTGATTGTATTCATTCATTACAGCTACAGGGGTGGTTGTATTCATTACAGCTACAGTGGTGGTTGTATTCATTACAGCTACAGTGGTGGTTGTATTCATTACAGCTACAGTGGTGGTTGTATTCATTACAGCTACAGTGGTGATTGTATTCATTCATTACAGCTACAGGGGTGGTTGTATTCATTACAGCTACAGTGGTGGTTGTACTCATTCATTAACACTACAGGGGTGGTTGTATTCATTCATTACTGCTACAGGGGTGATTGTATTCATTACAGCTACAGTGGCGGTTGTACTCATTCATTACAGCTACAGGGGTGGTTGTATTCATTACAGCTACAGTGGTGGTTGTATTCATTACAGCTACAGTGGTGGTTGTATTCATTCCAGCTACAGTGGTGGTTGTATTCATTCCAGCTACAGTGGTGGTTGTATTCATTCATTACAGCTACAGGGGTGGTTGTATTCATTCATTACAGCTACAGGGGTGCTTGTATTCATTCATTACAGCTACAGGGGTGGTTGTACTCATTACAGCTACAGTGGTGGTTGTATTCATTACAGCTACAGTGGTGATTGTATTCATTCATTACAGCTACAGGGGTGGTTGTATTCATTACAGCTACAGTGGTGATTGTACTCATTCATTACAGCTACAGGGGTGGTTGTATTCATTCATTACTGCTACAGGGGTGATTGTATTCATTACAGCTACAGTGGTGGTTGTACTCATTCATTACAGCTACAGGGGTGGTTGTATTCATTCATTACAGCTACAGGGGTGGTTGTACTCATTCATTACAGCTACAGGGGTGGTTGTATTCATTCATTACAGCTACAGGGGTGGTTGTACTCATTACAGCTACAGGGGTGGTTGTACTCATTACAGCTACAGGGGTGGTTGTACTCATTACAGCTACAGGGGTGGTTGTATTCATTACAGCTACAGTGGTGGTTGTATTCATTACAGCTACAGTGGTGGTTGTATTCATTACAGCTACAGTGGTGGTTGTATTCATTCATTACAGCTACAGGGGTGGTTGTATTCATTACAGCTACAGTGGTGGTTGTACTCATTCATTACAGCTACAGGGGTGGTTGTATTCATTCATTACTGCTACAGGGGTGGTTGTATTCATTCATTACTGCTACAGGGGTGATTGTATTCATTACAGCTACAGGGGTGGTTGTATTCATTACAGCTACAGTGGTGATTGTATTCATTCATTACAGCTACAGTGGTGATTGTATTCATTCATTACAGCTACAGGGGTGGTTGTATTCATTCATTACAGCTACAGTGGTGGTTGTATTCATTACAGCTACAGGGGTGGTTGTATTCATTACAGCTACAGGGGTGGTTGTACTCATTCATTACAGCTACAGGGGTGGTTGTATTCATTCATTACTGCTACAGGGGTGATTGTATTCATTCATTACAGCTACAGTGGTGGTTGTACTCATTCATTACAGCTACAGGGGTGGTTGTATTCATTCATTAGAGCTACAGGGGTGGTTGTATTCATTACAGCTACAGTGGTGGTTGTATTCATTACAGCTACAGTGGTGGTTGTATTCATTACAGCTACAGTGGTGGTTGTATTCATTACAGCTACAGTGGTGGTTGTATTCATTCATTACAGCTACAGTGGTGGTTGTATTCATTCATTACAGCTACAGGGGTGGTTGTACTCATTACAGCTACAGGGGTGGTTGTACTCATTACAGCTACAGTGGTGGTTGTATTCATTCATTACAGCTACAGTGGTGGTTGTATTCATTCATTACAGCTACAGGGGTGGTTGTATTCATTACAGCTACAGTGGTGGTTGTACTCATTCATTACAGCTACAGGGGTGGTTGTATTCATTCATTACTGCTACAGGGGTGATTGTATTCATTACAGCTACAGTGGTGGTTGTACTCATTCATTACAGCTACAGGGGTGGTTGTATTCATTCATTAGAGCTACAGGGGTGGTTGTATTCATTCATTAGAGCTACAGTGGTGGTTGTATTCATTACAGCTACAGTGGTGGTTGTATTCATTACAGCTACAGTGGTGGTTGTATTCATTCATTACAGCTACAGTGGTGGTTGTATTCATTCATTACACCTACAGGGGTGGTTGTACTCATTACAGCTACAGGGGTGGTTGTACTCATTACAGCTACAGGGGTGGTTGTACTCATTACAGCTACAGTGGTGGTTGTATTCATTCATTACAGCTACAGGGGTGGTTGTATTCATTCATTACAGCTACAGGGGTGGTTGTATTCATTACAGCTACAGTGGTGGTTGTACTCATTCATTACAGCTACAGGGGTGGTTGTATTCATTCATTACTGCTACAGGGGTGATTGTATTCATTACAGCTACAGTGGTGGTTGTACTCATTCATTACAGCTACAGTGGTGGTTGTACTCATTCATTACAGCTACAGGGGTGGTTGTATTCATTACAGCTACAGTGGTGATTGTATTCATTCATTACAGCTACAGGGGTGGTTGTATTCATTCATTACAGCTACAGGGGTGGTTGTACTCATTACAGCTACAGTGGTGGTTGTATTCATTCCAGCTACAGTGGTGGTTGTATTCATTACAGCTACAGTGGTGGTTGTATTCATTCATTACAGCTACAGGGGTGGTTGTATTCATTCATTCCAGCTACAGTGGTGGTTGTATTCATTACAGCTACAGTGGTGGTTGTATTCATTACAGCTACAGTGGTGGTTGTATTCATTCATTACAGCTACAGGGGTGGTTGTATTCATTACAGCTACAGTGGTGATTGTATTCATTCATTACAGCTACAGGGGTGGTTGTATTCATTCATTACAGCTACAGGGGTGGTTGTATTCATTCATTACAGCTACAGGGGTGGTTGTATTCATTCATTACAGCTACAGGGGTGGTTGTATTCATTCATTACAGCTACAGGGGTGGTTGTACTCATTACAGCTACAGTGGTGGTTGTATTCATTCCAGCTACAGTGGTGGTTGTATTCATTACAGCTACAGTGGTGGTTGTATTCATTCCAGCTACAGTGGTGGTTGTATTCATTACAGCTACAGTGGTGGTTGTACTCATTCATTACTGCTACAGGGGTGATTGTATTCATTACAGCTACAGTGGTGGTTGTACTCATTCATTACAGCTACAGTGGTGATTGTATTCATTCATTACAGCTACAGTGGTGATTGTATTCATTCATTACAGCTACAGGGGTGGTTGTATTCATTCATTACAGCTACAGGGGTGGTTGTACTCATTACAGCTACAGTGGTGGTTGTATTCATTCCAGCTACAGTGGTGGTTGTATTCATTACAGCTACAGTGGTGGTTGTATTCATTATAGCTACAGTGGTGGTTGTATTCATTCATTACAGCTACAGGGGTGGTTGTATTCATTACAGCTACAGTGGTGATTGTATTCATTCATTACAGCTACAGGGGTGGTTGTATTCATTCATTACAGCTACAGGGGTGGTTGTATTCATTCATTACAGCTACAGGGGTGGTTGTACTCATTACAGCTACAGTGGTGGTTGTATTCATTACAGCTACAGTGGTGGTTGTATTCATTACAGCTACAGTGGTGGTTGTATTCATTCATTACAGCTACAGGGGTGGTTGTATTCATTACAGCTACAGTGGTGGTTGTATTCATTCATTACAGCTACAGTGGTGGTTTTATTCATTCATTACAGCTACAGGGGTGGTTGTATTCATTACAGCTACAGGGGTGGTTGTATTCATTACAGCTACAGGGGTGTTTGTACTCATTACAGCTACAGGGGTGGTTGTACTCATTACAGCTACAGGGGTGGTTGTACTCATTACAGCTACAGTGGTGGTTGTATTCATTACAGCTACAGTGGTGGTTGTATTCATTCATTACAGCTACAGGGGTGGTTGTACTCATTACAGCTACAGTGGTGGTTGTATTCATTACAGCTACAGTGGTGGTTGTATTCATTACAGCTACAGTGGTGGTTGTATTCATTCATTACAGCTACAGGGGTGGTTGTATTCATTACAGCTACAGTGGTGGTTGTATTCATTCATTACAGCTACAGGGGTGGTTGTATTCATTCATTACAGCTACAGTGGTGGTTGTACTCATTACAGCTACAGTGGTGGTTGTATTCATTCATTACAGCTACAGTGGTGGTTTTATTCATTCATTACAGCTACAGGGGTGGTTGTATTCATTACAGCTACAGGGGTGGTTGTATTCATTACAGCTACAGGGGTGTTTGTACTCATTACAGCTACAGGGGTGGTTGTACTCATTACAGCTACAGTGGTGGTTGTACTCATTACAGCTACAGGGGTGGTTGTATTCATTCATTACAGCTACAGTGGTGGTTGTATTCATTCATTACAGCTACAGTGGTGGTTGTATTCATTCATTACAGCTACAGTGGTGGTTGTATTCATTCATTACAGCTACAGTGGTGGTTGTATTCATTCATTACAGCTACAGTGGTGGTTGTATTCATTCATTACAGCTACACTGGTGGTTGTATTCATTCATTACAGCTACACTGGTGGTTGTATTCATTCATTACAGCTACACTGGTGGTTGTATTCATTCATTACAGCTACACTGGTGGTTGTATTCATTCATTACAGCTACACTGGTGGTTGTATTCATTCATTACAGCTACACTGGTGGTTGTATTCATTCATTACAGCTACACTGGTGGTTGTATTCATTCATTACAGCTACAGTGGTGGTTGTATTCATTCATTACAGCTACAGTGGTGGTTGTATTCATTCATTACAGCTACACTGGTGGTTGTATTCATTCATTACAGCTACACTGGTGGTTGTATTCATTCATTACAGCTACACTGGTGGTTGTATTCATTCATTACAGCTACAGTGGTGGTTGTATTCATTCATTACAGCTACACTGGTGGTTGTATTCATTCATTACAGCTACACTGGTGGTTGTATTCATTCTTTACAGCTACAGGGGTGGTTGTATTCATTCATTACAGCTACAGGGGTGGTTGTATTCATTCATTACTGCTACAGTGGTGGTTATATTCATTCATTACAGCTACAGTGGTGGTTGTATTCATTCTTTACAGCTACAGGGGTGGTTGTATTCATTCTTTACAGCTACAGGGGTGGTTGTATTCATTCATTACAGCTACAGGGGTGGTTGTATTCATTCATTACAGCTACAGTGGTGGTTGTTACAAACCGTAGTTTGGCTTTGTTATGCCAGTTTTGGAGCAGTGGCTTCTTCCTTGCTGAGTGGCCTTTCAGGTTATGTCGCTAAAGGAATAGTTTTACTGTGGATGTAGATACTTTTGTACCTGTTTCCTCCAGCATCTTCCCAAGGTCGTTTGCTGTTGTTCTGGGATTGATTTGCACTTTTCGCACCAAAATACGTTCATCTCTAGGAGACAGAACGCGTCTCCTTCGTGAGCGGTATGACGGCTGTATTGTCCAATGGTGTTTATACTAGTGTACTATTGTTTGTACAGATGAACATGGTACCTTCAGGCGTTAAAGTAGTAGCTCCACCACAACAGGAAGTAACACTACCACACCAGGAAGTAACTCCGCCACACCCGGAAGTAACTCCACCACAACAGGAAGTAACTCCACCCATAACACTACCACACCAGGAAGTAACTCCGCCACACCCGGAAGTAACTCCACCACAACAGGAAGTAACTCCACCCCATAACACTACCACACCAGGAAGTAACACTACCACACCAGGAAGTGTGACTTACCTTTCTGAAGGTCAATATCCCTTTTTTTGTCAACAGGTAGAGACCTCCAGCTACAGCTTCAACAAGAACTGCTACAAGAACTGTCAGCCAGCAGGAATGACACGTCTTAGGAAACATTTGATCTGAAACACAGGATGTAGAATTATTACAATACCTAATGCTTATTACACATGAAATTACTTTTAAAACAGGACATTTTTTACAGATAGTGCCTTCATTCAAATATCCAAAACAGACTCTCACCTGGAACATGAACCTGTCTCTCCTTCATGTGTTTGATCTCCAACTGTTGAACCCGACAGGTGAAGGTGTTGTTGTCAGAGTTCGGGACGGTGACATGGCTTGTCACAGTGTAGCAGCCTTCACGGTCTCTGGACGTCTCTGTAGGTCCAGCAGCAGGAAGGACACGTCCCTGAGCGTCACACCACTCCATGACAGGTTCTGGGTAGCAGCCTTCAGCCTCACACCGCAGGACCACCTCATCACCTTCCATTCCCTCAATGATGATAACTGGTCTGGACACAGCACCTATACAGGGACACAGATATACCACAGCTTTCAGCCAATCAGCATTCAGGGCTCAAACCACCTAGTTTATAATGTATGTGATATCAGACCGTATACCACAGGTATGACAAAACAATACTTTTTAACTGTTCTGTTGCCTTGGTAACCTGTTCTGTTACCTTGGTAACCAGTTTACAATAGCAATAAGGCAACTCAGGGTTAGTAGTATATGGCCAATATACCACGGCTAATGGCTGTATCGTGCATAAGGACAGGCCATAGCCGTGATATATCGGCCATATACCACACCCCAGGGCCTTATTGCTTAAATATAACACAAGGGTTTGTTGATATTCTTGGACCTTTAAATTAAACGAGGAACTAACAATAGATCACAGCATTGTACATGGACTTGGGTTAAGGTAGCAGGGTAGCCTAGTGGTTAGAGCGTTGGACTAGTAACCGAAAGGTTGCAAGTTCGAATCCCCGAGCTGACAAGGTACACTGTTCCTAGGCCGTTATTGAAAATAAGAATTTGTTAATTTGTTCTTAAACGACTTGCCTAGTAAAATAAAGGTAAAATTAAAAAAAAAAAATTAAAGGTAAGTATGTAGTCTAACCAATCTACAGTATGGAACTAATATTCATCTTGCAATGGACTTGACATTGAACTCACCCTTGATTTCATGAGATCTGTCTCTCAAGGGGGTTTGGGTGGTCAGCAGGTGTGTTGACTCACCAACAAGGAGTTGAATGATGGTTTTCTGGTGGTCCAGCAGTGGAATGTAACAGGTGTAGTTTCCAGCATCAGATAGTTTCACTCTGGTCAACTTTAAACTAGTGTTGCCGTTCTCTAGTTCTTCTTTAAACAGTGACGTCCTTCCCTTGAAGACTGGATTCTGGAGCACAAGATCGTCCTTCTCATCTCTGTAAAGATGGACCTCTTTTGGTTTTAGGTCCGGTCTCTGCCACTCTACTGACTGATGCACAGCACTGACGGTGTGTCTCAGGGTGCAAGGCAGGATGACGTCATCACCAACTAAGGCCACAATGGGTTGAACTGTCCGTGAGAGAGACAGATTACAGATTCATATACTGTGAGACAAAGCAAGACATATGCCTACTGAATGTTGAGCAGGTTGACAGTGACTCCCACAGCAGCTAAGGTCATTTGAAACATGAAATGGTCCATGAACATTGACTAACATCAGTCCTACAAATGTGCACTTTACTCTCATACACAATTCAATAAAGCGTCTCACTAAATAGTAGGGATCAGTTAGAACAATCGGTTTATTGATGAGTTGATCGGGGGTGTTTGAATCAATCACATTTCCACAGACAGCTGATCTCTCTTTAGTGAGAGCTTTCACATGATGCTAGGCGACCTCAGGAGACACTTTTAAAAGGTCCAATCTGAATATCAAATCATTTCTGGGGAACTTAAGTTAAAGAGATCACGTTTTTTTTGTGATAGAATAGAAGTGGCATCTCCAACACTAAAATGGCATAATCATAATTTTCACAATTCCACAGCATTATTCCTCAGTGTGTAAATATAAAACACAGGAAAATCACATGTTTGACTGCACTGGGCCTTTAATAGTTCTCCTGAACAGTTACCTGCAGACATTTCTTTAAAGCGGCAATTAGCTGTTGAAACAATAACAAAGCCTATTCCGTGCCCTTGTTTCGGCAAAATGTTACACCTGCAAATCAGTGTACACGACAAATAAACTTTGATTTGGCTCCGGTTTACAAGAAGCATCTTAAGGCAACGTTTATCGTTAGAACCGTAGGATCCTAACCGGGCCGTGTTCAATGCTACAGAAGCTATATATAATCCACATTAGCCCAAGCAAGCTAACTTACTTACCAAGTGTATCACTAGATGTTGATGATATTCCGATGATTGACATTGACATTGTACACAACCAGAAGGGCAAAGAAGTCTTCATATTGGCTGACATGCCAAGTTAAATAAAGGTAAAAAAAATATATAGATACTTCCGGAATTTGCGTAAGTCGCTCGCTGTGACGGATGTTAATCAGTAGTTGTTGTCCAATGTTATGGTGCGTTACCGCCTCCTACTGTACTGGAGGAACTGGGAGCAACTAAATCCTACCTTCCAGCCCCGTTGCTCTTAAAAAAAGATAGCAAAATATTTTAGACTATATCTAAGACGTTCTTGTCAATATACTCTTTAAACTAATTTCCTGTATACCCTTCTCCCTCATAATATATCTTAGCCTCTCTCTTTCCCTCTGATACTGAACACACTGTAGCTATACATGCCCCAGAGTCTCTTTTCCTGGCAATATTCACACTTTCCCATTGGATGCTTTCCTATCACATTTAAGGTCTCAACCCCTTAATCTTGTAAAATTAGCCTCCTCTCTTCTGTCCCTTCCTGCCGTCCTCCCCTACACGACTTTCCTCTGTACTTGAAATACATGCCTGCCCTTAGTGTGTCTCTTCCACTGTACCTGCTATCTCTGCAACCCTCAAATGAAATGTTATTAGTCACATGTGCCGACAGCTGAATACAACAGGTGTAGAGGACCTTACAGTGAAATGCTGAATACAACAGGTGTAGTAGACCTTACAGTGAAATGCTGAATACAACAGGTGTAGTAGACCTTACAGTGAAATGCTGAATACAACAGGTGTAGTAGACCTCACAGTGAAATGCTGAATACAACAGGTGTAGTAGACCTCACAGTGAAATGCTGAATACAACAGGTGTAGTAGACCTCACAGTGAAATGCTGAATACAACAGGTGTAGTAGACCTTACAGTGAAATGCTGAATACAACAGGTGTAGTAGACCTTACAGTGAAATGCTGAATACAACAGGTGTAGTAGACCTCACAGTGAAATGCTGAATACAACAGGTGTAGTAGACCTCACAGTGAAATGCTGAATACAACAGGTGTAGTATACCTTACAGTGAAATGCTGAATACAACAGGTGTAGTAGACCTCACAGTGAAATGCTGAATACAACAGGTGTAGTAGACCTCACAGTGAAATGCTGAATACAACAGGTGTAGTATACCTTACAGTGAAATGCTGAATACAACAGGTGTAGTAGACCTCACAGTGAAATGCTGAATACAACAGGTGTAGTAGACCTTACAGTGAAATGCTGAATACAACAGGTGTAGTAGACCTTACAGTGAAATGCTGAATACAACAGGTGTAGTAGACCTCACAGTGAAATGCTGAATACAACAGGTGTAGTAGACCTCACAGTGAAATGCTGAATACAACAGGTGTAGTATACCTTACAGTGAAATGCTGAATACAACAGGTGTAGTAGACCTTACAGTGACATGCTGAATACAACAGGTGTAGTAGACCTTACAGTGACATGCTGAATACAACAGGTGTAGTAGACCTTACAGTGACATGCTGAATACAACAGGTGTAGTAGACCTCACAGTGAAATGCTGTATCCAATTGGAGGTGTACCTGTGGATGTATTTCCAGGCCTACCTTCAAACGCAGTGCTTCTTTGCTTGACATCGTGGAAAATTTTGAAGCAACATCTCAAGACATCAGTTAGGAAGTTAAGGCTTGGTCGTTAAAGAATGGGTCTTCCAAATGGACAATGACCCCAAGCATACTTCCAAAGTTGTGGCAAAATGGCTTAAGGACAACAAAGTCAAGGTATTGGAGTGGCCATCACAAAGCCCTGACCTCAATCCTATAGAACATTTGCGGGCAGAACTGAAAAAGTGTGTGCAAGCAAGGAGGCCTACAAACCTGACTCAGTTACACCAGCTCTGTCAGGCGGTATGGGCCAAAATTCACCCAACTTATTTTCGAAAGCTTGTGGAAGGCTACCCAAAACATTTAATCCAAGTTAAACAATTTAAAGGCAATGCTACCAAATACTAATTGAGTTTATGTAAACTTCTGACCCTCTGGGAATGCGATGAAAGAAATAAAAGCTGAAAATGAATAATTCTCTCTACTATATTATTCTGACATTTCACATTCTTAAAATAAAGTGGTGATCCTAACTGACCTAAGACAGGGAATTTTTACTAGGATAAAATATCAAGAATTGTGAAAAAACTGAGTTTAAATGTCGATGGCTAAGGTGTATGTAAACTTCCGACTTCAACTGTATGTAAACAGCTATGAAGGCAGGGCGGCGGGGTAGCCTAGTGGTTAGAGTGTTGGACTAGTAACCGAAAGGTTGTCCTTCTGCCCCTGAACAGGCAGTTAACCCACTGTTCCTAGGCCGTCATTGAAAATAAGAATTTGTTCTTAACTGACTTGCCTAGTAAAATAAAGGTAGAAAAAAAGAATACAGTAGGTAATGTGTTATTCGGCTTATAATGATATACTTTACCTCGGGCGATATTTGTTTCAAATTAGGCTAAACGTAGTCCTATTGATACGTTTTTAATGTTTTCCTATTAATTTGCGGTTAATGATATTCACTACCATCTGCGTCGATGTGCCTCCCACACTGTCACACCCTGACCATAGTTTGCTTTGTATGTTTCTATGTTTTGTTTGGTCAGGGTGTGATCTGAGTGGGCATTCTATGTTTCATGTCTAGTTTGTCTAGTTCTATGTTTGGCCTGATATGGTTCTCAATCAGAGGCAGGTGTTAGTCATTGTCTCTGATTGGGAACCATATTTAGGTAGGCTGTTTGGTGTTGGGTTTTGTGGGTGATTGTTCCTGTCTCTGTGTTTGCACCAGGGAGGGCTGTTTTGGTTTTTCACATTTCTTGTTTTGTTAGTCTATTCATGTGTAGTTTCTTTATTAATATAATAACCACGCTGTGTTTTGGTCCGCCTCTCCTTCAACTCAAGAAAACCGTTACACACACACACAGATTCACTTACTTTACAGATCACAAAATCAGCTCATTTCCACTCCATTAATACATTTGATTCAAACACTGTCTTGTCTGGCATGTTATTTTTTTTTAAAGCTTAAATTTACAATAATTGTGAAACAGCAGATTTAAATATGATATATATAAATATTGATTTAAATATGTAAACATTGACAGACTTTACTTTCACAGATTTTTGTTGTTGCCTTGAATTCTAAATAATTCACAGACAGTGTCACCAGCAGAACACCTCCATGCTTCACCGTGAAGATTATGACTTGTTGTTTGACCACCACACCTCCTCATCCATGCTCCTCCATGCTTCACCGTGAAGATTATGACTTGTTGTTTGACCACCACACCTCCTCATCCATGCTCCCCCATGCTTCACCGTGAAGAGCACATTATGACTTGTTGTTTGACCACCACACCTCCTCATCCATGCTCCTCCATGCTTCACCGTGAAGAGCACATTATGACTTGTTGTTTGACCACCACACCTCCTCATCCATGCTCCTCCATGCTTCACCGTGAAGAGCACATTATGACTTGTTGTTTGACCACCACACCTCCTCATCCATGCTCCTCCATGCTTCACCGTGAAGAGCACATTATGACTTGTTGTTTGACCACCACACCTCCTCATCCATGCTCCTCCATGCTTCACCGTGAAGAGCACATTATGACTTGTTGTTTGACCACCACACCTCCTCATCCATGCTCCTCCATGCTTCACTGTGAAGATTATGACTTGTTGTTTGACCACCACACCTCCTCATCCATGCTCCACCATGCTTCACCGTGAAGAGCACATTATGACTTGTTGTTTGACCACCACACCTCCTCATCCATGCTCCTCCATGCTTCACCGTGAAGAGCACATTATGACTTGTTTGACCACCACACCTCCTCATCCATGCTCCTCCATGCTTCACCGTGAAGAGCACATTATGACTTGTTGTTTGACCACCACACCTCCTCATCCATGCTCCTCCATGCTTCACTGTGAAGATTATGACTTGTTGTTTGACCACCACACCTCCTCATCCATGCTCCTCCATGCTTCACCGTGAAGAGCACATTATGACTTGTTGTTTGACCACCACACCTCCTCATCCATGCTCCTCCATGCTTCACCGTGAAGAGCACATTATGACTTGTTGTTTGACCACCACACCTCCTCATCCATGCTCCTCCATGCTTCACCGTGAAGAGCACATTATGACTTGTTGTTTGACCACCACACCTCCTCATCCATGCTCCTCCATGCTTCACCGTGAAGATTATGACTTGTTGTTTGACCACCACACCTCCTCATCCATGCTCCTCCATGCTTCACCGTGGGAACCACACATGCGGAGATAATCCGTTCGCCGACTCGGCGGTTGGACCCAAAAATCTCAAATTTGGACTCATCAGACCAAAGGACAGATTTCCACCGGTCTAATGTCCATTGCTCGTGTTTCTTGACCCAAGTTAGTCTCTTCTTATTGGTGTCCTTTAGAATGTTGTTTCTTTGCAGCAATTCAACCATGAAGGCCTGATTCATGCAGTCTCCTCTGAACAGCTGATGATGAGATGTGTCTGTTACTTGAACTCTGTGATGCATTTATTTGGGCTGCAATTTTTGAGGCTGGTAACTCTAATGAACTTATCCTCTGCAGCAGAGGTAACTCTGGGTCTTCCATTCCTGTGGCGGTCCTCATGAGAGCCAGTTTCATCGTAGAAGAAACTTTCAAAGTTCTTGAAATGTTCCGCATTGACTGACCTTCATGTCTTTAAGTAGTGAAGGACTGTTGTTTCTCTTTGCTTATTTGAGCTGTTCTTGCCATAATATGGACTTGGTCTTTTACCAAATAGAGATATCTTCTGTATACCACCACTACCTTGTCACATCACAACTGGCTCAAACACATTAAGAAGGAAAGAAATTCCACAAATTAATTTAACAAGGCACACCAGTTAATTGAAATGCATTCCAGGTGACTACCTCATGAAACTGGTTGAGAGAATGCCAAGTGTGCAAAGCTGTCATCAAGACAAAGGGTGGCTCCTTTGAAGAATCTGAAATATATAAAATATGTTTTGATTTGTTTAACACTTTTTGGGTTATTACTTGCCAGTATGACGTAACGATCTGACCAGATCCATGTGTGCTAATTCAAACGGAAGGCGATGTCATTTACAAAATAGCCTCCAACACTCGACTCAACAAATTGGATGCAGTCTATCACAGTGTCATCCGTTTTGTCACCAAAGCCCCATATACTGCCCACCACTGCGACCTGTACGCTGTCGTCACCCACTGGCTCCAGGTCATCTATAAGTCTTTGCTGGGTAACGCCACGCCTTATCTCAGCTCACTGGTCACCATAGCAACACCCATTTGTAGCACGGGCTCCAGCTCTTCCCCTACTGTATTTATTTATCCCACCAGCCATGGTCCAGCATACCAGCTAGCTACCATGTCTCTAAACATACCTGGAGCTGGTCAAGAAGCTACCATGTCTCTAAACATACCTGGAGCTGGTCAAGAAGCTACCATGTCTCTAAACATACCTGTCATACCTGTCTCTTTTATTTTATTTTTTATTTTACCTTTATTTAACCAGGCAAGTCAGTTAAGAACAAATTCTTATTTTCAATGACGGCCTAGGAACAGTGGGTTAACTGCCTGTTCAGGGGCAGAACGACAGATTTGTACCTTGTCAGCTCGGGGGGTTTGAACTTGCAACCTTCCGGTTACTAGTCCAACGCTCCCACCACTAGGCTACCCTGCCGCCCCTCTAAACATATCTGGAGCTGGTCAAGAAGCTACCATGTCTCTAAACATACCTGGAGCTGGTCAAGAAGCTACCATGTCTGTAAACATACCTGGAGCTGGTCAAGAAGCTACCATGTCTCTAAACATACCTGGAGCTGGTCTAGAAGCTACCATGTCTCTAAACATACCTGGAGCTGGTCTAGAAGCTACCATGTCTCTAAACATACCTGGAGCTGGTCTAGAAGCTACCATGTCTCTAAACATACCTGGAGCTGGTCTAGAAGCTACCATGTCTCTAAACATACCTGGAGCTGGTCAAGAAGCTACCATGTCTCTAAACATACCTGGAGCTGGTCAAGAAGGATTTTCATACAGTGTTGTAGAATCATTTCACCAGCAGGTGTCAGCCTTGTTCCAGTTTTCAAACCTCCACTCCATGTGCTCAGTGAACAGGACAGGTTTTGATTGATTGATTGATTGTCCAATTAGTCTCCATCATCTGTGTTTTATTATCCACATCATTGCATTCAGTTACACTAAACCAGCAGACTAAAAACAGATTGTGAGAATTTACGTCCCACTTTCAGCCACACTTGAAACAGGAAATGTTCCCCTTTTGTCCAAGTCCACAAACAATAAATACTATTATTTCTCATAAAAATGTCACTGGTTGAGCTGCTGTAAAAATTATTAATGTCTCCCTGCATTCAGTGGAAGGTAAC
Organism: Oncorhynchus masou masou; assembly: GCF_036934945.1. Classification (NCBI taxonomy): domain Eukaryota; kingdom Metazoa; phylum Chordata; class Actinopteri; order Salmoniformes; family Salmonidae; genus Oncorhynchus; species Oncorhynchus masou. Next base: position 92,958 of record NC_088234.1, on the reverse strand, counting down.
TAAAGACACACCTGACGCTAAGGTAAGAGAGGCAAACTGACCTGACGCTGAGGTTAGAGAGACAGACTGACCTGACGCTGAGGCTAGAGAAGCAGACTGACCTGACGCTGAGGCAAGAGAGACACTGACCTGACGCTGAGGCAAGAGAGACAGACTGACCTGACGCTGAGGCAAGAGAGACAGACTGACCTGACGCTGAGGCAAGAGAGACAGACTGACCTGACGCTGAGGCAAGAGAGACAGACTGACCTGACGCTGAGGCAAGAGAGAGAGACAGACTGACCTGACGCTGAGGCAAGAGAGAGAGACAGACTGACCTGACGCTGAGGCAAGAGAGAGACAGACTGACCTGACGCTGAGGCAAGAGAGAGACAGACTGACCTGACGCTGAGGCAAGAGAGACAGACTGACCTGACGCTGAGGCAAGAGAGACAGACTGACCTGACGCTGAGGCAAGAGAGAGAGACAGACTGACCTGACGCTGAGGCAAGAGAGACAGACTGACCTGACTCTGAGGCAAGAGAGACAGACTGACCTGACGCTGAGGCAAGAGAGACAGACTGACCTGACGCTGAGGCAAGAGAGACAGACTGACCTGACGCTGAGGCAAGAGAGAGAGACAGACTGACCTGACGCTGAGGCAAGAGAGAGAGACAGACTGACCTGACGCTGAGGCAAGAGAGAGACAGACTGACCTGACGCTGAGGCAAGAGAGAGAGACAGACTGACCTGACGCTGAGGCAAGAGAGAGAGACAGACTGACCTGACGCTGAGGCAAGAGAGAGAGACAGACTAACCTGACGCTGAGGCAAGAGAGAGAGACTGACCTGACGCTGAGGCAAGAGAGAGAGACAGACTGACCTGACGCTGAGGCAAGAGAGAGAGACAGACTGACCTGACGCTGAGGTAATAGAGACAGACTGACCATACCAACTACCACATCATACCGTCCAGCATAACAGCTACCATGTCTAAAAATATACCTCTCACTCCATCACCCCCTCTCTCCCTCATCTCTCCCTCCTCTCATCTCTCCCTCATCTCTCCCTCCTCTCATCTCTCTCTCATCTCTCCCTCCTCTCACCTCTCCCTGCTCTCTCCCTCTCATCTCTCCCTCCTCTCTCCCTCTCATCTCTCCCTCCTCTCATCTCTCCCTGCTTTCTCCCTCATCTCTCCCTCATCTCTCTCTCTCATCTCTCCCTCTCATCTCTCCCTGCTCTCTCCCTCTCATCTCTCTCTCATCTCTCCCTCCTCTCATCTCTCCCTGCTCTCTCCCTCTCATCTCTCTCTCCCTCCTCTCTGTCCTCATCTCTCCCTCCTCTCATCTCTCCCTGCTCTCTCCCTCTCATCTCTCTCTCCCTCCTCTCTGTCCTCATCTCTCTCTCATCTCTCCCTCCTCTCATCTCTCCCTGCTCTCTCCCTCTCATCTCTCTCTCCCTCCTCTCTGTCCTCATCTCTCTCTCATCTCTCCCTCCTCTCATCTCTCCCTGCTCTCTCCCTCTCATCTCTCTCTCCCTCCTCTCTGTCCTCCTCTCTCTCTCATCTCTCCCTCCTCTCATCTCTCTCTCTCATCTCTCCCTCCTCTCATCTCTCCCTCCTCTCATCTCTCCCTCCTTTCTCATCTCTCCCTCCTTTCTCATCTCTCCCTCCTCTCATCTCTCTCTCTCATCTCTCCCTCCTCTCATCTCACCCTCCTCTCTCATCTCTCTCTCATCTCTCCGTCCTCTCTCTAAAGCATAGCAACAAACCAGCCACAGCATGCTAGCTGATCCATTATATTTAATTTATTTATTTTTAACATATTTATTTTAATAATAATGTAGAATAGTCTGTATATATACAATAAGTACGTAAATAGATAGTGATAACATATGCTGGGGGGGGGGGGGGTACAACAAATTACAGATTATATAAAGACCTTAAAAGAATCACAGATTGATTGTTTGAACAGAAGATTTTTTTATTTTTACTTTTAATTTTACCTTTATTTTACAAGACAGATATGGCTGATTTGCATAATTAATTTTTTTATTTTTTATTTTACTAGGCAAGTCAGTTAAGAACAAATTCTTATTTTCAATGACGGCCTGGGAACAGTGGGTTAACTGCCTGTTCAGGGGCAGAATGACAGATTTGTACCTTGTCAGCTCGGGGATTTGAACTTGCAACCTTTCGGATACCAGTCCAACGCTCTAACCACTAGGCTTCCCTGCCGCCCCGCTGAATGGTCTTAATTTACTGCTCGAATTCGTAAAAGAAAACACGGAAGTTTTTTTATTAGTGAATTTACATTTATGAATATGACATTTTTCCATTCGCACATTTGAATTTATAAAGGTAAAATAGGTTTTCTTTATCGATTTTATGGTTAAGGAGACCGAGCAGCACATTCTCCCAAAACAAACAAAAGACATCAAGAATATTAACAATTATAAAACTATAAATATCTTTCCATAATTGTTTTACATGTAGACAATGCCAAAATAAATTAACTGTTTCTGGATGCTCAACACAAAAAGTACAATCAATGTTAATGTCTTTTTTGGGTTTCTTCAGGTAATGATTCTCAGGGTAATACTCATGGATCATTCTGAAGGAGACCTCTTTGACCTTGTTAACAAGCAGGTATTTGTGTGGTAATAACCAGACTTTTCCCAACAGATATTAGTGACCAATGTATTCCAGTAAGTTGTGACATAAGGAATGGATACAATCTCCCTTTGAAATGAAGCAGATCTGTTGTTCTGAGGGAACGAGGAGAAACATAGTTTCCCCATTGGAGAGTCAACTGGATTAAGGAGGGTGGATCAAGAAGGTTGAGGTCTGGTTACACCTCTAAACAACGTGAGAGTTCCAGATGGAACAGCATCATCAAAGACTATGGCGAACTCTCTCGGTGTAACAGGGATATTGTAACAAGATAAAAGGTCCTCATAATTGAGTAACAATCCTTCTACATCATAAAGTTGATTCACCAGCAGGATATGGTTATTAAACCAGTTCTTAGAACATAAAGGCTTGTGTCTATACAAAATGTCCTTATTGTTCCAAATTAAATACCTATGTGGAGGAAATGATGTTTACGACCACGCTAATAATACTTGAGAGTTCCAGATGGAACAGCATCAGAGACTATGGAGAACTCTCTGTGTAACAGCATCAGAGACTATGGAGAACTCTCTGTGTTACAGCATCAGAGACGATGGAGAACTCTCTGTGTTACAGCATCAGACTATGGAGAACTCTCTGTGTTACAGCATCAGAGACTATGGAGAACTCTCTGTGTTACAGCATCAGAGACTATGGAGAACTCTCTGTGTTACAGCATCAGACTATGGAGAACTCTCTGTGTTACAGCATCAGAGACTATGGAGAACTCTCTGTGTTACAGCATCAGAGACTATGGAGAACTCTCTAGGTGTTACAGCATACGAGACTATGGAGAACTCTCTGTGTTACAGCATCAGACTATGGAGAACTCTCTGTGTTACAGCATCAGACTATGGAGAACTCTCTGTGTTACAGCATCAGAGACTATGGAGAACTCTCTGTGTTACAGCATCAGAGACTATGGAGAACTCTCTGTGTTACAGCATCAGAGACTATGGAGAACTCTCTGTGTTACAGCATCAGAGACTATGGAGAACTCTCTGTGTTACAGCATCAGAGACTATGGAGAACTCTCTGTGTAACAGCATCAGAGACTATGGAGAACTCTCTGTGTTACAGCATCAGAGACTATGGAGAACTCTCTAGGTGTTACAGCATCAGACTATGGAGAACTCTCTAGGTGTTACAGCATCAGACTATGGAGAACTCTCTGTGTTACAGCATCAGAGACTATGGAGAACTCTCTGTGTAACAGCATCAGAGACTATGGAGAACTCTCTAGGTGTTACAGCATCAGAGACTATGGAGAACTCTCTAGGTGTTACAGCATCAGACTATGGAGAACTCTGTGTAACAGCATCAGAGACTATGGAGAACTCTCTGTGTTACAGCATCAGAGACTATGGAGAACTCTCTGTGTTACAGCATCAGACTATGGAGAACTCTCTGTGTTACAGCATCAGACTATGGAGAACTCTCTGTGTTACAGCATCAGAGACTATGGAGAACTCTCTGTGTTACAGCATCAGAGACTATGGAGAACTCTCTGTGTTACAGCATCAGAGACTATGGAGAACTCTCTGTGTTACAGCATCAGAGACTATGGAGAACTCTCTGTGTTACAGCATCAGAGACTATGGAGAACTCTCTGTGTTACAGCATCAGAGACTATGGAGAACTCTCTAGGTGTTACAGCATCAGAGACTATGGAGAACTCTCTAGGTGTTACAGCATCAGAGACTATGGAGAACTCTCTAGGTGTACTTATTTTCCATCATAATCTGCAAATAAATTAATTAAAAATCCTATAATGTGATTTTCTGTATTTTTTTTCCTCATTTTGTCTGTCATAGGTACACTTCAACTATGATGAAAATTACAGGCCTCTCTCATCTTTTTAAGTGAGAGAACTTGCACAATTGGTGGCTGACTAAATACTTTTTTTTGCCCCACTGTATATGGTCAGTAAGGACCATTATCAGAGATAAACAGTGTAATGTCAGTATAAATAGCTCTATGGTCAGAAAGGGGAGTGACCAGGATGCTAACAGAAATAGCCTGTTAATCAAAACATTTAGACACCAACCAAAGATCTGTGGTGATTGTCTGCAGCGGGTCTTATAACTCCAAGTGAAAGACTCGTCATTAGGAAACTTTACTCTCCAAATATCTACAATATCAAACCTTTCCATCAACTGCCTCAAACTTGTATTCATAGAAGTGGACTGTTCCGGAGGCCATCTATCAATTAAATTATTCAGATAAATATTAAAATCCCTGACCTACTATAAGTAAAGCATTAGGGATCTTGGTTAGCCAACGGAGAATACGCTTTTCTGAAGATTCAAGTAACTGATCATTTTCAAGTTTGGAATAGTACCCATACATGTTGGTAATAATAATAATGATGTTGTTACAGTTGATAACAAGAGAAAGAAAAAAGTGATCAAAAGGGTCCGAGTCTGAGTGCAAAGTACTTCCATTGAAGTGAATCTTTAGAGTGATAACTGCAGCAGAGCGTCCAGAACCATGCGGATCCTCCGTGCGGTGCACAAACTGACCGCGAGTCATAACGCTGGTATTCACAACCACACTGACTTGTCTGGAACCAACACCGAGCAGGATTCACGGTTTCACGAGTCAAAACCTTTCCCCCCCACGTGGATAGTCGAGTAAGAAAATACAAGTTGAACTTTCGTTTAGTTTTTTTTTTTGTAGTTTACTTTGGGCGCGAAGGGCTGTGTTGGGTGAGTAAAGAAAGTATAAACGTGACATGAATGGGCGACGACGTACAAACACGCATGTTGTGAAGGATATTCTGCTGCGTGTGTTTTTAACCTCGGTTCCGTGTTAATGTTTGATTTCAGAGCTCTACACGGGAGAGAGGAGGAGGAAGAATAAAACTGAAACGACAGTTGGTGGAGTCGAGGTAGGAACACGGGAGAATGGAGGTGCAGGTGCCAGGAATGCAGGTAAGAACAAACCTTTTTCTCCGTTTGTGTTCGAATTTACTCTGACCCTATATATGTGTGTGTTATATATTATGTGTGTGTTGATTTGTGAACTGTTGTAGGGCTTTTGTAGTAAGAAGCGCAGTAGACTAGACACAGGTGTACGAGGACATCGCCAGCACTAGACCAAGGAAACAGCTTTTGAAGTAGCCAATACAAATACAAATTGATTGTCTTTTTGTTCGCGTATTGTTTGTCTATTATATGTTGTCACCGTCATAGAACTCTTAACGTTCACTTTTGTGCTTCTGTGTACTTCTGCAGCAGATGGAATTATTTATTGAAAACAAATAGCATGTACTGGATGTATCAGGGGAAGTGTGTGTGTGTGTGTGTGTGTGTGTGTGTTTCCTCCTTCCTCCAGCTGGGTGACCCTAAACTAGGGTCTCAGGGTCAGTGTGCCTGGGATTAAAAACAACTGTCCATCTGTGTCTACCAAAAATGGCACCCTATTCCCTACATAGTGCACCACGTTTTAGAAGTAGTGCACTAGAGAATCGTGTAGCATTTGGTAGAGACACAGTGCTGGACCTTCCGGCTGACGCATGGTCGTCCAGATGGATTCTGTTCTCTCTGTCTCTCTCTCTGTCTCTCTCTCTCTCTCTCTCTCTCACACACACACACACACACACACACACACACACACACACACACACACACACACACACACATATTGACCAAGTTCTCAACAGCAGTGTGAATCACCCTTTAACCCATACAGTCATAAAAACAAGGTGTTATATTGTATGAGGAAGTTATTGGAGATATTTCCTGGAATATCTCTCCAAGGAACAGTCTGTAAGCCTGTATTTTCTGCTATTTGGAGGTGAACATGTCTGGTTCCCACTGAAATGGAGTCCTCATTCATATTGTTCCAAATCTAGAGAGTTTTGTCTTTATGACATCACACAAATCTGTGTTTAGGACTGTGATGTCACAAAGGGCTCTGATTATGACATCATAAAAGCTGTTGAACTTTCCCTCGACCTGCCCATTATAAATAAGTTATTCCTGACACTAGAAAGTATGAAGAGAGAACGCAAAGTCCAAGCTCTCGCTCTCTCTCGCTCTCTCTCTCGCTCTCTCTCTCGCTCTCTCTCTCGCTCGCTCTCTCGCTCGCTCTCTCGCTCTCTCTCTCGCTCTCTCTCTCGCTCTCTCTCTATCTGGAGTTTATAGGGAAATGTGATTGGTAGCTCTTATGTCACAATGTCTAATTTGCATAGCAGACTTCCGTTCTCCTCCATTGGCTACAGCAGGTGTATAAAAGAGGCTGGTTATTTTTAACCTTGGTCAGACCACTACAGGTGCTGAGCTGAACACAGCTCCTGCTGGAAGCTGCAGTCCGTAATTCAATGTTCGTAATGTTTTTGATACTTTAAGTTTTGAAGCTTGGCTCAAGCAAGCTAAAACCCAGCAGGCTCAATCAAGCTAAAACCCACATGGCAGCAAAAACTAACCAGCAGAAATTGTTAACAAGTCAGAAATGATTTAAACACTTTCCTGTAGGCTACTATTTACTAGTTAACAAAAAAAATCATGTATGTCATATAAAATATATTCACCCCACCCAGTATTGTAATCAATACTTACCAGAAAACATGTAGTCCTTGGCTCAGACAGTGTAGTAGTGTGGGCTCAATAGCATCTCATTAGTGTGCCAGATCTTGAGAATCAGCTGTACATGTGATGGAAGAATGCACTGTGCATGTAGAGGGTTGCAATTCCATTGAATTGTGGATATTTGAACCAAAATATGCCACAACACCTAGTATTGCCTTGTGTGTTTCCCACAAAAAAGGTTCACTGTTATAAGCTAACATATTTTTTTGGTGAATTTAGGCAAAATTCCCCAAATTCCTTGGAATGTTTCTGGAAAGATTCCGGAAAGTTTCCGACCCTTTGCAACCCGTTGATAACACCACTACAGTCTGATGGGTTAGAGAGAGATGATAACACCACTACAGTCTGATGGGTTAGAGAGAGATGATAACACCACTACAGTCTGATGGGTTAGAGAGAGATGATAACGCCACTACAGTCTGATGGGTTAGAGAGAGATGATAACACCACTACAGTCTGATGGGTTAGAGAGAGATGATAACACCACTACAGTCTGATGGGTTAGAGAGAGATGATAACACCACTACAGTCTGATGGGTTAGAGAGAGATACAGTCTGATGGGTTAGACACCACTACAGTCTGATGGGTTAGAGAGAGATGATAACACCACTACAGTCTGATGGGTTAGAGAGAGATGATAACACCACTACAGTCTGATGGGTTAGAGAGAGATGATAACACCACTACAGTCTGATGGGTTACTACAGTCTCATGGGTTAGAGAGATGATAACACCACTACAGTCTGATGGGTTAGAGAGAGATGATAACACCACTACAGTCTCATGGGTTAGAGAGAGATGATAACACCACTACAGTCTGATGGGTTAGAGAGAGATGATAACACCACTACAGTCTCATGGGTTAGAGAGAGATGATAACACCACTACAGTCTGATGGGTTAGAGAGAGATGATAACGCCACTACAGTCTGATGGGTTAGAGAGAGATGATAACACCACTACAGTCTGATGGGTTAGAGAGAGATGATAACACCACTACAGTCTCATGGGTTAGAGAGATGATAACACCACTACAGTCTGATGGGTTAGAGAGAGATGATAACACCACTACAGTCTGATGGGTTAGAGAGAGATGATAACACCACTACAGTCTGATGGGTTAGAGAGAGATGATAACACCACTACAGTCTGATGGGTTAGAGAGAGATGATAACACCACTACAGTCTGATGGGTTAGAGAGAGATGATAACACCACTACAGTCTGATGGGTTAGAGATGATAACACCACTACAGTCTGATGGGTTAGAGAGAGATGATAACGCCACTACAGTCTGATGGGTTAGAGAGAGATGATAACACCACTACAGTCCGATGGGTTAGAGAGAGATGATAACACCACTACAGTCTGATGGGTTAGAGATGATAACACCACTACAGTCTGATGGGTTAGAGAGAGATGATAACACCACTACAGTCTGATGGGTTAGAGAGAGATGATAACGCCACTACAGTCTGATGGGTTAGAGAGAGATGATAACGCCACTACAGTCTGATGGGTTAGAGAGAGATGATAACACCACTACAGTCTGATGGGTTAGAGAGAGATGATAACACCACTACAGTCCGATGGGTTAGAGAGAGATGATAACACCACTACAGTCTGATGGGTTAGAGAGAGATGATAACACCACTACAGTCTGATGGGTTAGAGAGAGATGATAACACCACTACAGTCTGATGGGTTAGAGAGAGATGATAACACCACTACAGTCTGATGGGTTAGAGAGAGATGATAACGCCACTACAGTCTGATGGGTTAGAGAGAGATGATAACACCACTACAGTCTGATGGGTTAGAGAGAGATGATAACGCCACTACAGTCTGATGGGTTAGAGATGATAACACCACTACAGTCTGATGGGTTAGAGATGATAACACCACTACAGTCTGATGGGTTAGAGATGATAACACCACTACAGTCTGACGGGTTAGAGAGAGATGATAACACCACTACAGTCTGATGGGTTAGAGAGAGATGATAACGCCACTACTGTCTGATGGGTTAGAGAGAGATGATAACACCACTACAGTCTGATGGGTTAGAGAGAGATGATAACACCACTACAGTCTGATGGGTTAGAGAGAGATGATAACGCCACTACAGTCTGATGGGTTAGAGAGAGATGATAACACCACTACAGTCTGATGGGTTAGAGAGAGATGATAACACCACTACAGTCTGATGGGTTAGAGAGAGATGATAACACCACTACAGTCTGATGGGTTAGAGAGAGATGATAACGCCACTACAGTCTGATGGGTTAGAGAGAGATGATAACACCACTACAGTCTGATGGGTTAGAGAGAGATGATAACGCCACTACAGTCTGATGGGTTAGAGAGATATAACACCACTACAGTCTGATGGGTTAGAGAGAGATGATAACGCCACTACAGTCTGATGGGTTAGAGAGAGATGATAACGCCACTACAGTCTGATGGGTTAGAGAGAGATGATAACGCCACTACAGTCTGATGGGTTAGAGAGAGACGATAACGCCACTACAGTCTGATGGGTTAGAGAGAGACGATAACGCCACTACAGTCTGATGGGTTAGAGAGAGACGATAACACCACTACAGTCTGATGGGTTAGAGAGAGACGATAACACCACTACAGTCTGATGGGTTAGAGAGAGACGATAACACCACTACAGTCAGATGGGTTAGAGAGAGACGATAACACCACTACTGTCTGATGGGTTAGAGAGAGACGATAACACCACTACTGTCTGATGGGTTAGAGAGAGACGATAACACCACTACAGTCTGATGGGTTAGAGAGAGATGATAACGCCACTACAGTCTGATGGGTTAGAGAGAGATGATAACACCACTACAGTCTGATGGGTTAGAGAGAGATGATAACGCCACTACAGTCTGATGGGTTAGAGAGAGATGATAACGCCACTACAGTCTGATGGGTTAGAGAGAGATGATAACACCACTACAGTCTGATGGGTTAGAGAGAGATGATAACACCACTACAGTCTGATGGGTTAGAGATGATAACACCACTACAGTCTGATGGGTTAGAGAGAGATGATAACACCACTACAGTCTGATGGGTTAGAGAGAGATGATAACACCACTACAGTCTGATGGGTTAGAGAGAGATGATAACGCCACTACTGTCTGATGGGTTAGAGACAGATGATAACACCACTACAGTCTGATGGGTTAGAGAGAGATGATAACACCACTACAGTCTGATGGGTTAGAGAGAGATGATAACACCACTACAGTCTGATGGGTTAGAGAGAGATGATAACACCACTACAGTCTGATGGGTTAGAGAGAGATGATAACGCCACTACAGTCTGATGGGTTAGAGAGAGATGATAACGCCACTACAGTCTGATGGGTTAGAGAGAGATGATAACGCCACTACTGTCTGATGGGTTAGAGACAGATGATAACACCACTACAGTCTGATGGGTTAGAGAGAGATGATAACACCACTACAGTCTGATGGGTTAGAGAGAGATGATAACACCACTACAGTCTGATGGGTTAGAGAGAGATGATAACACCACTACAGTCTGATGGGTTAGAGAGAGATGATAACGCCACTACAGTCTGATGGGTTAGAGAGAGATGATAACGCCACTACAGTCTGATGGGTTAGAGAGAGATGATAACACCACTACAGTCTGATGGGTTAGAGAGAGATGATAACACCACTACAGTCTGATGGGTTAGAGAGAGATGATAACACCACTACAGTCTGATGGGTTAGAGAGAGATGATAACACCACTACAGTCTGATGGGTTAGAGAGAGATGATAACACCACTACAGTCTGATGGGTTAGCGATGATAACGCCACTACAGTCTGATGGGTTAGAGATGATAACACCACTACAGTCTGATGGGTTAGAGATGATAACACCACTACAGTCTGATGGGTTAGAGAGAGATGATAACGCCACTACAGTCTGATGGGTTAGAGAGAGATGATAACGCCACTACAGTCTGATGGGTTAGAGAGAGATGATAACGCCACTACAGTCTGATGGGTTAGAGAGAGATGATAACACCACTACAGTCTCATGGGTTAGAGAGAGATGATAACACCACTACAGTCTGATGGGTTAGAGAGAGATGATAACACCACTACAGTCTGATGGGTTAGAGAGAGATGATAACACCACTACAGTCTGATGGGTTAGAGAGAGATGATAACACCACTACAGTCTGATGGGTTAGAGAGAGATGATAACACCACTACAGTCTGATGGGTTAGAGAGAGATGATAACACCACTACAGTATGATGGGTTAGAGAGAGATGATAACACCACTACAGTCTGATGGGTTAGAGAGAGATGATAACACCACTACTGTCTGATGGGTTAGAGAGAGATGATAACACCACTACTGTCTGATGGGTTAGAGAGAGATGATAACGCCACTACAGTCTGATGGGTTACCACTCCCCCCTTTCATTTACCTCTCCGCCTCCCTGCTCCTCCCTCTCCCCCATCCCCCAGAGTTCCCAGGGAGACCCCGAGGAACTTTTCACCAAGTTGGAGCGAATCGGTAAAGGATCATTTGGTGAGGTCTTCAAAGGCATCGATAATCGCACCCAGAGCGTAGTAGCCATTAAGGTAAGAAGCAATACTAAGACATTATAGGCGTTTCTCATTTGATTGATTGATTTTTTTTACGTCTGAAATATTTTGCTTCTTTAAGACTATAGATCTGGAAGAGGCCGAAGATGATATTGAAGATATACAACAAGAGATCACCGTACTGAGTCAATGTGACAGTCCCTATGTCACCAAGTACTATGGGTCATACCTAAAGGTGAGGATAGTAACACACACACACACACACACACACACACACACACACACACACACACACACACACACACACTGCAGCTATAACTCTCTGTCTGTCTCTTAGGGCAGTAAACTATGGATCATCATGGAGTATCTAGGAGGGGGCTCAGCTCTAGACCTGGTAAGTGTGTGTATGTGTGGTGGTTAATTCTATGAAAGTGTGTGTGTGAGATGTGTGTGTGTGTGTGTTCAGTTGCGTGCAGGTCCGTTTGATGAGTGCCAGATTGCCACCATGCTGAGGGAGATTCTGAAGGGTCTGGACTATCTTCACTCGGAGAAGAAGATTCACAGAGATATTAAAGGTAGGAGGAGTGTTGCTCTTCGGCACAGACCGTTCCTTACATGTGGTGTTTAACACTGTGTGTGGAGGTAGTTAACCAGTAGTTAACCAGTAGTTAACCAGTAGTTAACCAGTAGCACAGTAAACCAGTGGTTAACCAGTAGCACAGTCAACCAGTAGTTAACCAGTAGTTAACCAGTAGCACAGTAAACCAGTGGTTAACCAGTAGTTAACCAGTAGCACAGTAAACCAGTAGTTAACCAGTAGCACAGTAAACCAGTAGTTAACCAGGAGCACAGTAAACCAGTAGTTAACCTGTAGCACAGTTAACCAGTAACACAGTAAACCAGGAGTTAACCAGTAATTAACCAGGAGCACAGTAAACCAGTAGTTAACCAGGAGCACAGTAAACCAGTAGTTAACCAGGAGCACAGTAAACCAGTAGTTAACCAGTAGCACAGTAAACCTGTAGTTAACCAGTAGTTAACCAGTAGCACAGTAAACCAGTAGTTAACCAGTAGCACAGCAAACCAGTAGTTAACCAGTAGCACAGTAAACCAGTAGTTAACCAGGAGCACAGTAAACCAGTAGTTAACCAGAGTTAACCAGTAGCACAGTAAACCAGTAGTTAACCAGGAGCCCAGTAAACCAGTAGTTAAACAGTATCACAGTAAACCAGTAGTTAACCAGTAGCACAGTAAACCAGTAGTTAACCAGTAGTTAACCAGTAGCATAGTAAACCAGTAGTTAACCAGTAGTTAACCAGTAGCACTGTAAACCAGTGGTTAACCAGTAGTTAACCAGGAGCACAGTAAACCAGTAGTAAACCAGTAAGTTACCCAGTAGCACAGTAAACCAGTAGTTAACCTGTAACACAGTAAACAAGGAGTTAACCAGTAACACAGTAAACCAGTAGTTAACCAGTAACACAGAAAAACCAGTAGTTAACCAGTAACACAGTAAACCAGTAGTTAACCAGTAGCACAGTAAACCAGTAGTTAACCAGTAACACAGTAAACCAGTAGTTAACCAGTAACACAGAAAACCAGTAGTTAACCAGGAGCCCAGTAAACCAGTAGTTAAACAGTAGCACAGTAAACCAGTAGTTAACCAGTAGCACAGTAAACCAGTAGTTAACCAGTAGTTAACCAGTAGCATAGTAAACCAGTAGTTAACCAGTAGTTAACCAGTAGCACTGTAAACCAGTAGTTAACCAGTAGCACTGTAAACCAGTGGTTAACCAGTAGTTAACCAGGAGCACAGTAAACCAGTAGTAAACCAGTAAGTTACCCAGTAGCACAGTAAACCAGTAGTTAACCAGTAACACAGTAAACAAGGAGTTAACCAGTAACACAGTAAACCAGTAGTTAACCAGTAACACAGAAAAAAACAGTAGTTAACCAGTAACACAGTAAACCAGTAGTTAACCAGTAGTTAACCAGTAGCACAGTAAACCAGTAGTTAACCAGTAACACAGTAAACCAGTAGTTAACCAGTAACACAGAAAACCAGTAGTTAACCAGTAGTTAACCAGTAGCACTGTAAACCAGTTGTTAACCAGGAGCACAGTAAACCAGTAGTTAACCAGTAGTTAACCAGTAGTTACCCAGTAGCACAGTAAACCAGTAGTTAACCAGTAGTTAACCTGTAACACAGTAAACAAGGAGTTAACCAGTAGTTAACCTGTAACACAGTAAACAAGGAGTTAACCAGTACTTAACCAGTAGCACAGTAAACCAGTAGTTAACCAGTAGCACAGTAAACCAGTAGTTAACCAGTAGCACAGTAAACCAGTAGTTAACCAGTAGCACAGTAAACCAGTAGTTAACCAGTAGCACAGTAAACCTGTAGTTAACCAGTAGTTAACCAGTATCATAGTAAACCAGTAGTTAACCAGTAGCATAGTAAACCAGTAGTTAACCAGTAGCATAGTAAACCAGTAGTTAACCAGTAGCACAGTAAACCAGTAGTTAACCAGTAGCACAGTAAACCAGTAGTTAACCAGTAGCACAGTAAACCAGTAGTTAACCAGTAGTTAACCAGTAGCACTGTAAACCAGTAGTTAACCAGTAGTTAACCAGTAGCACAGTAAACAAGGAGTTAACCAGTAGTTAACCAGTAGCACAGTAAACCAGTAGTTAACCAGTAGCACAGTTAACCAGTAGTTAACCAGTAGCACAGTAAACCAGTAGTTAACCAGTAGCACAGTAAACCTGTAGTTAACCAGTAGTTAACCAGTATCATAGTAAACCAGTAGTTAACCAGTAGCATAGTAAACCAGTAGTTAACCAGTAGCACAGTAAACCAGTAGTTAACCAGTAGCACAGTAAACCAGTAGTTAACCAGTAGCACAGTAAACCAGTAGTTAACCAGTAGTTAACCAGTAGCACAGTAAACCAGTAGTTAACCAGTAGTTAACCAGTAGCAGAGTAAACAAGTAGTTAACCAGTAGTTAACCAGTAGCACAGTAAACCAGTAGTTAACCAGTAGCACAGTAAACCAGTAGTTAACCAGTAGCACAGTAAACCAGTAGTTAACCAGTAGCACAGTAAACCTGTAGTTAACCAGTAGTTAACCAGTATCATAGTAAACCAGTAGTTAACCAGTAGCATAGTAAACCAGTAGTTAACCAGTAGCACAGTAAACCAGTAGTTAACCAGTAGCACAGTTAACCAGTAGCACAGTAAACCAGTAGTTAACCAGTAGCACAGTAAACCAGTAGTTAACCAGTAGCACAGTAAACCAGTAGTTAACCAGTAGCACAGTAAACCTGTAGTTAACCAGTAGTTAACCAGTATCATAGTAAACCAGTAGTTAACCAGTAGCATAGTAAACCAGTAGTTAACCAGTAGCACAGTAAACCAGTAGTTAACCAGTAGCACAGTAAACCAGTAGTTAACCAGTAGCACAGTAAACCAGTAGTTAACCAGGAGCACAGTAAACCAGTAGTTAACCAGTAGCACAGTTAACCAGTAACACAGTAAACCAGTAGTTAACCAGTAGCACAGTAAACCAGTAGTTAACCAGGAGCACAGTAAACCAGTAGTTAACCAGAGTTAACCAGTAGCACAGTAAACCAGTAGTTAACCAGGAGCACAGTAAACCAGTAGTTAACCAGTAACACAGTAAACCAGTAGTTAACCAGTAGCACAGTAAACCAGTAGTTAACCAGGAGCACAGTAAACCAGTAGTTAACCAGGAACATAGTAAACCAGTTGTTAACCAGTAGCACAGTAAACCTGTAGTTAACCAGTAGCACAGTAAACCAGTAGTTAACCAGGAGCACAGTAAACCAGTAGTTAACCAGTAGTTAACCAGTAGCATAGTAAACCAGTAGTTAACCAGGAGCACAGTAAACCAGTAGTTAACCAGGAGCACAGTAAACCAGTAGTTAACCAGGAGCACAGTAAACCAGTAGTTAACCAGGAGCACAGTAAACCAGTTGTTAACCAGTAGCACAGTAAACCTGTAGTTAACCAGTAGTTAACCAGTAGCATAGTAAACCAGTAGTTAACCAGGAGCACAGTAAACCAGTAGTTAACCAGGAGCACAGTAAACCAGTAGTTAACCAGTAGCATAGTAAACCAGTAGTTAACCAGGAGCACAGTAAACCAGTAGTTAACCAGGAGCACAGTAAACCTGTAGTTAACCAGTAGTTAACCAGTAGCATAGTAAACCAGTAGTTAACCAGTAGCATAGTAAACCAGTAGTTAACCAGTAGCACAGTAAACCAGTAGTTAACCAGTAGCACAGTAAACCAGTAGTTAACCAGTAGCAGAGTAAACCAGTAGTTAACCAGGAGCACAGTAAACCAGTAGTTAACCAGTAACACAGTAAACCAGTAGTTAACCAGTAGCACAGTAAACCAGTAGTTAACCAGGAGCCCAGTAAACCAGTAGTTAAACAGTAGCACAGTAAACCAGTAGTTAACCAGGAGCCCAGTAAACCAGTAGTTAACCAGGAGCACAGTAAACCAGTAGTTAACCAGGAGCACAGTAAACCAGTAGTTAACCAGGAGCCCAGTAAACCAGTAGTTAACCAGTAGCACAGTAAACCAGTAGTTAACCAGGAGCCCAGTAAACCAGTAGTTAACTAGTAGCACAGTAAACCAGTAGTTAACCAGTAGCACAGTAAACCAGTAGTTAACCAGTAGCATAGTAAACCAGTTTCCGGTTTAAGCGAGCAGTATGTCAAGAAGCAGTGTGGCTTGGGAGGGTTGTGTGGTAGACGTGTACGACAGCCCGTTGAGCATGTTTGGAATGCTCTGGATTGACGTGTACGACAGCGTGTTCCAGTTCCCGCCAATATCCAGCAACTTCGCACAGCCATTGAAGAGGAGTGGGACAACATTCCACAGGCCACAATCAACAGCCTGATCAACTCTATGTGAAGGAGATGTGTCACGCTGCATGAGGCAAATGGTGGTCACACCAGATACTGACTGGTTTTCTGATCACACCAGATACTGACTGGTTCTCTGATCCACACCAGATACTGACTGGTTCTCTGATCCACACCAGATACTGACTGGTTCTCTGATCCACACCAGATACGGACTGGTGTTCTGATCCACACCAGATACGGACTGGTGTTCTGATCCACACCAGATACGGACTGGTGTTCTGATCCACACCAGATACCGACTGGTGTTCTGATCCACACCAGATACCGACTGGTGTTCTGATCCACACCAGATACGGACTGGGTGTTCTGATCCACACCAGATACGGACTGGGTGTTCTGATCCACACCAGATACCGACTGGTGTTCTGATCCACACCAGATACCGACTGGTGTTCTGATCCACACCAGATACGGACTGGGTGTTCTGATCCACACCAGATACGGACTGGTGTTCTGATCCACACCAGATACTGACTGGTTTCTGATCCACACCAGATACGGACTGGTTTTCTGATCACACCAGATACTGACTGGTTCTCTGATCACACCAGATACTGACTGGTTCTCTGATCCACACCAGATACGGACTGGTGTTCTGATCACACCAGATACTGACTGGTTTTCTGATCACACCAGATACTGACTGGTTCTCTGATCCACACCAGATACTGACTGGTTCTCTGATCCACACCAGATACGGACTGGTGTTCTGATCCACACCAGATACGGACTGGTGTTCTGATCCACACCAGATACTGACTGGTTTTCTGATCCACACCAGATACTGACTGGGTGTTCTGATCCACACCAGATACGGACTGGGTGTTCTGATCCACACCAGATACGGACTGGTTTTCTGATCCACACCAGATACGGACTGGTTTTCTGATCCACACCAGATACCGACTGGTGTTCTGATCCACACCAGATACGGACTGGTGTTCTGATCCACACCAGATACCGACTGGTGTTCTGATCCACACCAGATACGGACTGGGTGTTCTGATCCACACCAGATACCGACTGGTGTTCTGATCCACACCAGATACGGACTGGGTGTTCTGATCCACACCAGATACCGACTGGTGTTCTGATCCACACCAGATACGGACTGGGTGTTCTGATCCACACCAGATACGGACTGGGTGTTCTGATCCACACCAGATACGGACTGGGTGTTCTGATCCACACCAGATACGGACTGGGTGTTCTGATCCACACCAGATACGGACTGGGTGTTCTGATCCACACCAGATACGGACTGGGTGTTCTGATCCACACCAGATACTGACTGGTGTTCTGATCCACACCAGATACTGACTGGGTGTTCTGATCCACACCAGATACGGACTGGGTGTTCTGATCCACACCAGATACGGACTGGGTGTTCTGATCCACACCAGATACCGACTGGGTGTTCTGATCCAAACCAGATACTGACTGGTGTTCTGATCCAAACCAGATATTGACTGGTGTTCTGATCCACACCAGATACGGACTGGTGTTCTGATCCACACCAGATACGGACTGGGTGTTCTGATCCACACCAGATACCGACTGGGTGTTCTGATCCACTCCCCTACTTTTTATTTTTAAAGGTATCTGTGATCAACAGATGTTTATCAGTATTCCTAGTCATGTGAAATCCACAGATTAGGGAACATTGAATAATTTTTGAATTTAATGATTTCCATTATATGAACTGAAACTCAGTTAAACTATTAGAAATGGTTTTATATTTATGTTCAGTATTACTCACACTACAAAAGTGAAATGTCTCCCCTCTCTCTCCTCTCTCCCCTCCCCCCTCTCTCCCCTCCCCCCTCTCTCCTCCCCCTCTCTCTCTCCTCTCCCCCTCCCCCCTCTCTCCACTCCCTCTCCCCCCCTCTCTCTCCTCCCCCTCTCTCTCTCCTCTCCCCTCTCTCCCCCTATCTCTCCTCCCCCTCTCTCCCCTCCCCCTCTCTCCCTCCCCCTCTCTCTCCCTCTCCCCTCTCTCCCCCTATCTCTCCTCCCCCTCTCTCCCCTCCCCCTCTCTCCTCCCCCTCTCTCTCCTCTCCCCTCTCTCTCCCCTCTCTGAAGCTGCCAACATCCTCCTCTCTGAGCAGGGGGAGGTGAAGCTAGCAGACTTTGGAGTGGCTGGACAGCTGACCGACACCCAGATGAAGAGAGAGACATTTGTAGGCACACCGTTCTGGATGGCACCTGAAGTCATACAACAGTCTTCTTATGATCACAAGGTAGAGAGAGACATTAGTAAGGACACCATTCATGGTGTATTAGGTTAGGTTGCTTTCGTGTCGGGAAGGGTGGTGTGGTTGACTGTCTAGGAGGGAGGGTGGTGTGGTTGACTGTCTAGGAGGGTGGGGTGGTTGACTGTCTAGGAGGGTGGGGTGGTTGACTGTCTAGGAGGGTGGGGTGGTTGACTGTCTAGGAGGGTGGTGTGGTTGACTGTCTAGGAGGGTGGGGTGGTTGAATGTCTAGGAGGGTGGGGTGGTTGACTGTCTAGGAGGGTGGGTGGTGTGGTTGACTGTCTAGGAGGGTGGTGTGGTTGACTGTCTAGGAGGGTGGTGTGGTTGACTGTCTAGGAGGGTGGGGTGGTTGACTGTCTAGGAGGGAGGGTGGTGTGGTTGACTGTCTAGGAGGGTGGGGTGGTTGACTGTCTAGGAGGGTGGTGTGGTTGACTGTCTAGGAGGGTGGTGTGGTTGACTGTCTAGGAGGGTGGGGTGGTTGACTGTCTAGGAGGGTGGGGTGGTTGACTGTCTAGGAGGGTGGTGTGGTTGACTGTCTAGGAGGGTGGTGTGGTTGACTGTCTAGGAGGGAGGGGTGGTTGACTGTCTAGGAGGGTGGGGTGGTTGACTGTCTAGGAGGGTGGGGTGGTTGAATGTCTAGGAGGGTGGTGTGGTTGACTGTCTAGGAGGGTGGTGTGGTTGACTGTCTAGGAGGGTGGTGTGGTTGACTGTCTAGGAGGGTGGGGTGGTTGACTGTCTAGGAGGGTGGGGTGGTTGACTGTCTAGGAGGGTGGGGTGGTTGAATGTCTAGGAGGGTGGTGTGGTTGACTGTCTAGGAGGGTGGTGTGGTTGACTGTCTAGGAGGGTGGTGTGGTTGACTGTCTAGGAGGGTGGGGTGGTTGACTGTCTAGGAGGGAGGGTGGTGTGGTTGACTGTCTAGGAGGGAGGATGGGGTGGTTGACTGTCTAGGAGGGAGGGTGGTGTGGTTGACTGTCTAGGAGGGAGGGTGGTGTGGTTGACTGTCTAGGAGGGAGGGTGGGGTGGTTGACTGTCTAGGAGGGAGGATGGTGTGGTTGACTGTCTAGGAGGGAGGGTGGGGTGGTTGACTGTCTAAGAGGGAGGGTGGGGTGGTTGACTGTCTAGGAGGGAGGGTGGGGTGGTTGACTGTCTAGGTGGGAGGGTGGTGTGGTTGACTGTCTAGGTGGGAGGGTGGTGTGGTTGACTGTCTAGGAGGGAGGGTGGTGTGGTTGACTGTCTAGGAGGGAGGGTGGTGTGGTTGACTGTCTAGGAGGGAGGGTGGTGTGGTTGACTGTCTAGGAGGGAGGGTGGGGTGGTTGACTGTCTAGGAGGGTGGGGTGGTTGAATGTCTAGGAGGGAGGGTGGTGTGGTTGACTGTCTAGGAGGGAGGGTGGTGTGGTTGACTGTCTAGGAGGGAGGGTGGGGTGGTTGACTGTCTAGGAGGGAGGGTGGGGTGGTTGACTGTCTAGGAGGGAGGATGGGGTGGTTGACTGTCTAGGAGGGAGGGTGGGGTGGTTGACTGTCTAGGAGGGAGGATGGGGTGGTTGACTGTCTAGGAGGGAGCGTGGGGTGGTTGACTGTCTAGGAGGGAGGGTGGGGTGGTTGACTGTCTAGGAGGGAGGGTGGGGTGGTTGACTGTCTAGGAGGGAGGGTGGGGTGGTTGACTGTCTAGGAGGGAGGGTGGTGTGGTTGACTGTCTAGGAGGGAGGGTGGTGTGGTTGACTGTCTAGGAGGGAGGGTGGTGTGGTTGACTGTCTAGGAGGGAGGGTGGGGTGGTTGACTGTCTAGGTGGGAGGTTGGGGTGGTTGACTGTCTAGGAGGGAGGGTGGTGTGGTTGACTGTCTAGGAGGGAGGGTGGGGTGGTTGACTGTCTAGGAGGGAGGGTGGTGTGGTTGACTGTCTAGGAGGGAGGGTGGTGTGGTTGACTGTCTAGGAGGGAGGGTGGGGTGGTTGACTGTCTAGGAGGGGGAGGGTGGGGTGGTTGACTGTCTAGGAGGGAGGGTGGGGTGGTTGACTGTCTAGGAGGGAGGGTGGTGTGGTTGACTGTCTAGGAGGGAGGGTGGTGTGGTTGACTGTCTAGGTGGGAGGGTGGTGTGGTTGACTGTCTAGGTGGGTGGGTGGTTGACTATCTAGGAGGGAGGGTGGGGTGGTTGACTGTCTAGGTGGGAGGATGGGGTGGTTGACTGTCTAGGAGGGAGGGTGGTGTGGTTGACTGTCTAGGAGGGAGGGTGGGGTGGTTGAATGTCTAGGAGGGAGGGTGGGGTGGTTGACTGTCTAGGAGGGAGGGTGGGGTGGTTGACTGTCTAGGAGGGAGGGTGGGGTGGTTGACTGTCTAGGTGGGAGGATGGGGTGGTTGACTGTCTAGGAGGGAGGGTGGTGTGGTTGACTGTCTAGGAGGGAGGGTGGGGTGGTTGACTGTCTAGGTGGGAGGGTGGGGTGGTTGACTGTCTAGGAGGGAGGGTGGGGTGGTTGACTGTCTCTAGGAGGGAGGGTGGGGTGGTTGACTGTCTAGGAGGGAGGATGGGGTGGTTGACTGTCTAGGAGGGAGGATGGTGTGGTTCAACTTCATATGCCAGTCAGGGGAGACTTCCCTCCTCTGTGTGTGTCTGTAATGGAGTGTCTATGTAATGCAGTGTCTATATAATGGAGTGTCTATATAATGGAGTGTCTATATAATGGAGTGTCTATATAATGGAGTGTCTATATAATGGAGTGTCTATATAATGGAGTGTCTATATAATGGAGTGTCTGTATTGGAGTGTCTATATAATTGAGTGTCTATATAATTGTGTGTCTATATAATGGAGTGTCTATATAATGGAGTGTCTATATAATGGAGTGTCTATATAATGGAGTGTCTATATAATGGAGTGTCTATATAATGGAGTGTCTATATAATGGAGTGTCTATATAATGGAGTGTCTATATAATGGAGTGTCTATACGATGGAGTGTCTATACGATGGAGTGTCTATATGATGCAGTGTCTATATAATGGAGTGTCTATATAATGGAGTGTCTATATAATGCAGTGTCTATATAATGCAGTGTCTATATAATGCAGTGTCTATATAATGCAGTGTCTATATAATGCAGTGTCTATATAATGGAGTGTCTATATAATGGAGTGTCTATATAATGGAGTGTCTATATAATGGAGTGTCTATATAATGGAGAGTCTATATAATGCAGTGTGTATATAATGCAGTGTCTATATAATGGAGTGTCTGTATTGGAGTGTCTATATAATGGAGTGTCTATATAATGGAGTGTCTATATAATGGAGTGTCTATATAATGGAGTGTCTATATAATGGAGTGTCTATATAATGGAGTGTCTATATAATGGAGTGTCTATATAATGGATTGTCTATATAATGGATTGTCTATATAATGCAGTGTCTATATAATGGAGTGTCTATATAATGGAGTGTCTATATAATGGAGTGTCTATATAATGGAGTGTCTATATGATGGAGTGTCTATATGATGGAGTGTCTATATGATGCAGTGTCTATATAATGGAGTGTCTATATAATGGAGTGTCTATATAATGCAGTGTCTATATAATGCAGTGTCTATATAATGCAGTGTCTATATAATGCAGTGTCTATATAATGGAGTGTCTATATAATGGAGTGTCTATATAATGGAGTGTCTATATAATGGAGTGTCTATATAATGCAGTGTCTATATAATGCAGTGTCTATATAATGGAGTGTCTATATAATGGAGTGTCTATATAATGGAGTGTCTATATAATGGAGTGTCTATATAATGGAGTGTCTATATAATGGAGAGTCTATATAATGCAGTGTCTATATAATGGAGTGTCTGTATTGGAGTGTCTATATAATGGAGTGTCTATATAATGGAGTGTCTATATAATGGAGTGTCTATATAATGGAGTGTCTATATAATGG